>NW_008354184.1:2849405-2918410 GCF_000622305.1 Nannospalax galili | reverse complement strand
GGACATATCAAGAAGCCCAGGGTGAGGCACTGTCATTCCAGAACAGTCACCTCACCACCTCTGTGCAGCAGTACTGCAGCCAGTAGATTAACCCTTCTTCACCCACGACTGAAAGAGTTCTGATGTTTTAAAATGTCACTTGGCCATACCCACATGTTTACATAGGGCCCAGTGTTATTGGATTGTAAGTTTTTTAAAATTACAGTTGTCCCTTTTTCATATGAGTGTGTGTGTGCTCGCGTGCACACGTGTGCGTGTAGTGGATGTACAGGTGCACACACTTGTGCATGCACAGGAGCCAGAAGAGGAGGTCAAGCTCTTTTACTCTCTGCCTTACTCCTTTGAGACATTGTCTGGAGCCAGGCTGACAGCTAACAAGCCCCAGGGATCCTCCTGTCCCCGTGCCATGCAGCTCTAGGTTACAAGCGCGTGTGTGGCAACACTCAGCTCTTTATGTGGGTGCTGAGGATTCAAATTCGGATCTTCACGCTTGCACAGCATGAAGGGGGATCGCTCTTCCCCCTGAGCCATCTCCAAGGCCTAATGTGTATCGTCATTGAGTTATTAGTTACAGTGAGGACTATCTTAGAATTTGGTAATGTATGAGGTGTTTTATAACAGTCTTACTTGTAAAATACAGCAATGTAGACAGCACATCTGTTGGGGGAGGTGGCCCAGTGGGTAACGGTGCTTGCCATGCAAACCTGGTGATCTGGATTTGATTCCCGGAATCCATATAAACTTAGAAAGAAAGAATCAATTTCACAAAGTTGTCCTCTGACCTCTACACCTGTGCCATGGCATGTGCACCCCACCACATACACATCATGTACACATATACACACAATAATAATAATAGTAAATATTTTTATTTTTTCAAAAGAAAGTACATATTTAGAGTATGAAATGTCCCCCATGGGTTCATGGGTTGAATACTTGATGCCTGACTGATGGCATTATCATGGAAGGTTGTGGGAACTCATAGGAGGCAGGGCCTAACTAGAGGAAATAGGTCCCAGGGGTGTGTGTCCCTGAGGGTTGTACCTGGTCCTCGGTCCCTTTCTGCCTCTGTTTCCTGTCTGTTATGAGGTGAAGAGCTCTCCACACACTGCCACACACTCTCCCCACTGTGCCGATCTGCCTACACACATGGGACCAACTGGCCATGAATTGAGCTCCCTGAAACTGTGAGTCAAAATAAGTCTCTCCTCCCTGAAGTTTTCCTCATGGGTATTTTGGTCACAGCTGCTCAGAAGTAACGAATGCAGCATAGAAAGAAAGATGGCTGGAGATTAGTTAGCCAGGCTTCCCAAACCGGAGTGGGAAAAGGGACAAGGGAGGTAGTTCAAGAAGAGGAAGGGATGATGGAGATTAAACCCAGGACTTAGCATCAACAGCCACACACACACACACACACACACACACACACACACACACACACGTGGCAGACTAGGCCACTGAAGCCTAAAGTCAGTTCTGTGGGAAGTCACTGAGTAGGACAAACAGGAAGAAGAAACTACAGAATAAAAATTTAGGAATAAGAAAGAAAACCCGAGATACATTCCAAAGATACTAAGGGGGCTGGAGAGCTGGCTCAGGGGCTAGGAGCACTCACAGAGGGCCCGAGTTCAGTTCCCAGCACCCATATCAGGTGGCTCACGGCCAACTGTGACTCCATTTCCAGGGGATCTGGTGTCCTCCTCCAGACTCTATAGGCACCTGCATATGCACACACACACACACACACACACACACACACAATTTAAACGCTAAAATAAATCCAAAGATATTAGGAGAACACCCTTAGAGCTTTGTATCTTAATTTTTAAATTTAGATTAAACACGTACTTAGAGTAGCATAATTTGAATTTTAAAAGATAGAGGACCAGTAGCTTGAATTTTAACTAGCAAATAAATCAAAATAGAAGTCTTGCTTCACTGGGCATACTCAGGTTTATGGGTAAGTTCTATCAAACATTCAGATAACAGATTAAATAATATACCATCTTGCAGAAAATAGAGCATGTTCCAACTCATGTACACAGACAGAATAAGCATAACGCCTGTCTTAGCCAGTCTGTTGTAACAGAACACACCAAGTGGGCCATTTTAAGGCATTGTAATGAATTTCTCACAGAGGCTGCAAAGCCCATAACTAAGGCACTAGCACCTTAGGACTTGATCTCTCTGCATCCTGAGTGGCAACTGAACCCACTGTGTTTCCTGGAGGGGACAGCAGTCCTTGCACATCAGAAGAGCAGAATCTGCTCCACAACCATATATATCCCCTCATGCAGTCTCTGCCTAAGCATCTTGTTGGGAGCTTTGGTAGGCCTGAACATCTCCTGAAAGGGCCTACCTACCATGAGTTGGATGGTGCATTAAGACGATAGCAATTGTCCAAACAGACAGAAATAGCTTAAATACTCAAGTATACAACTGCACATATGAACACAGAGATTTTAACAAGGCACAAAGAAAAACTCACAAGGATATAATCGCTATGTTAAGTTTACCACAGACATGCAATGGAGACTTAGCATTTAACATGTATAAGCATTATTCAGCACTATATAAGAGAATAAACTATAAACTATATGACCAATCCAAAAGATGTGGGAAAAACAACTTGAGAAAATTTGAGACCCATCCATAATTTAATCATGCACTACACACATGTATGTACCACATACTTCTGGGTACACTGCTGTAGAACTTATGCATGTCCTTAGCCTAATAAATGCCATCTTCAAGAAGGCTGTCATTCTTATTTTTTAAAGATTTATTCTTTATTAGTTTGTGTGCCTGCATAAGTTTATGTTCTCCACGTGTGTGTAGGTACCTGCAGAGCCCAGAAGGAGGTGTCAGAACCCCTGGAACTGGAGCTACAGGTAGTTGTAAATTGCCGTGTAGGTGCTAGGGATCGAGCCCAGGTCCTCTGCAAGGGCAACCAGTGCTCTTAAACCATCTCACCAGCCCCAGCAACCATCATTCTTAATGGGAAAGCATTAGAATAATAACTACAGTTTCTTTCCAGGGCAGGAAAAAAGCAAGAATGCTCACTGTCACACAGGCATTCAACAGCAGAGGCCACAGGTAGACCCCAGGGTATTAAAAAGAAATCAAAGTATAAGGATTGGCAGACACAAGCATTACTGTCATTACTCACATTTGACACAATTGTCTATATGAAAACTCAGTAGAGTGTACAGGCCAATTGTTACATGTGATTACAGAGTTTCACTAGCTAGATGGCTGGTTATGTAAATGCTAAAAAATGATCGCCTTCCTACATGGCAGCAATGAATAATTTTAAAAAAATAGGTCATTCTGCAATATCAGTAATATCTTTGAGAGATGGGAATAATCATCTCTCACATCACATAAAGATGTTTAAGGCTTGTATATAAAAATAATAAAGCAAGGCTGGAGAGATGGCTCAGCAGTTAAGAGCACCGACTTCTTTTGCAGAGGACCTGGGTCTGATTCCCAGCACCCACATGGCAGCTATGAACCATCCTTAACTCCAGTTCCAGGGGGAATCCAAAGCCCTCTTCTGACCTCCACAGCATTGTACGACACGGGTGCACTTACTTACATGTAAGCAATACACTCATACACATAAAATAAAAATAATAAAATACTTTAAAAAACACAGAAGAAGCTGGTCATGGTGGTACATGCCTGTAATCCCAGCACCTAGGAGAGAGACGGAGGAGGATCATGAGTTCAAGGTCATCCTCAGCAACATAGCGAGTTTCAGACCTGCCTAGACTACATGAGACCCTGTCTGAAAAAGAAAAACAACAAAGAAGCCAAAATAATCGGAATAATTAAGGGAAACAAACCAATGCGCAGACAGCTCATGTTCCCAATCAGGATCTGTGATGTCAGTCCCTGCAACTAATCCATAGGTCTCCATAGGGTTAGTGAAACCTGAAAGACATTCCGATAGTTTTTTGTTTAGAATTTCATACATTTATGTTAATATTTATACAGACTGGAGAGTCAGGTCTCTTGGAGAAGAATAAAGTAAAGGTTGGTGCTTAGTAGAAGACAAAGTAAGGGAAAGAAACAGAGCAAGGGTCACGTCACCACTGGGTCAGAAAAGAGTGCACCAGGCAGCAGGAGCAGGGCCCTATGGTGTTTGCTCAGCTGCACGGGGAACAAATCAAACGGCTCTTCACTAGGAGAAGATGTACAAAATGCTATCTGCCTAATCTTGGGGTAGGGAAGGACTTTGTAAATAGGACAAAAATGAATAAGCATCCCTAAAATTCACCTTGTTATGTCGAAGGCACTCTTCTCCAGTAATCACTACGCTACATTTAAGGCAACTTTTTACGAGACTTTATATGTGTTTTGAATTATATGGGTGTGGGGAGGGTATGTGCTTATGAGTGCAGGTGCCTGCAGAGACCAGAAGAGGGCATTGGGTCCCCTGAAGCTGGAGTTACAGGTGGTTGTGAGACACCCAACATGGGTACTGGGAACTGAGCTCAGGTCCTCTGCAAGAGCAGTACCATTGAGCTACCGCTCCAGCTCCACCTCAACTTTTCTTTAAGCTTCTGCATATGAGAGAAAATGGACGGTATTTGTCTTTGTGCCTGGTTCATTGCACTTGGCATGATGCCCTCCAGTTCCATCTGTGGCGCTTTTGCAGTTTGGGGCCTTAAGTGACACTGATCAGTCCTCTCAGCTCCAAGGGAATGTGACAGGAGCGAGGGGAAGACATCAGCCCCTCTCCAACCTTTGGATGACGTTGGTAATCCTGAGAGGGATGCTTTGTGATGACCAAGACTACAACAGGCAATTCATGAACATGACCTCCGTGTGTTTTCCCTACATGCTGGACATGAGGGACTTTCCAGAAAGGCAGCATGGAATAGAGCTGGGGCTGCGTGAGCCTCACCTTAGAGAAGAATAGACCAGGCAGGAGTCCAAGCCAAGCCTGGCACTGTTGTCAGGATCTCATTTCCCAGGCTGAAAACTTTGGGACTTTCCACTTATATGATTCTGGTTAACATTCCATTTTCCCGCAAACAAGTGCAAACACCTTACAAGTGCCATGGTCTGAAGGGTTGTCTTTAGGGGCAATGAGAAATAAGACAAGAAGAAAGAGTTGATTGGGTGGACATGGAGGGAACGGGGGTGGGGGTGGGGGTTGTGTTCAAAAGAGGAGGCAGAGAGTTAATTACCCATGAAGAGAAGGGAAACAGGGGGAGCTAAAGGGGGGATCTGAGTCTTTCTCCACCTCTGTCCATCTAGACCACTTGCAGGAGAGACTCAGCTTCCCCATCTATAAAATGGGCTAGAACTAATAGCCCCTTCCTTTGCCATAGGGCCTAGGAAAACAAGGAAATAGATCTTGCACATTGCCTGGCATATGACACCTGTTGAGTAAATTCACACCTAACAACAGCATCAGACACGTAGAAGGAATCACTTGAGCTTTGACAAGAAATGAGGAATCTGAGATGGCAACATGGCCCAGCAGGAGATGGGGACATGGTAGACTCTGGAGAGCTCTGAAGAGAATTGTAGATGCCTCAACCCTCCATTTCCTGCTCCCGTCATCCCTCTGTCCTGTGGGTCCTATGATAGTGCTGTTGGGGGGGAGCGCCCCAGCAGCATGAAGCCCCAGGAGCGTGGTGACATGGTCCCGACTGCTAGGTGAACTTTGACAAGCATTCAGAAGGATTCACTCCCACACTTCTTGCAGGGTAGATGGTTTATTTGCCAGTGGATATTTAAATAATGGACACAGGACCCCCATAACTCCTCCCAGGGCATTTGGTAAATTTATCTGGGCCTACATGGGCTCTCACAGATCCCAATATCCTACAGCTTTGTGTCCTGGGCCCAGAGGAATGGGATAGGGACTGTCATAGAATTTCTGGGGTCAGTGTAAGCATGTGCATGCATGCCCATGTACAAGTGTATGCACTTGTGTGCAAGTGTACATATATGTTGGGAGAGGGGGCTGAAGTGGAGAATGTAAACACAAAGAAAGCAATGGAAAGATGTGGGGTGCTCCCATCCCAGCATGGAGTGCCCATGGGCACCTGGATATCAGAGCTCATTTCCCACAGGAGACCCTCACAAGATCGAGCCCACTAACACTCCCTTGTGGAGGTGGGTAAGATGCATGAGGTGACACATGAGGGTATGGAAAGCATTAACAACTACTGGGCTGGGAGAAACGCTCTGTTGGACAGCTGCCTGTAAGTCACTCTTGCTCCTGTAAGGAACCCCAACAAATTCCCTGGCTTACCATGCTAGTCGGCATGAGTGGATTGTGAAGCCCCATCTGGAGTGAATAGACATTCACATCTTCCCAGAAGTCATGCAACAGATGGATGGGGTCAAAGTTGTGCAGAAATAACAACACATTTCTAAAGTTTGAAACAGAAAGAGAGCCAGTGATGGCCCCCCAGCGATGGCCCCCCAGTGACACTACCTATTCTGTGGTTAAACATCTTTTCATCATTTATTGACTACTTGCTTTTTTCCTTTAAAAATCATTGTTAACTAGAATGTTCATATTCATTTATTCATTCATTTTGAGACAGTGTTATGTAGCTCAGACTAGCCTCAAACTTGCCAAGGATGACCTTGCACTCCTGGTCCACCTGCCCCCACCTCCTGAACGCTGAGATCACAGACATGCACTACCATGCCTGGTTTTATGTGGTGCTGGGAACTGAACCCAGGGCTCTGTGTAAGGTAGGTAAGCATTCTACCAATGAAGCCACATCTCTAACTTCATATTTTTTAATTTTTTTATTGTGTTTTTGTACATTTCATACAACAGTTCTTAATCAAATTCAGACCCCTTCCCCCATCCATAAAAGGATCTCATGTATTCTGCCATACATGTGAAATCCTATCCAGTCAAGCATTTGTACCAAGATGTCCTTGGGTACAAAGTCATCCAGTAGAATCAAGTCAGTCTATCTAGAGATCACTGGTAAGGCCTACTCTCCCTTGCCCAGTAGTAATCAGTCTCCAGTAGCTCCCATTACTCATAGTACCCCTGTTGGTGTGGAGGATGCCAACTCTACCTGAGTTAGGCTTTTGCAAACCTTTGGCCTTGTGCTGTGGTTTTGAACAGTGGTGCAGCCTACCTCTGCACTGTATGATTACCTGGTGTGCCTTTTGGTGGGTGATCTGTGTGCTGAATCCTGGAGCAATATTATTTAGTGAGTCTCAAAGTGCTTAGAGTAGAGAAGCCATGGAATTCCCCAACCCTTTCCAACCCACCTCAGCCCATTTCCTGATTTTCCTCCCATGTCCATATGTTGGCAAGTAAACGCCAAACTTGTCCTCTGTCCTGTGTTTTACATGCTGCCTTGCTGGTCCTGGGAGTCCCCAGCCACACTGATTTCTCTCAGTTGGCTGCCTGCTACCTCTGAGGAGGGAAGTGGGAAAGGACCAGCTATGAGAACCCACCACTTCACCCCAGCTGTGTGACACTTCCCTGTGGCAGCAACTGAAAACGCTTCACGGTTTTCCAACCCAGGCAGAACTGGCTTCGCTGAGTGACCCTTCTTCTCCCACCCAAGGCCCCAGCAGCAGTGTCCCTCCTCTGAGATCTTGGGTTGAGTTCCTACAATTGCCACTCTTCGTCCCTCTTCCCCAGCCTAACAGGAAGCCTTAGACTTCACTCGCTCCCTCTTCCCTACTCCTTTTATCTCCTCCTCTTTAACTCTCTCCCTGCTCTCTCCCTCTGTCCCCCCTTATAGTTACTTAGCTAATAACTTTATACATTTGGATACAATTGCTCATGGAGGTCAGAAGAGGGCATTGGAGCCCCTGGAGCTATAGTTATTGGCAGCTGTGGACTGCCCGAAATGGGTACTGGGAACAGAGCTCAGGTCCTCTTAAAGAGCAATACGTGTTCTTCATTACCATCTCTCCAGCTCTTTAGTTGGCCATTTATAGGTGGGTAGGGTGGATGTACATGTGTGTATTTTATGTGTATGAGGTGTGTGTGTGTGTGTGTGTGTGTGTGTGTGTGTGTGTGTGTTTGCATCTAAAAGCCAGAGGAGAGCCTTGGAGTTTGTTTCTCAGGAGTCATCCACTGTTTTGGGGGTGGGCAGTGCTTCTCACTGGTCTGGAATTCATCAAGTAGGCTAGACTGACAGGTCAACAAGCCTGTCTCCACTGCCCTGGTAATGGAAATAAAAGTGTGTACCAGCATCACACTAGGCTTTTTTACATGGGTTCTGAGAGCTCAAACTCAGGCCCTCGTGCTTGTGTAGCAAGCACTTTACCAACTGAGCCCTCTCCCCAGCCCTTAATTAGCCACTCTTTTGTTAAATTCTCTTTTGTCAAGCAGTTAGTGCGACATCTGTCCTGGTTGGTACAACAATCATAAGTCATTTATCTTTATTGTGTGGTCATTGTCTGGGACTCAGAAGGTCCATGTTCCAGACCTGGATCTACTCAGAATGAGAGTAATGATCAGTCTTCCCCCTCCTCGTGGGTGACATTCTACCTGCTAGCCTACTCTGGTGTCCAAGAAATGATGCTCAGAGCACCTTGGTATATATCTCATCATTTCTCATTCCCACATCCTCAGTAGGTTCTCAACACAGTCGTCCCATGATGTAGATGATAGTTTGGTCTCCACACCATAGACAATGACATTGAAAGCCCAGAGGGGTCCCAAGAGTTGCCCAGGGACACCCAGCTGCAGGTGGTGGGCTGTGCAGCCTGCTTTTCACCAATTGGCTGCTGGTGGTGTGGGAGGAGCCACCTCTATACCCCATTCTAGGGCATCAGATGCACAGATCTTGTGAAATGACAAGCTGAGGAGTTGGAGGAAAGGAGACAATGAGCCAGGTACTGGATTTCATGGAGTTGGGTGACGCAATCAAATAATAACTCCAATGAACAGCATTGGGGTCTGACACCCAGAGCCTCAAATGAGCAAGGGCTTGCAGAAGGCAGGAGCATGGAGTAGTGCTCCTTGCCAGGTAGATGCTGAAGAAGACATGCGCTGAAGGCTGGTAGGGCTGAATGTGACCGTCCACTGGGGCTGCAGGACAGGGGCCAGTGCTGGGTAGCTGAAATCTTGGTCATTTTCTTTCTGGAAGCTGCAGATCTGGGGGCATGGCTGCCCCTGCCTTGGGGCTATACAGGACAGGTCTGCTCTAGACCTCTCTTCTTGGCTTGCAAGTGGTCATGTTGAGGGTGACATGGTGTTCTCTGGGTATATATGTCTCATCTGTGTGTGTGTGTTGCATGTGTGTATATTGTATATGCACATATATGTGCATGGATGTGCATACCTATACACACATGCAAAGGTCAAAGGAGGACTTTTGGTGCCTGGCTGGTTTCCAGAAGGGGTACCCATGCTCAGAACAAGCCTACTTTCCCTGTAACTGAACAAGCTTGGGCTGGAAATACTTTGACTCCAGCCTCTGGTGAATTTTGGAGTCCCTTGGCTGTGAGTCTCTTGTCTGAGGCCTGTCCAGAAAGGAAGCAGTGCTCCTTGATCCCTGTCAGGGCAGAGATTTTTGAGAACTTGTCTTCAGAGAGCAGCTGTCTTAGCTGTTTCTGCTTGGATCAGCTGCTGACAGGCTCTTGTCTTCTGCCCATCCTCAAAGAGCAGTGGGTCGTTTAAGGGCAGAGGCTCAGGCTTCCTCTGCAGTTCCCCGTTCCTGGCTCAGGGTCCTCCGGCAGTGGGCTCTTTGTGGGCTTGAGAAGAGCTATCAGCCCCAGGACAAACCAAGGAGGTGGGCAGCAGGTAGGATGCTGAGGCCCAGGATGGCAGCCAGTTCTTACTGCCACGGTAACCAGTCATGCCACAAATCCTAAAGGAACTGTTTTCCTTGAGCAGAGGCCAGTGTTGGCTAGTGGCAGTTGCCCTGGGGGCCTTTGTTCCCTCCAAGACTTTCCAGTTGTCCACCTTGAGGAGGAAACTGCCACTCACTGGTACTGCTCTTGCCAGTCCTGCCAGATCCTGTGATTTTGCCCCTTAAGTATTTCTAGAATCCATTCACTTTTCCCCATTGCTACCCCTGAAGTCCCAACCAGTCAGCTCCCTCTTTTTGCTGGTGACACAAACTCCCTCCCTCACTCTGCACTCAGTGACATGGTTGGAACCAGCTTTCTAAAAGTGAGTCTAATCTTAGGACCACCTGCTTGCAACTCACAGCTTCTTGGTGTGTGTCTCCAAGTGATGAAGTCCCTAGTCCTGACCACAGCCTTAAAGTCCCCTGGTCTGAGGGCTTAACCACATCCCCATCTTCTCAAAGTCCCAATTCTTCTTCCCTCACCTTTAGGCTCCACCCTGGATCCTTCCAGTTCCACAGATGCATTTAGCAAACTGTTACTTTTTAACATTTACAAGAGCATCCCAGACATTGGGAGAGCTCATGTAACATGTCTGACTGGTGTTTTTCTACTACTCTGACCCTCTATCCATCTCCCCAGACGTGTTCTTAAATTGAAGACAATTAATGTTTTCTATCTGCCTATGGACATGGAAACATGGGACTATTGTCCAGGGCTCTGGATGACATGACCATGCTGTCATCTGACGATGGACTGTGTGGAGAAGAACAGACTGCATCTGGTGCCTGGTCCCAGGTGGGGCTTTAAGCTGAAAATTGGGGTCATATCAATGTTAGCAGAACGCTCAAGATGCCACCATGCTTGTGGGGGCCCTCGGGGCTCTGGACATGCTCACTGGTCCAAAGTAGCTGTCCAATTCTTCCTGGAAAAACAGCTACTTTCTGAAACCTTCTTAGTTGGCTCTACAGTGAGGACAGTTTTTGTATTTTTAGATCATATGAGAGTTGTGGGGACTGGAGAGATGGCTCAGTGGTTATGAAGAAAACCTGGGTTTGAATCCCAGCACCCACATGGCAGCTAACAACCATCTGTAGCTCCAGTTTCAGGGGATCTAACACCCTCTTCTGTCCTCTGTGGGTACTGCATGACATGAATTCACTTACACGCACTTAGGCATAACACTCATACACACAAAATAAGAATAAATAAATAAATGTTTTAAAAAAGAGAGCTGTGGTCACGGCCCTGACTTCACTGAGGTCTTTAATATTGGTCTGCAGAGGCTCCATTTGATAATTTTCAGCTACTGGAGTGTCTTTGGGGCTGTTAAGGTACAATAAACAGAACGGCAGGACAGAAGGTTCTAAAAGAAGGGTTAGGGAGATGGCTCAGTTGGTGAAGTGCTTGTCTTGCAAGTAAGAGGACCAGAGTTCTATCCCTAGAACCCATTTGAAAAGAGAAGCAGGGTGTAGTAGCACATGATTGTCACCCAGGGGTATGGAGAGGAGACAGGTAAATCCCTGAGGCTCACTGGCCAGTCAGCCTACCCTAATGAGGGAGACCCATTAGGAATAGCCTACCTGGGGGAGAATGCCATAAGCCATAAGCTGCCAAATAAAAAAAATCCAGGTGAAGTGTGAGATATCTCCCCTTGAATTGTTGGTCGGGGGTACCCCCAGAGACCCCCAAAACAATACAAGCTATTGCCATTGCTCTTGGTTGCCCACCAGAGCTTGATGGTAAGACTGTATTGCTGAAGATACCACATACTTTGGTTACAGGACTTAGAGAAATCAAGTTGGGAATGACTTGGAAGCTTTCTCCCTGCTGGCTAGCTTCCACATACTGGAAGGTGCTATGAAGCCTGCTGGGGTGAGGTGAGGGGAGTCAACAGTCTTACCCAGCTGTGAATCCTGTTAGCTACAATAGCAGCTAACAGGATTCATTCCGGAGTTGAGTCTTGCCCTTCTGCTCAGGTGGTCAGCCACACCTCTGAGACTTGTGCGGTCCGCACCTCCTGTGTTACCGTCCGTTGTACTCTCCCCTCCTTCTGTGGACATCCAAACTCAGGCACTTCTTCAAACACTGAGTCTAGTTAGCGTCAGTTGGTATCAACCTTGTACTCCTTGGGTTAGAGACCAAGGTCTGGCAGAAGAAGAGGAAGAGGGAAAGGCTGCAGCAAACATCAAACTACGATCCCACATGAGGCTCAAGACCAGCCTGTGAGAGTGCCAGGGTGGGACCCTCTGTGTTTGAAGGTGGCATTCTGCCCTGTATCCAGACCTGACATCTTGGTGGGGATAGTCAGTATGCCCAGCTAGCCCTTCCCTGTAGCACAGGGTGTTAGGAGGAGGACATTGTCCTCTGCCTGGTCCTTCCTGGCAGCCACATGGATGCTGAACCAGGCTTGGCACTGGCTACATACACACACACACACACACACCAGGGGACAGCTAGACCCCAAATTTCTTTCAAGAATCAGACTCCAGACACAATTTTTTTTCTGAAGTTAATCTCAGAAATCTGGGGGGCCCTGGCAGAGCAGGAAGAAGACAGAGGAAGGTTTGCGTTAGGGTCTAAGGTCTATTGACTTTGTAAGGAGCCTCATCCTCCCCTACGTGAGCCCAGAATTAAGAAACACCTGGCTCCAAGGAGACAAGCCACACTGGGAAGTGAACAGTAGATGTGGATCCCAGAGAACCAGAGACATTGAGATAATCAGGTCCTTGCTGTAAACTACATTCCTGTCCCCAGCATCAAGAGGGTGGGGCACAGTTAGCCTAAACTGTCCAAGGTCACTCTCTTTTCATTGATTAGCTCCAGAAGAGACATGTGACTTCAATGTGTCCAGGAGACTTGAGGGGAACTCTCAGGAGAGGAAACAGGTCATTTCTGCCTTTGACCATTGTGCTCTGTGTGTGACACCTGGAGCCTCCTCAGCCAGTGTCAGCTACAGTTTGAGTTTTCAGGACAGAAAGAGGGGGAGCATTTGGGTTTCTGCGACGTGAGACCCTGGGTCTCCCTGCAAGGCACGGTAGTGTTACAGGACTCCCAGAGGTGCAGAGTGGACTAGATCCAACACCTGTGGCTTAGCTACCCTCAGCGGGGTTTCGGTGACTTGTGGTGACAGTGTCCTTCCACCACACCTTTTCAGGTGTGATGTATTCTGTTCCCCCTTGTCAGGTCTTCTCACATGGGATACAGAGAGGGGCCAGGAAGGACAGATAGGAGCACTTTTATGTTCTGTTATAAAGACACAGATTGTAGAGAGGAATCAGCAGACACATGCCGTTAACAGCTTACGCGTGCACACTGTTAATGGTCGGCTCATTCAGAATTAACCCCTCCCAGTCCACATTCTCCCTGCTCTGCCTAAGGATTCAGATTCCTGAGATATAGTGACACAGGTAAAGGTCAGGAGAGCAGAGTCCTCACTTTTCATGATGGAAAGCACCTGTTGGCCTCTCCAGAGGCCAGGCTGGAAATGGAGGCACAGCTTCCACAGCATGAGTGGATGACACTTCCCAGAGGAATACTGGTTGGGATGAGTGGTCGCACACATGGGACCTGGAAATGCCATCACCTAAGGCTAGAGAGAAAAAGAAGTGATGGCATGGCACCAAGGAAGACCACCGAGGAGTGTGGTCAGCAAAGCCAAGGCCGAAGGCACAGAAAGAAGTGAATATGCTCAGGGACCGCGTTCTGCCCCAACAGCATCCAAAGGGGGCCAGTGACGGGAAGGTGTCACATGCAGGTTCCACTGAGGGAGGAGTGAGTGGGAAGTGAGGACACATGTAGGGCTTCTTAGAAGGCCGTGTCTCCTCAGCCTGGAAGATCACCCTGACTGTGCTCTTCACAGCAGTGACGTCCCCTCCTGGCCCCTTCACCCTCTGCTTACCCACAGTATTCACACCTGCCTTCCAGAACGCCGAGTTGATGTCCTTCACAAATCATCTGCCCACTGTCAGTAGGCATCCTCCTCCCAAGGCCACAGGAGTCCCCAAGGCAGAGGCTCTGGTTTGTTCTGGTCCCTGGTGCGTCTTATGTGCCATGGGCAAGAGTTCTGAATACCCAGTGAGTATTCAGAAAGGCTGAGTAGATATGTTGAAGGAAGAATTGAAGGAAGAGAAAGATGATGTTTGAGAGGCAGGTAAGGGAAAATGATGGTTTGAGGTCTAAAGGCAGCATCAGCTTGACTGACACCAGGTCTTACAGAAGTTGACTTTCAGAGCTTGATTGGCAAGAATGGCCTAGCTAGGGAAGCTGTGAGATGTAAGGCCGAGAGGGCTGGCTCATGGAGCTTCTGGAAGTAGGTGGGCTGAGTCAGGATCCTGAGGGTGGAATCCCTGGGTGGTAGTTTATTTGGTCCATGGAGGTGGCTTATTCTGGTGATGGCTCAGGGTTGTGGTGCTGCAGGACCATGCCCATCCCTGAACACGATGAGAACAGTATTCCTGGAGTTGGGCAGTGTGGTAGGCAGCCCTGTGAAGAATTGCTGGTGCCTCAGGGGATGCAAAGAAGGACCAATGGGAAGCTGTTTGAGGCACAGTGAAGACCTGAGGAAGGGTGACAGGAGGGGATGGTGGAGAGTGACAGACATCAAGGTTTAGCTGGAACAGAATGGGTACACATTCAGATCCACACACAGAGGAGAGACAAGGGGCCAGAGGACTGGGTGCCGATTGTTTATGGAAGGACCTGAAGGTTGGGGGCTGCCTGGCTGGGGAGATAACAAATTGAGGTTTGGTAGTTGAAGTTGCTCAAGAAAGAAGAAGGAAGTTTACTCAGATACTGTAGCATCAAAGAAGCAAAGTGTTACAGATCCATTCCCAGATAAGGCCCACCAGGGGAAGCTGATGTTTGCCCCAAAGGACCTTTGGAAGAGCCTGTGACTTCTGTGATCGGTGAAGAGAGGCCACACAAATCCTACTGGAATCAAGACGGGGTGTGTTTACCATTCCCATTTGATCCAGCACTGTCCTGTCCACACCATTCAATCTAATGTACAAGATGGGGAAGCAATGAGTATGTCCATCTCCTTAGCACTGGGGATAATAAATAACAAAACTGGCTAGAGAGATAACTCAGTGATTTAGAGGGCATATTGCTCTTGCAGAAGACCAGAGTTCGATTCCTACCACCTATGTAAGGCAGCTCTCAACTGCCTGTAACTCTAGTTCCAAGGGATTTGACATATCTGGTCTCCAAGGGCAATGTACTCAAGCGCACACACCACATATGGACACACACACATAATTTAAAACAAACAAATAAGTAAATAAATAAATTTCCGTAACAGATTCCATGGGGAGAAGCTAAGGGATTAGATTTCCATCCCACCTGGTAATGTGATGCCAAACAGCTGCTCAGCAGGGAGAGATGTGTGTGTTGGGGGAGGGGGCAGAAGTGAACAGCTGAGTAAAAATACCTGGATGACAGACATCTGCTTCCCCATGGTCCCAGAAGGGAGACAGGAAAAGCTACAAAAGCCCTGTGGTGTGGGGTGAAATTGGCAGTATCAATGTGAACCTACTCTTAAAAATTGTATGTGTGGGGGGTGTGGGAGTGCACACCTTTAGTCTCAGCACTTGGGAGGCAGAGGCAGGCAGATCTCTGTGAGTTCAAGGCCAGCCTAGTCTACATAGTGAGTTCCAGGACAGCTGGGGCTACAAGGAGGCCCTGTCTCAAAAAAAGACAAAAAAAAAATTGTGTGTGCGTGCGTGTGTGTGTGTGTGTGTGTGTGTGTGTCTGTATGTGCATGACACGTAAATATATGTGTTTATGCCCACCAAGATGTCTGACGGCAGGAAGCCCCAACAGCAGAGTACAAGGACTCCTTGGCTTCACACTATAAGGAATCTGAACTCCTTGGAGAAATGAGTGAGTCCAAGATTGGGACAAGAAAAGTACGAGATGAGATGGGGGTACCTTACAGTGCCTAAAATTCAGGAAGGTCTGAAAGGATGTGTAGGACATGAAGAAAGGTCATATTTGCAAGAACACTTGCTAGCCAAACCTGGGATGGCATAAGCATTCAAATAGATCATTTTGAAAGTCATCATTTGGAAATCACCACCATCATTATTACCATCACCGCTGTCACCATCATTACTATCATCACCATCACCATCATCACCATCATCATCATTATCACCATCACTGCTGTCACCATCATCACCATCATCACCACCATCTCACTCACCATTACCATCATTATCACGATCACCACTGTCACCATCATCACCATCAGCACCACCATCTCACTCACCATTACCATCATTATCACGATCACCACTGTCACCATCATCACCATCAGCACCACCATCTCACTCACCATTACCATCATTATCACGATCACCACTGTCACCATCATCACCATCAGCACCACCATCTCACTCACCATTACCATCATTATCACGATCACCACTGTCACCATCATCACCATCAGCACCACCATCTCACTCACCATTACCATCATTATCACGATCACCACTGTCACCATCATCACCATCAGCACCACCATCTCACTCACCATTACCATCATTATCACGATCACCACTGTCACCATCATCACCATCAGCACCACCATCTCACTCACCATTACCATCATTATCACGATCACCACTGTCACCATCATCACCATCAGCACCACCATCTCACTCACCATTACCATCATTATCACGATCACCACTGTCACCATCATCACCATCAGCACCACCATCTCACTCACCATTACCATCATTATCACGATCACCACTGTCACCATCATCACCATCAGCACCACCATCTCACTCACCATTACCATCATTATCACGATCACCACTGTCACCATCATCACCATCAGCACCACCATCTCACTCACCATTACCATCATTATCACGATCACCACTGTCACCATCATCACCATCAGCACCACCATCTCACTCACCATTACCATCATTATCACGATCACCACTGTCACCATCATCACCATCAGCACCACCATCTCACTCACCATTACCATCATTATCACGATCACCACTGTCACCATCATCACCATCATCACCACCATCTCACTCACCATTACCATCATTATCACGATCACCACTGTCACCATCATCACCATCATCACCACCATCTCACTCACCATTACCATCATTATCACCATCGCCACTGTCACCATCATCACCATCATCCTCATCATCTTCATTCACCATTACCATCATTATCTCTGCTGTCACCATCATTACCATCATCACCACCAACACCATCACCATCATCCTCACCATCTTTACTCACCATCATTATCACCATCACCACTGTCAACCATCATCACCATCATCACCATCATCATCACCATCACCACCCTTACTCACTGTGGTAGCTAGAATGAGAACTGTACCTCAGAGGCTCAAGTCTTTGAACACTTGGTCCAAAGTTGGGGAAGGTCACAGAAACCCTTGGAGAAACCCTTGCTGGAGAAAGTACGTCACTGGGGGTGGGCTTTGAGAGTTCATGGCCCCATCTTGCTTGCAGCTTATTCCCCTCTGCTTCTGCCTGCGTGTGCTTGACTATGTGAGCACTCAGCTTTCTGTTCAGTTTTCCGCTCAGCTGCCTCCACTCCACGCCTCCCCACTATGATGGACTCATCCCTCTGGAACTGTAAGTCAAATAAACTCTTCCTTCTATATGTCGCCTTGGGCGTGGTGTAACTCACACACTCACCATCATCGTCAGAATACTGGCAAGTCAGGATGGGGCACTGCCCCCGGGAATCTCAACCTCTGAGGAGTCTGGCACTGCATTTAAAGGCTCTGTTTCCTCATAAACTGGGTGTTTTGTGTGAAGGACTCTCAGAGGACCCACGTGGTCACACCAATGGAGATCTGATTCTTCCACTGCCTTTGAGCAGGAACTCCCTGTAGAAAGTTCCTGAGGAGAAGCAAGGCAAGCAGATTCCAAGTTCCACACAGGTAATGAGGTGACATGAAGGCCTTGAAGACCTGTCCTCAGATGTCATGGCCTCCCTCCTTAGCGCGTGCCCCAGCCAACTCCACTTGGAAGGATCCTGACAGGTCTGTGTTCATCATCCTCACTTTTCAGTATTATGTTGGCTGGAGGGACGGAGGACCCCGGGGCAGGCCCTGCCAGGCTCCTCTGGACCTCGCCTCACATCCACACTGTAAAATCGGGAGATGGAGTGCTTCTGCTTCCTCTGTGGGTTGCTTTGGGTGGTGCTAGTACATTCTATTAGATTTCTTTAAATTTTTTCTTTATTTTGGTGGGTAACTGAGGGATAGAGACTCCAGGTTTTTGTTCTGTTTTGCATGACTCAATTGTCTAATCTAAAATCTACATCTTTAGCGTTCCTCAAAGGGCACAAGTAGATTTTGGACCCGAATTGGAGCCTCAGATGCAGCATTACCTGTGGTACAATGGAGTCAGAGTGAAAAAGCAGGACAGAAGGGGCTCGTGGACTGTCCTGGCATCTGGCCACCCTCACCTAGGTCTGTGTAGTTGAAGCATTTAAGACACAAGCAAGCAAAAAGGAGATCTACGTAAGTGATGCTCGGACTCGGACACAAGTCAGTAGGGTGATTTCTCAAAAATGTAGCCATAGGATTAATACAAGACCAGCCCTAAATGAACATATTGGGGCATTTCTTCTGGGTACATACCCAAGCAAGTAGACATAGAGGCTCCAGCAAGTGATGGCAGAGTTACTCACTCTTGTCAAAAAGTAGAATCCGCTCAACTGTCTAGCTGGATGATAAACAGACTGTCTATACAATGGAATATTATTCAGACTTGAAAAGGGAAGACAATTCTGGACACAGGCTTCAACTTGGATGAATTGTCAGGACATTGTACTAAGTGAGATAAGCCAGGCACAAAAGGGCAAATATCATGTGATTCCATTTATAGGCAGTCCCTAGACTAGTCAAATTTTCAGAGTCAGAAAGTAGAATGGGGATTTCTGGAGACCAAGAGAGGAGGAGGACTAGAGTGTTGTTATTTATTGAGTATGGTGCTTCAGTTTGGAGAGATGAAAGAATTCTGGAGGTGGATGGTGATAAGAGTTGCTCAGTCACCTACATGTACCTAAGGCTCTGAATCACACACAAGACAGTGATAAGAGCATCAGTTTTCTGTTATATTTTATCACAATCTTTTCAAAAACAGGTTCAACTACTTTACAGTGATAGAAATCAGAGCAGTGGTCACGGTGGGGGACAGTGTCTGTTGGGCTAGAACGTTATATTTCTTGAGTTGCTGGTGGTTATCTGAGCTTGCAGACTTATAGTCACTGTACACTGGAGATGCACACACCGGCGTGTCTAGAACTAAAGTTCTTTAATATAAATATAGTAGATTTTTTTTTCAATTATGTGGGAAAAAACTTAAGTCCCAGGCAGAGAGGCACCAGCTGCCATGTATCAGCCAAGGAGAGCAAGCTCCCTGGAATGAGGTGGACAGGCGTCCTTCTCCAGCCTCTGGTCAGACCACTCTGTGAGTGATATCCTCCAGGGCCCCCATGGGACCTTGCAGCCCTATCTGAGATGAATCAGAGAGGCCTGGTCTAAAGACACATGGTAAGGGGTTGAGCATTGTTAAACATGGTGAGGGATTGAGCATTGTTAATACTGTTAGGAATGTTAATTTGCTGTCTTTGTTAGGGTGAGTCAGTCAGCTGCTCAGTTGACAGTTGACAGACACCTCCCTTTGTGCTCAGCTGCCCTGAGCAGGGGCTGTCTGTCGAGTAGCCCATTCTTGGGCGTCCCCTGCGGGAAGTGCAGCTGTATGATGCTTAATCTTAATTGTCAACTTGACTGGATTTGGAATCACCATGGAAACATACCTTCGGGTGTGTCTGTGAGGGAGTTTCCAGTGTGATAACACAAGGAGTAGACGATGTCTGTGCTTCTGCTCATGCCTCACTGCACCCCTACCTCACATTCTAGCTATTTTCGTATCCTCTTGAAATATTTTAAGCTACCAGTCAGGATTTGTGCCACTATCTATAAGAAAGAGAAAAGCCAAAAAACTTTAAAAGCCTGGACCTTTCTTTGTGCCCCACTCTGGACCTGCTGGCACACTGATAAAAGCTGCCTCCTGCCTAAGTCGCCCTCGGCTCTCATCTGCTCAGAGTGCCTGCTACACTAGATGAGGGTCCGTGAGGTGGGAAGACCCATCCTAAATGTGCACTGCACTATGCCATGAGCTGGGGTCCTAGACTACATAAAAAGGAGGAAGCTAGGGGCTGGAGAGATGGTTCAATGGTTAAGAACACTGGCTGTTCTTGCAGGAGACAAGGGTTCAGTTCCTAATACCATATAGCAGCTAACAGCCATTTATAACTCCAGTTCTAGGGGATCCAACATCCTCTTCTGACCTCCCTGGACATTGCATGAACTTGGTGCACTGTACATACATGTAGGCAAAACACTCACACATATAAGAATGTATAAGTGCACCCGTGTCGTGCACTTCCCAAGGGAGACTGAAGAGGGTGTTGGATCCCCTGGAGTTACAGACGGTTGTCAGCCACCATGTGGGTGCTGGGAATCAAACCCAGTTCTTCTGCAAGAACAGCCAGTGCTCTTAACCACTGAGCCATCTCTCCAGCCCCAAGAAGAAGGCTAGCTGCACTCCAGTCTTCAAGGCTCTCTGCTTCCTAACTGTGGACTGCCTCACACTCTTGGTGCCCAGGTAAACCCTTCTTAAATATCAACCAAACTAAACCCTTCCTACATTAAGCTAGTTTTGTCAGGTGTTTGATCACAGCAACAAAAGAAGTTACTAGTCAAAGCTAGTCCAGCTTCGAGGACAGCAGCATCCTACTGCAGGGGCTGAAGTCACCAGTGCTGCCTCGGGAGGCTTGCTTCAGTCAGCATGGCTCCAGAAAGCTCACATCAGCTTTGGGAGACGCCACTGTGGGCAAGATAAGTGTGCGTGAGCGTGAGGGGAGCCATTCATTCACCCTGCTGCTGTCCTTGTTCAGTACAGGAGGAAGAGTACCCCAGCGACTCAGCACAAAAAGACTGCAATCAGCAAACTATGAGGCCTGAAATTGGTTTATCAACAAGGCTCCTGATTGATGCATGAGCAAGGCAGCAATGGACGGAGTGACAATCTCTGCACAAGCATGGCACATCCCTCATCTGCCTTTTCCACCAGACTGCTCTGCACACTTTAGGGTTGGTCTGGAAGGCTTTCCCTGACCTACTGTCCTTAGTCCTATCAGAGGCTTCTCCCAGATGGTCTCTTTGCCTACTTGTGGTCTTTATCAAGGGTAGCACAGCCTGGACTGCCTTCGTGAGGAGAAGACAAGACCCCAGAGCAAGGCCCCCGCAGCAGAAGCGACAAGGAAGTGGGGGAAAGTTCCAGACAGTAGAAAGCTGAGCCTGCGGACCACCAAGGACCGCAGAGCCAAGACCGAGAATCCCAGTTGTTCAAGGCATTGAGAGTGCCCAGACTTAAGAGCTAAGGGACCTGACACTTAAAGTTCAGGAGCCCTAACACCAGGAGCCACTGCGAGTCACTATATCCAAAGTTCAGGGACTGCCACACTAGCATCTGAGTACAGGCCTGCTGGATTCAAATCTCAAGGCAATAAGCCTCTGACCTGTAAGTCTCTGACTTTAACAGCTTCTAGTTCTCAGGGCCTAAATCCATAAGTCTCTCTAGCTTTGGAAGGCTTAGAGCCTGCTCAAACCTGGGTGCCTCATGTGAATTTTTGGCAATGGTGACGCTGAACACAGGACCCATGCCAGCTCTATCAGACAAGGGCCCAGAGTAAAGCAAGGGAAACGGGTGGTGGGCTGGCCCTAGTCTGGGAACTATTAGAGACTGATTACTACTGGACAAGGGAGAGTAGACCTTACCAACCATCTCTAGATAGGCTGACTAGACTCCAGTGGATGAATCTGCACTGAAAGACATCTGGGTTCAAATGCTGTATGAATGCTTGACTGGATAGGATTTAACATGTATGACAGAATACATGAGGTCCGGTGGGGCAGGGGTGGGGGGGACAATGGATGGGGAGGGAGTCTAAATTTGATTAAGAACTTTTGTATGAAATGTACAAAAGATCAATAAACTTTTTTTTTTTTTTTTTTTTAAAAAAAAAAACCTGTGTTGCTAAGGCTGTAGACCTCTGACTTTAAATGCCTGGAGCCATAAGCTCCTTGTCTTCAAGGCCTAGAGCCACAGGCAGTAAAGAGCTCCAGACTATTCTTTTTTTTTTTTTTTTTTTTTTTTTTTTTTTTTTTTTTTTTTTTTTAAAAAAAACCTGTGTTGCTAAGGCTGTAGACCTCTGACTTTAAATGCCTAGAGCCATAAGCTCCTTGTCGTCAAGGCCTAGAGCCACAGGCAGTAAAGAGCTCCAGACTGCAAACACAAGGGAGTTGAACCTTGCCCGCTTGCAACATTTATCTGAATAGAGTCTAAGAACACTCAGGGAACTATTCGGGGACACACTGAGTCTCCTGAAGAATAGAATAAAGCCATTCCGGTTCTAATTTGCTTTAGCATGCTGCTGACTTTAATACCATTGACATGCCTGTTATGATAACATGGGGGGCTGGAGACAGGGGGATTCCTGGGCTCATTGGCCAACCAGCTTAGCTAATCAGTGAGCAGGCCAACTACAGGGAGACTCTGTCTCAATAAATAAATAAATAAATAAATAAATAAATAAATAAATAAATAAATAAATAAAATAAAGTTGAATATTGTCGAGTTTAGATATTTCATTTTCAAGCCACTTCCTGCATATAGCTTGGTCCCATAGGGAGTCCTCAGGCTGAGGTACACTTTTATACACCCAAGGAAAAAGGGTCCCATTTGTCAGGAGCTCAGCTGAGCTGCCAGGAGTTGGAGGGCTAAGGAAAGCATCAAAAAGCAAAGGCAGGCCCACACAGGCAGCACATTGGGTGAGGGTACTCACCGCCAAACCTGACAGTCTGAATTCGAGTCCCGGGACTCACATATTAGAAGGACAGAACTTACTGTCTCCAATTGTCCTCCAACCTCCACACACCCTCTGGGACACATGCATAAACTCTTTTACATGCACATGTATGCTTGTGCGCAGACACACATACTAGATAGATAGATAGATGATAGATAGATGATAGATAGATGATAGATAGATTAGATAGATAGATAGATAGATAGATAGATAGATAGATAGATAGATAGATAGATAGATGATAGACAAAATTTTTTTGGAAAAATCAAATTTTTTGAGTTTGTAACATCACTCACTAGACAGTGGAAAGTGGAAACAAGAGGCGAGACCCAGAGATCAATCAACTCCGAAGGGCCTTGTCTCATTGCTGAGAGAGCCCAGAGCAAAATTTCTAACAGTTCTACGCAACCAGAAAAAGAAGGAGGAAGACTTGGAGGGAGGGACAGGAAAAGTCCTGGTCCCTGACTCAGGATGACGAGTGTCTGCAAGAGTCTCCTTCTCCCTGAGGATACCTCAGTTGAGGCAGACCATGAAGACCTCAGCTCCGGGCATCAGAGAGGACCCAGCAATGGGGCGCCTAGGTTGGAACTTAAAGATGTAGAAGAGCATGACCATTCAGGGTCCTTGGCTCTTCACCTCAGTGTCCCTCAGGAACTTCAGGGCATTGACTGGGCCCAGGTCTGGGGTGTGGAAGATAGCATTGCTCCATGAGGCTTGTTAAGCAAGCTTTGTAAACTACCCACAGTTAGACCTGGGGAACCACAGAGGATTTTAATCCCAACCCAACTCCTCTTCAGGATGAGTCTCTTGGTGGGCAATGGAGTTAGGCCTACCTTGGGGCAGCAGACAGAGCTTTCAAACTCCCTGGTGACAGAAATCCTTGCCAGACCTGGTGAGTGCTGAGGCCTGCAGACCTCTTCAGGCCTTAGGTCCACAGAGGACCTAAGCTGGTGCTAAGAAAACTCTGCTCACCTTCACCTCCATACTAAGAACTCTTCTGCACCCAGGTACCTGGTGGCCAGGCCTGGACTGTAGGCCCTTCCTGAGTCCCCAGCCCCAGACTAGTACAACAGGGAGCTTAGGGAAGGAGGCCCAGGACATTACTTCAAGTAAATTCTCTCCATCCCTGCCTGACCCTGCCCCCCACAACCCCCGACACACGCACCAGGAGGAAGCAACACACTGAGCAGAAGTACCCAAGAGAATTCAGGGCCTGCTGCCTTCTCCCTGCTCACTCAGGTCTGGGTTTTTCCTGCCAGGGTGGGATGTTGCAAGCCATGCCTGACCAGGGCTGGCCTTCCTGACAGGGAGAAAGCAGATAATCCAGGCTGTACTTCTTAGCTACCATGGACCAGATGTCTCTTCTCTGTCATTCCATGATGGGTTGAAAACTCAGATCCTTGGAGGAAAGTGATTGACATTTCTTCTAGGAGCTGCCTCTCTCACAGGGATGTTTGTGACAACAGATCCTCATTTCTCCATACTTAATCTCGCCTTCAGCTGCAGAAACCCTGCTCCCCTCGTGACTGTGACAAAGGCCGGGAGGCCTCATGTACAGGGCTGCCCTCAGAGGACATGAATGTGCAAATTTGGCAATAAGGTTTCCCAGGATAGAGAGAGGTGACCCCTGTCAACTGTACCCTCTGTACGTACATGAAGGGCAGCACAAAGCATTGTCAGGAGAATGTGTGCGTTCCATCATCAGGGCAAAATTCTCTGTACAGAAGGGTCCACACTGAAAAGCTTGCTTTGCACAGTGTTTTTGATGCACAAGCCTTTAGCTTTCAGGAAACAAACTGGTACATTCAATAGGACCTCTCCATCTCTGCCTCACCTTTTCAGGTCCTCGTGGGCCAAGTCCGTGGAACCAGTGTTGAGTGGCAGCACCATCTGCCTCCAGCTGCAATGGAACAGTCCCCAGGCACCTGCCGCTCTTCCACATCCATTAAAAGCGAGGAGCAGGGCAGGTCTGGAATGCCCCAGGTGGAGAGTCTGTGACTGCTCCTCACCTCAAGGGCAAGCTGCGTGGGTTTTGCCTTGGTTACTTGGTAACGCCTTTGTTACTTTTTGGGTTTTGGTAATAAATGTGGGCATAAACGTGATGGCTTAGTTGGCAGAGATGGAAACTTCAAGTGTGACATGGATGACTTTGCCGAATCTTAGAGGGTGGAGGCCGGGGGATTTTGCAACAGCCTCTGCAGGATGCTGGTGCCCAAGCTGTTTCAAGGGATGGTGAAGGTAAATATCCAAGCCCATCAGGAGGGCCAGAGCTCAGATCTTGGGAATTTCAAGCCTGCCACTCACCAGTGGACTGTGTTGCCCTCTAACAGTCCTGCAGGACAGACGTGTGTGAGTGTCCAGTACATGAAACCAGCTATTGAGGCATTTACCTAGGACTACCAGTGAGGGGGCATCAAAGCCATTGGGAGCTTTGGCAGAACCATGCAGCTGCCCTGTGTAAGCACAGGGCCATGTATGACACCTGCAGGCCAGTGTTTGTTCAGGCCTGTGACAACCAGAATGAGCTCAGTACCTGCAGTAAGCGGTGTGCTACAGCAGACTTGCTCCTTCACAAGGGAAGGTACATGAACCCTCTTTCCAGTCCTCAAGCCTTTGAAATCCAGTGTTGGTGATGTTGAAGTGCAAGGCCAGTGAAGGACTATTATATTTGTGTGCATGATTCTGCAAAGACACACAGGGTATGTGTGCAAATAGACACATAGCAACATATTAAAAACAATGCATTTGAGTCTGGAGAGATGATGGCTCAGCAGTGAAGAGCATTGGCTGCTCTTGCAGAGGACCCAGGTTTGATTCCTAGTACCCACATGGCTGCTAACAACCCTCCGTAGCTCCAGTTCTAGGGGAAATCCAATGCCCTCTTCTGGCCTCTGTGGGCATTGCATGACACAGGTGCACTTACATGCAGGCAATACACTCACATACAAAATTAAAATAGTAAATAAAATATTTTAAACACATTGCATTTATATAAACTATAGATTGATTGTTATATGCATATTTTTGCTTTAGGATGTGTATTATTTCTGGGGCTCTAATCTGCAAACCATTGGATATACTACATAAATACATTGGGGACTTTTAATTCAATAAAGCGGCCCACAAACAGACCAGATGGCTTTGACCCTGCCTACATTTGTCAGTTGTAGGGAAGTCCTTCTTAGAGCCCTCTATTGGCCGCCTGTGTTGATTTTAGCTTTGAATCCGGATTTGAAACTGGGATTTGCTCTCCTTTGAGAGGGGCAGAGTTATTTGGAAACATTTCATATTAATAAAATAATGTGCACCTGAGAGAGGTTGCAGCTTTTGGTGACAGGCTTCAATGGTGCATGCACAGCAAGGATCTTACTGAGTCTTGGTCTGATAGTGTTTCCCAAACTGGCTACTTGCCAAGAAATACATATTTATCAATGGAGTGTGAGCAAGAATCAGGGTTTCTTGTTATGTTATCTGTGTCCTAACTCAATGTATGTGGGAATGATGAATGTGACCATTTATGTGTTGTATGTGATGTGTTAATTTTCAAAGAAATTTGGAGAAACCATTGCACAACATGTGAAGAGATACCCATTTCTCTGAATTTCAATACCTTGTAGAATGGCAGATCCAGTGATCAGATAGAGGCCACCTGCCTTTCAAGGCTATCCCATATGTATGACGAATGCCTTTTGTGGGTTCCTACCTAGTACTACTTAGTGATTATTACTATGTCATAACTATTACAAAAAAGGATTCACTGAGCAGTTGGTTTAACATCTTTGATGTCATAACTATTACATGGATAAAAGGATTCAGTTGGTTTAACATCACAAGCAAAGGACAGTCTGTTTTCTCACTCTGATGGATTGTGCCACTTCCAGTCAGCCCATGATTTCTGACTTTCATTTTCTATTGAATTAAAGAAAATGACAAGTAAACTAAAATTCACTAGGGTCTGAAAGTCAGGTGTCTATGTGGTAGTATGTATAAGGCTTAAGAGTTAAACCTGTCTCCAAAAAAAAAAAATCAGACCAGAGGTGGGTGGATTTGAACAGGCTCCTGACCCCAACTGTGTTCATCCTGACCCTACTGCCCTTCCCTACCCAGGGGGACGTCCTCCTACTTCCTGGCTTGAGACCCATAGAAATGACTGCCTCTTTGCCTCACTCTGTAGTGTGGCTTGACTTAAAATGCTGCCTTCCACTCCATTCTACTTTTGCACCTGTTTGATTTTTTCCCCCATATTGTATTAAGATATCACTCATTTCCATGACTGAGGTTTTTTTGGTGTCCCATTAATACTCACTTACCTTACCTTACCTTAACCCCGCCAGCCGCAGAATTATTCATTCATTAGTTCATTCGTTCCTGGGAGAGGAGAATGGAGACAGACCCATGCTAGCTGTGTTGGGGGAAGGTCATAGTGGACTACAGGGCAGGGTCAAAAAGGCAAATCAACAGATAACCTCCAGGGAGCCAGAGAGCTATGCTACATGGACTGTGAACTTAGGTTTTCTCTTACTGCATCAAATTGGGTTTCCTCAACAGTCCTTCTGAGCTGTAAGTGCTTCTAGAAACATACTATATGGAGTCCTACAGCTCGAAGAAGCCACCTGTAGGTGATTTGCTTATCAGGGCCCTTGGGATCCACTCCAGGTCTGCCTGACTCTGGGCTCACACCTGCTGGGACGTGCTTATCGCCATCTCCCTCCATTCCCCATGAGGAGTCTGGGAAGGCTTCATGGAGGAGGCCCTTCCTGGACTGAGACTCAAAGCCCACATGAGAGTTGATAAGAAGATGGTGGTGTATAAGTCTGTGTGGCAGAAATGAATGTCGTGTGTCTTATCAGAGGCCCATGTCCGCAGTTCTGAGAAGCAGTTGAAGCTTGTGAAAGGCACTCGCGCTTCCTCATTTTGTGCCGTTTCCTCCCGACGTGGCATAAATAAATAGGAAGCAAGGCTCACTGCTGCCTGGAGACTCCTGAAGGAGGCTGCCTGTCCCCCAACACAGAGGTAGGACCCAGCTTCCTGCCGTGGAACTGAGGGTGGGCTCAAAGGAGGGAGCGTGCGGGTCTCCAGGAGGGAAGGGACAGAGGGAGCTGGGGTGGCAGGTTACTTGCTTCAGGGAGGTAAGGGCTTGGTTTCCCAGGAGAACTTCCTCCCAGATTCCCAGGCAGCAGCTGGAGAGGGGTTACCCAGGGTGGAACAACCACTAGCCAGTGCAAAGCAAGGGCTCTGGGAGGGTCCAGCATCACTGGGGGTTGGAATGGTTGTTACCGCCTTGGGGTCGCACTGTGATCCATCTGACTTTGCCACCAGATGTTGGTTCTCTCTCTACCCTGGACTTCTCTCTATTCCTTTGTGGCACAGGGCAAGTGTGGACAGTCTCTCCATCTTCAATTAGAAACTGAGAGAGGGAGAAAGGGAGAGAGGGAGAAAGGAAGAGAGAATATAGATCTGTGGAGCCTGGGATAAAAGAGATGCTGAAGGCAAAAATGTGGACCGTCTCAGAGCTGGATCCCAAAGCTGGGTGCATGGTGGGATGTTCACTTTGAACCTGGGAAGGGGCCCAGTGTTTTGCCTAGCCAGCAACCTCTGTCTCACTGTTTTGCTATCCCTCTGTGTATTGCTATTGTTTTTCTGGGGTTTATCTTTTTCTGTGTCTCTCTCTCTCTCTCTCTCTCTCTCTCTCTCTCTCTCTCTCTCTCTCTCTCATTTCTTTCTCTCTCATCTCACTGTACTGTAAACCCTCATTGGTGATTTGGGTTCAAACCCAGATATATGTGTTCTGTACTCTTAAGATGTTGGCTGGTAGATGGCACATCACAGTTCCCCTTCTGAGTGGGGTCAGAGGCAGTCTGACCACTGACATGTCTCATAGGTCATATACTAACTAGCACCATACATCCTCCATGTCGTGTCCCACAGGTCACACGTGAACCAGGCCATTGTTTTATAGAAGTCTTTATCTGACCTATTTGTTACCCAAGAATTTTCTCAGGGCTTGGATTCTTGCCACTGCTTAAACCCAGTACACAGTGCCTGTGAACCTAATTTCGCAGTCAAGGAACCCTCACCTCCTCCTTTATGGTACAACTTTCCTTTCTCCCTCCCTCCTTCCCTCCCTCCCTCCCTCTCCCTCTCTCTCTCTCTCTCTCTCTCTCTCTCTCTCTCTCTCTCTCCTTCCCTCCCTCCCCCCCTCCTCCTAGGGGACCTTAAAAGAAGACAGCTTGTTCTGTCTGGGTAGGCTGACACTTTACTGCAGACCCCACCATACTGTCAGCTCGAATTTGCCCAAATCTAACATTTTGGTACTGGAACCTGTGAGGTACCATCGAGGTGGTTTGTCCTGTGGGGCCCCTTGCCACTGCTCTCTCCACATCTAATACCAGACCTACATTCTTCTCTGATGAGTCCCCTGAGTCTTCTGGGATCCCCTCTCTGTCTATTCTGGAAATCTTAGCATTAAGTCAGGGGTTCCCCTGGCCTTGGGTCTGCTCCCTCAGTGAGACCTTTTTGAGTTTAGGGACACCTGTTCTCAGTCTTAGTCTACCACAGGTGGCCTGGTTGCACTTCCGAAAGGGGACCTGAGGGGCAGGAGAATACTTATCTCCCTCCCTCCCCATCCTCCAGCCCTGCTTGACTCAGCAGACTTCATAACAACACTACCTGCTCAATCTCACCTCCCCTCAACCAACTGCTGCGTAACTTCCAAATGCTTGATCTTGTTGGGAGATATCAAAAACTGTTTGCCTTTGCAACACTGTCACACTTGGTTTTAAAATGCTTAGATAACATCACACAGTCCGGTGGTGAGTGTCCTGAGGTCCCTTCCCCCAGGACTTTCTTCCTTCTCCAGAAACAGCTCCCTTTCTGTCAATCTTCTACCACATTCCAGATTATAAAGGACCCCATCCCCTCTAAGTGACATGATTCTCTTTCTCTCTCACTGTATTTCTGTCCACAGAGTCTATTCTTTATTAAAACTTTTACATCAATCATACACCTTGAGTTATTCTTGCTTTGACAGGAAGTGAGTGCCTGGGGGCAAGCAGGTGTGTGCATCCTTGTGTATACGTATACAGGTTTCTATCCACACAGGGCTGGGCTCATAGCCTCACAAGACAGGCTCCGGTGCTAGGCCCAGCTGTGGAGTTTTCAGTACCCACAGGCTCTGCTAGGGCATTTTTGCATATCCAGATTTTGACTTTACTGTACCATCTTTTCTGCTTCCTCCTACTTTTATAGTGAGTAGCCTCTGCACCTCGTCTTTATCAGTATTTTCACATATAGCTGTGCCAAGCTATATGTGTACCAAATACTCTAGGAGAATGGGGGATTGCATGAGTCCATAACTGTGTTTAATGTCAAAGAAAAACAAAGCACCTGCTTTACTAAGAATTAGAATACAGAGACATGGCTCAGCAGTTAAGAGCACTGGCTGCTCTTGCAGAAGACCTGGGTTCGAATTCCAGCACCCACATGGCAGCTAACAGCTCTCTGTAACTCCAGTTCCAGGGGATCCGACAGCCTCTTCTGTCCTCCGAGGGCTTTGCATGACATGGGTACATTTACCTACATGCAGGCAATACACACATACACATGAAAATAATAAATAAAATATTTAAAAAAGAATTAGAATACAAGGTTAGGCATTGTGGTATATACCTTTAATCCTAGCCCTTGGGAGGCAGAGTCAGGCAGATCTCTGTGAATTCAAGTCTAGCTTGGTCTAGTGAGTTTCAGGCCAGCCAGAACTGCATAGTGAGACTCTATCTTTAAAAACATTAACATAGCTAGGCGTGGTGACACATGCTTGTAATCGCAGTACTCAAGAGGCAGAGGCAGACAGAGTCTGTAAGTTCAAGGCCAGCCTGGTCTATATAGGGGGTTCCACACCTGTCAAGACTACATAGTGAAATCTTGTCTCAATTATATATATCTTTGGGACTAGAGAGAGGGGTACAGTAGTTAAGAGTGCTTTTTGCTCCTCCGGAGGACCCAAATTCAGTTCCCTGCACCCATATTCGGTGACTTATAACCACCTGTAACTCCAGCTCCAGAGGATCTGACTTCTGCCCCCTTGAGCACCAGTACACACATGGCCAACAGACACACAAATACACAGACACACACAAATTTAGACAAAAGTTTTTTCAAAAAAATTAGAATAATCCAGAATCATGATTTTTTGCAAATACACTATTGCATTTGTGTGACTATATAGATTCTGATGTGACTGTTTTTAAATTATCCAACACAATCTGTACAATTAACCATACAGTCATCTATTGAATTTAAAAAGTTTTGGCTTCAGAAAATTTGTCAACCTAACCTGAACTGGTTTTTTTAGGTTGCTCAGAATGGCAGGATCTCAGAAATGTGGTCTGTCTACTCATAGTTTTGCTTGGCAAATGTTTATAAGCCATATAAAAACCACCTGCAGAAGCGTTTTATGTGGGGACACACACACACACACACACACACACACACACACACACACAGAAGCAACCCAGAATGACCCTTCTGTATGCCAGTTAAATGTCAGCTCTGGTTGAGTGACAACTGGGAAATCTTCCCAGTATTTAGAACGAGCTGTTCTCCAGTGCAGAGATACACCAAAATGCTCTTTTTGGATAAAGGAACCAAGTACAGAAAGCTTTCATATTTGTTCAAGGCAACCAATGCTGTTGATGCAAAACAGAAATCAACACAAAGTCCCAGCAGCTCTCCAGATGCAACTCTCGAAACCAACATATCAAACTTGACTTCCTTTAGACGATAGTTATTTTTTTCTAACAGTAGAAATTTAAAAACCAGGTGTCTGAATTTATACATATGTATAAATATAATCCCAGTGCTTCGGAGGCAGAGGCAAGCAGATCTCTATGAGTTCAAGGCCAGCCTGGTCTACATAGTCAGTTCCAGGACAGCTGGGGCTACAGGGAGACCCTGTCTCAAAAAGACCAAAAAAAAAAAAAAAAAAAAAAAAAAAAAAAAGGCAAGCAGTTGAGATGCAACCACTTTCCAAAAGGTACCACATTAGCCTCTTTTCATGGGCCCTTGGGGCCTGCCTGTTTTCAGGCACCACATCCTCAGCATCTTTCCATCTGAGGAAAACATGGGTTCTCGCTGCTGGGTGGGGCCATTGTTCCCTCGGGATGGGAAAAGCCCATTGGCTGGCCAGCAGCGTCTTCTTTGATTTGCTCCTATCACACTCAAGTTGTTTTGCTTTTGGGTCCATCTTTTTCTCTCCCAGATTTTTGAGAGTCAAGAGATGATTCAGTAGACAATCTAACTTTTCTCCAGGTTCCCGAGTACTTCTAGCATCGACAGTCTCACCCACTCCAGGAAATCCTTTGTCTTCCCTTTCGCTCACGCCCCTCCTGAACCTTTTCCTCCACGCATCCCAGAGGCTCTGCCCTTGGTGTTTCATGCTTTCTTTCAGTTCCATTTTTTGTCTCTGGCTTCTTGGAGCCCATTCTTCCCCCACTGCTGCCTACTGGAAGAGCTGAGATGCTGAGTCTCCAGCTTCAGTTACATCCAAGAGATGAATTTAAAATTTTAATAAGTCTAATCAGATCATCCCACTGAAGAGTGTCACAAGACGCTGGCATTCTGGAAGCTCTTACTTCCTTCGTTTGCTCAATGGATAATTCTCTCTCTCTCTCTCTCTCTCTCTCTCTCTCTCTCTCTCTCTCACTTGACAACTTTTGTTCATACATTTGTTGGTCATTTTTTATTTATTTTTATTTTATGTGTATGAGTGTATTGCCTGCATGTGTGTAAGTGCACCCGTGTCGTGCAATGCCTGCAGAGATCAGAAGAGGGTATTGAATCCCCTGGAACTGGAATCACGCATGGTTGTTAGCCATATGGGTAGTGGGACTAGAACCCAGGTTGTCTGCAAGAGCAGCCAGTGCTCTTAACCACTGAGCCATCTCTCCAGCCCCACTGACGTCTCACCTTCTGGAAGAATTTAGCTGTTCCATGCATTAGTATTTAATGACAGAAGAGGAAAATATATTCTCCTGGGCTATCATTAATTTTTTCTTTGCCAGGCTTAAGGTGTCTTGTGTCATAAAAAAATGTTTCAGTGGTCTATAAGTCAAATTTGTCACTTTCTGCGTGTTTTCGATGTGCGCGCCCATTCACAGGTGTGTGAGTACATGTGTGTTATATATGCGTGTACAGGCCACAGGAAGACCTCAGGTGTCATTGTTTGTGGACTGTCTACCTTCTTTTTCTGACAGACTCTCTCACTGACTTGGGATTCACCACATGTGCTAGGCTGGCTGGACAGTGAGACCCCAAGAGTCTGCCCTTCTCCACCTCCCTAGTGCTGAGATTCCAAGTATGCGCCACCACACCAGCCTTCTTTCATGTGGATTCTGGGGCTTGAACTCAGGCCCTCATGCTTTTAAGGCCAGTGCTTTACCAGCTTAGCCAACTCTTCAGTCTTGTCTCCGTATTTTTTGTTTTGCTTTATGTTTTGATGTTTATCCCCTAAGACTAAAGACATGGTTTAATACTCTTAAGTTTTGACTTTCAGATAGTTAATCTGCCTTGCATTTGGAGGGGAGGGTAAGAAAGGATGGAAGGTCACAATCTAACTTCTAATCATTGTCAAGAATCCATCCATCACTACTGTGCTCCGCCCCTGCTTCTCGGTGACCTGAAACAGCACTCGAACTTCCTAAACTCTGATAGACTTGGTTTCTTTCCTTCTTTCTGTCTACAGTTATCTTTTTTTTTCCTGGCAAATGCAGCACATCTCTCCTCTTCAGTTTCTCGGAATTCAGAACCAGCTTGTCCAGAGCATTAAAAACCCTTCTGTAATCTTCATTTCCGTAGCACCGAGTTTCGGGATTATTCCCAGCAAGACTGGCCCCTGGAGACGAACAAGGAAGGGACTTTGTCCTCTGGTCGCCTTGGCCAGGCTGGAAGGTGCTTAGAGCCTCCAGTTCTGACACCACCCTGGGTTTCCCATAGATGTGCAGACCTGGAGGTAGCCCCGATTCTTCGGAATGGTTTGCACCTAATCAAATATTCCTGCACGTGTGTCAAGGAAAGTGGCCCTTTTTGCTTCCTGTTCGTTTGTTTCTCTCCACTCTAAGCAGTTTTTTTCAAAAGCTCTCCTTTGGCTGTGGAATGCTCCGCTCCTGCCACGACCCGCTTCTTTAGCAAATCTGCGACAGGTTGACCTGTGAGTTTCTTTTGTCCAGAGTGAATTTGTGCTGTGCTTCTTTTCTTCTCCTTTTCAGTTTTAATTCTAACCATTCACTCTTTTCACGGGCGCACAGGCTCCCCGTGCTCCCCCTCCCCGTCTTTTCTAGCCTCTTCTTTGCGCTCGCCCCTCCTCCTCAAAGACTTTAACCTTACTTGTTTTGTTTGGTTTTGTTTGTTATGAGACTGGGTCTTACTATGCTGCCGAGGCTAGCCTCCAACTCCTAGCTGCCTCAGCCTCTCCAGAACCTGGGAATCCAGGTTCAAGCCTTACGTTCCAACACCAGCACTTTTTACATTTTTACCCTCCCCCGAGCGCTTGGGTGAATTAGCATATTTGTGCCCTTCAAAAATAAGGCAAGGCCCTCCGTTAGTTTTCGGTTCTCCTCCGCCCCCGCCTGGTCTCGCAGCCACCACCCCCATTAGTCATGAGTTCTGCTTCACCTTCATTTGATTTTACTTTATGCAGCGCCAGTGCTGCCCTCCTCAGCCACCCGGCTTGGCTTGCTGCTTTGCTCTAATACGGTGTGCTCTCTTGGAATTTGTCTCTCCTAAAATATACACTAAAATGAACTGTTTCTTCAGAAAGAAACCTGAAAATTTTTCCTTGCCTTCATGACACCACTTTGTTGACTCTTGAACAGCAAGAAAAACAATCTTTTTTAAAAATAACTTTTAAAAATTATGATTTTGGGGGGAGGGGTGAATGCATGCCATGGCACAGGTGTGCAGGGTTAGACCACAGCTTTCAGGAGTTCGTTCTTTCTCACCACTTGGGTCTGGGGACAGAACTCACGTCATTAGGCTTTCGAGGCAAGTGCTTTGCCATCTCTCTGGCCCCCAAATATTTGTCTGTGATTATGGTTCATTCGTATTTTCCTGAGGTACTGTCAAGGCAGGGGGGGAGAGAGAGAGAGAGAGAGAGAGAGAGAGAGAGAGAGAGAGCAGACTCAAGGTGTGGAGGTCAGAGGAAAGCTTCCTGGGGTTGGTTCCCTCTTTCTGCTGTGGAATCCAAGAATTGAACTCACACTAGCAGACTTATGCAAATACTTTAACTTGCTAAGCCTTCTCACCAGCCCCCTCACTGTGTGCTTAGAATTCAGGGACCCTGCTGAGAAATTGCTCACCAATCTGACCTTTGTACCACAGAAATCAGTCTGTTGTTTGTTTCCTTCTAGAAGCTTCTATAGGATTCTCTTTTCATTCTTGAAAGACTGAAAGTTCAGAGTAGCATATGAGTGGGCATAGCATTACCAAAAGGGAACCTTGGGCGTTTAGCTTGGTCTCTTTCCCCTACTGCAGAGCCTGACTGAGCCCCCCTTGAATAATTGTCCTTGCTCTTGTCCTTTCCGTGATGGACTGCTGTCTCCTTTAAAGCCCTAGAACATTTCCAGTTGTATTTATTTGGTTACACATCGAAAATCCCAGAATAACAGTGGCTTAGTCCCATGGGAATTTGTTTCTCCCCTCACTTAAGAAACATCTAGAAACAGTAAATCTCAGGATTGGCATAATGACTCCAAAGTGACAAGAGGAAGCCTGGTTCCTGACTTCCTGTTACACCATCTTTGCCTGTGGCCTCTATCCTTAAGGTAACCTGATAGTCCAGATGGCTGCTGGAATTCCAGCTATCACTTCTGAGATATAGGAGACAGGAGGTGTGTGTGGTGGGGGAGGCAGCAAGAGAAGAAGAAAGAAGGGAGGGAAGGAGGGAGGAAGGGAAGGAAGGCAAAAAATAGACCTCTTCCCACACAAATGGATTTTTAAAATATTTTATTTGTTATTTTTACTTTATGTATGAGTGTATTGTCTGCATGTGTGTAAGCGCACTCATGTTGTGCAGTGCCCATGGAGGTCAGAAGAGGGCATCAGATCCCCTGGAACCGGAGTTATGGATGGTTGTTAGCTGCCATGTGGGTGCTGGGAACTGAACCTGGGTCCTCTGCAAGAGCTGCCAGTGCTCTTTACTGTTGAGCCATCTCTCCAGCCCCACAAATGGATGTTTGAACAGCCATTTCGGGAAGATACACAGAGGGCTTCCACTCACATCTCCTTGGACAACATTTAGTCATGTGACCATGCCTAGTGGTAGGAGAGGGTAAGTTTTATTCTTCATGTTCTATAGAAGCCCAGCTAAGACTCAGGCTTCTGTCACCAAGAAGGAACGGGACAGTGGGCTGCCGGCACTGTTTGCCGTATGCACCCTCCTTTCTTTGTTCTCGGCCTTGAGTCTCTTTTTCAGTGTTTTCTTGATGTGCTGGAATGTTCCTTCTCTTGTCCGTGTTCTCAGCTTTACACATCTACCTGAGTCAGATGGTTGTTTGTGGTGTTGGTTCTGTGATTTGACCCATTATTGAGTTGATTTTTTTTAACTGAATGTTTGTGAATTTCATATAATATATTCTGACAGTTTTTTTTTTTTAATCTAGCTTTTGGCTTCTTGGCTTATTTTTCTAACAGTAGTCTGAGTCTAAATGGCTCTTGGCTCCGCAGTCACCCTGGAGATTCAGGTTCACAAGCTTCAAGTTTTTCTCTCTTTAGTCTGTGTCTGGACTGTAGAAACATATCATATCAGTCTGTGTTAAGGTGGACATGGGACATGTCTGCCATCAGTGATCAGGAAACACAAACTCTCTGGGAACTGTGGTTGGCAGGGAGGGGGCTTGTGGTTAGTCCAACCCATGTGGGCTCAGTTTCAGCCTGTCTGGCACAGCTGTGGGATACGGACCTGTCATTCATCCATATAGCATTTCCTCCTCTGTAAGGATGCTAACAGTTGCCTTGACCCAGGTGCATTGCTATCCAAAAACCACTCTGCACACTTCCTGGCTGATGACGAATGTTAAACATTAGTCAACCACTATCATGAATCCTCCTTCTGTATTTAATTATCTTGCTTGCGTTCTTTTCTGACTCTGACTTGTAATCTTTTACATAAAAGTAACTTTCCACAGTTTTGGGACTGAATGTCCATGTCCCCCCAAATCAAGTTTTGAAACCTCACCCTTAATGGAAGGGCATTGGAAGTGAGGTCATGGGAGGTGGTGGGGTCATGGGAACAGAGGCCTCAAGAACAAGGTGGGTGCCCTTAGACAAGATACACCAGGCAACTCCCTCACTGCTTCCACCATAGAGATTAAGTGGAAACCCCTAGAGGAAGGGACCTCACCAGACCCCAGACCTTGACCTTGGACTTCTCACTTTCCATTACTTCGGGAACCAAATGTCTGTGTTTTTTTTATGAACTGCCCAGTCTATGATGTTTGGTGACAACAGCCCTCACAGATGAGATGTTGGTACACATTTTTCCCCATTTTGTCCTTTGTTTTGTGACTGAGTTTCATAAAAGACAAGAGATTCAGTTTTAATATACTTTGTCTCAGATTTCTTTGATTGCTTTTTTTGGTTCGAAGTTTAATATGATTTACTCTTTCATGTGTAACTTTGTAATTAACCTCACACTTGGGGAGTGATGTTTTGTGTGTGTGTGTGTGTGTGTGTGTGTGTGTGTGTGTGGTGTTATTCAATTATCTTAGCATTTTAACATTAAATGCTCCATCATTTTACATTGTTTACTGATTCCTCCTTTATCATATAAGACATTCTGGGTAAATAATATTTGTTTCAGTCAGTGTAACCACTGATTAGATAGAGGATAGATATGTAGATATAGATAGATAATAGGTAGACAGATAGATAAATGGATGGATAGACAGATACATGATAAAGATATATGGATGAATAGATGGATGTATAGGCAGACTGATAGATGATGCATACATAGATATAATGGATGGATGGATTGATAGGCACACATGCAGATAAATGGATGGATGTATGCACAGGCAGATAGATAAATGACTCATACATACATGGATAGATGAAGGGTAGATAGATGCTATGTAGATACATAGGTAGATGGACACAGGGAGAGACAGATGATAGATGGACAGATAGGTGAATTTGTGTAGTGTGTATTTTCTTGACTGAAGTTTCAAACGACCTTGCAGGAGAAAGGGCCATGTAACTGCTCTGCTCCCCTGGTACTTCCCAGGTGGACTTAATGAAATGAGGAAATCCCCAGGTTTCCAGGAAAGGGGAACTGGCAAGTAGAGGGGCCTGTGGGAGAACTGATGGTAAATGGAGCAGAGGCGGGGAGAGCACCAGGCTCTGAGTGTGCATGAGAACCAGGGTGCAGACAGAGACAGAGACAAGGAGACTCAGCAACCACACCTGGGCCCCACCGCTGTGTCCTCCAGCAGTGGGGCTCCACTCCCACCATGGTTCTAGAACCTGCTGCTTCAGAGGCCATCAAGCCATCTCCTCCACCCCCACACCTTAGGCCAGTGAAGCTAAAGAGAGAGGGACAGTCCCAGGGTGCCACACATTAGGGCCGCTTTATCTGGTCTCTGGCCCCTCGGTATCAGCCGCACCCAGACCACTCTCACTCAACACATCCTTCTGCAGGCTTGGAGGAGGCGGACTCAGAGAGAGGACTCACAAGACTTGTAACATGGGTGTGGCCCAGCATTCAGCCAAGCAGGACCCCAGGACAATGAGACCGCTGTGCCCATAACCACTGCCCACCTGTGCCAGCTTCCTGCAGTCCCAGAACTGACAAGCAGATGGCGCTGACCCAGGGTCTGCTCCACATGGCCCTGCTGGCTCTGTGCTGGAGACCCAGTGTAACAGAGACACAAGGCAAGTCTGACGACCCCTCCTCTTCCCATTCCTCTCCTGGCTACTGGGAGCTATGGGGGCCACCACTGAACCCCCAAGAAGCTCCCGGGGCCCTAGCAGCTCTGGCCTTTCTGCCCAGCTTTTTCTCCTCTGTTTTCTTCCCTGGGACTGTCCTGGGCTCCTTTCCTTCCTGTTCCCCATGTTCCTATTCATGCTGGCCTGGCCCTGCAGCGTCTTGCCCAGGAGCGTCACTTCTGCCCATTTTGCTCCATGCGGCACCCGAGCCTCCGCCCCACCTCCAATGGTCCAGTCCCTTTTCCATCCCTCCACAAACCTTTGAGTGTAAGAAAGTAGGGATTGGGAAAAGGGATGAAGGAACTGACCTCCATACAACAAGCAGGTTTATTAGGCAGGCTAAACCTAAGAGAGCACCTCCTCACAGCCTGGGGTCTGGAGGAAGAGAGCCTCTCTAATAGGCTCAGGGTCTTTATACTTTTTTCCTTGAGGAGTACCTGTGGTTGGAACTGTGTCATATGGGAAGGTAGCTGGAGAAGAGTTGTACCGTATCAGGGAGGAAGCAGAGCATAGCAACCACGTCTCTGGGAAGGCAGCTAGAGGGTGGCAGTTAGGTGAGGTGAGGCGCTGGTCTCTGGGAAGGCAGCTGCCTTCCATCCAGGGCCTAATATTTCTCCTTCATTCCCCTTTGTCCTTGCTCCAGGGGCTCTGGTCTAGACCTCTCTCCCCATAGCAGCCCCAGGCCCCTCCTGGTGCTTGGAGGCCATGTGGGACGTTCCTGGAACTCCCAAGACTGGAAGATTCTCCACAGTGCCCCCAAGACTTCCTCAGTGATATGGGAGCCACGTTCCCTTTGCCAGGCCCAGGTTCAGAGATGCAGGCCCAGCAGGTCAGGGTCAGGACAGGGATCTGCCAGCCGCATCTCAGGCCCAGGCCGGGCCCTCCTGCCAGGTGGCACCTCAGGGAGCAGGAGCCTGTGACGACACGTGTCCTTGTTCTGGGGCCTGTGCAGCACAGGAGGGCCCAGGCACAGCCAAGAATCCACTGGAATCCCATGTTCCCTATAGGAGAGGAATGTCCCAGCCAGGACCCCAACACAACCCTGCCAGGTTCAAGCCCTCTCTGGCCACTCTGGCCTCAGCAGGAAGCTGGAGAGCTCCCCTAGGGCTTTCCAGGAGGAGCGGTGGAGAGGGTGGCAGGGACACCTGGAGGGGAGAGGGTGACTCTCCTGCCTGTCCCCTGCAGACACTGTCCCACTGCAGACCTTACAGTGTTACAACGACTACACTAGCCGCATCATCTGCAGCTGGGCAGACACTGAGGATGCCCAGGGGCTCATCAACATGACCCTCTATCGCCGACTAGACAGGTGAGTGACGCTGTCCTATTGGCGTGGCTACTCGAAGACCTCACTGCCACCAATGCTCCTCCCCTGTGTCATCAATGGTGTGTGGACGTTGTCCCCAGTCACCTTATACACATGCTCAGTCCCCTTCCTGACTCCAGTAGTGACTGCAGCACCAGGTGCCTCCTGCCCCAGGTTCTCCTGCTGCTTCTCACCACAGCACTCCTCTGAAGAGCTGCACGAACGCCATGTCTTCCTAGTCTGTCTTCCTGAGCGTACGCCCCCAGAATTCAGCTGTGCCTACCAGGGAATCGGATATCACTCAGCAATACCCCCAGACCAATGGCCAGGGCTGAGCCTTCTTCCACCATTGTACTAGGATGACCATGGTGCCTGCTTGTAGCTCACTCTCACCTGACTTACAGCCACCACACTCACCCAGGTACCCTGGTGTTCCTGCAGACTTTCTAGACATTTTGCCCCTCCCTCCATCAAGTGCAAAGAGTGAGACCCCTAAGTGTCTATCTATCTATATCTTCCTATCTATATCTGGTCTTCCGAGATTTCCCCCCACCCCCACCTCAAGCTATGGGTGGAGACTCTTTGATGACCATCTCTAGCCCAGACCTCCCCACCCACCACACACACACTTATGCTGTTACTTAAGTGATGAGTTTCTCAGATTCCAAATACCCTAAGGCAAATTCTGCTCTTCTTTGCAGACTGTTCTGTCTCTGTCTCTTCACTGACTGGGAAGAGATGGCAACTTGGGCTAAATGACTGGAGGGTTGGTTTGGTTTCTAAATCTCATCTAGCATCTTTCCTCTTTATCTCTGTGCTTGCGCTGTCAGCAAACACTGCCACATTTATCTCCAAATAAGATGTGAATCAGAGCAATGTTGATACCACCTCCACAGCCCAGATGACTTAAAACCACCAGGATGGCCCCAAAGCCACCAGCCCATTTTCTTGCATCCACAACCCTAACCCATTCTGTCCAAAACCCAGAGGAATCCTTCAAAGCTTGCCTCAGAACAGGTCCTTCCCTCCTTCACTGATAGGGCTCTAAATATCTACCACTAACTCACAGTAAAATCAGAGTTCTTTATGACCAGGCCCAAGACTGTTTTGCTGGCTGCCTGAAAGTCAGTACTCTGGGGCAAGTTTGGGGGGACAAAGAAAGGATTTATTTGAAAAGTGGAACACTGAAGAGGATGAGAGGGAATGAATTGCCCAAACCACTTTGCGCTGATGTCACAAGTACAAGACTCCCCTAGGGACTTGGGGAGAGGGTCTTTCTAGTCTCCAGTGGGTGTGGGGGCAGTTACCAAGTGGTGATAAGTTCTGATGGGGCTCTGACTTCTGACATACTGTTATCTGAAAGTCATTGGCTGTCCTGGCTTCTGTCGACCTGGAGAGACATTGCTAATTGGTGTTTTATGACTCAATGTCTCTTTAGTTTTTTTCTCAGGAATAGTTAACCATGCAGTTTAGGACAAAGAAAAGAGGAGAACAATTTTAACTTGCGATGGGGTTTTGGTCAGAGGTGCCATCCGCAGCAAAGCTCACACAAGACCAGAATACATTATTCAGCTGTGTGGCTGACAAAATTAGAGATTTATAAACTCTACTGAAAGCCAGCAAAGCTAGAGCTTTGAATTGGGCTCCTCCTGGGTTACACTCAGATTGCTTATAGGCATTGCACCAGAAATTTATCAACCAGATCCCAGACTGCACACATACTCCATTCCGTGCAGGTTGGTCATAGACCTAGTGAAGCCTCACTCCAGCGTGTGTCTGCCTCAGGGACTTTGCATTTGCTGTTCCCATTTCTTGAAATATCCTTTCAACAGACTCTGCACGCTTCTTCTCCCCCTCTAGAGACTCTGCACACACATCATATACATAGTGAGACCGTCCCGTTTCCCTGTTTCAAACTGTATTCCTCACACTGAAATCCTCTAGGCCTCTCATCCCTTCTTGCTTTGTCTGTAGGACATTTTCTCATAATGTGTGTATGTTATTCATGTTAAGTTGTTTATATATTATTTGGTAATTTAGTGAGTGCCTTCCCAACAGGGTTCCCACTCCACAGACAAGTATACACATGTGTTTGTGTGTGTGTGTGTCTGTGCATGTGTGTCTGTGTGTTTTGTGTGTGTGTATATGTCTCTGTGTGTATCTTTGTGTATTTATGTGTGTGTCTGTGTGTGTGTTGTATGTGCCTGTGTGTGTCTCTATATGTGCCTGTATGTCTGTGTATGTCTTCATGTGTGTGTGTTTGTGTGTGTGTGTGTGTGTGTGTGTGTGTCTGTATGTGTGTGTTGATATGTTGTTCACTGCCAGATCCTGACCTTGAGTTAAAGTCAGGCTAATACTAGGCACTCAATGAATTCCTGGTGAATAAGTGACTCTTATTCCCTGACAGTGACCAGGCAGTGTCTTGTGATATCAGTGAGAACCTACTGTGGTCAAGCTGCCCCTCACCCCACCGCTGCGTACCCAGGAGATGCGTCATTCCTTACAATCTTTTCGTTGTCGCGGATGAAGACTACTACTCATTCCAACCAGACCGAGAGCTGGGCATCCAGCTCACAGTTCCCCTGGACCAACATGGTGAGGAGCTACAGGCCCTGCCCAGGGGTGTGCTGTGGATCGATGGGCACCCATGGTCACCACATGCTCTTGGTTTGGGCTAATGATCATCTTCTATGAGATTTTATTGTGGAATAGAGACAAGTTGCCAGCACTTTAGGCTAAAGGAGAAACTGAGCTTTTGCACTGACAGTCTAAGCTGTGCATGTACCAGGCTGTTATAGGACACTATAACTCCTGTATGCTGCTCACAGTGCCGTGTTAAGCGCTGTTGTCACTACCTCTGATAAACCTGAGGCAGGAGGGAGGGGACCTGCCCAAGACATTGGCCTGAGGTGCTGGGCCCTTCTAGCTGGCTCTGACCCCATCATTGCTCCCCAGTGCTCCTACATGGTCTGGGGAGGAGTCTAGTCTGCTTCCTGTCCCTCTCTGCCCTAACATCACCAAGCTGCTATCTGGAAGAGGCAGAAGGCAAGGACCTAGGAATTCCACTGAAGCCATTCTTTCAAACATATGGAGATGAGAGTCCCTTCTCCAGGGGCTCAGAGCTGTGGCTAAAGGGGTGGGCAACTGGATACCATCCCCCGAGATAACATTCAGTAGCCAGCTCCATGTACAGAGACTAGAGAGGAAGAATCTGGGGATCAGGACCGGCTTCCCAGAAGGAAGGAGGGGACTTTGCAGCTGAATCCTTGGTATGGGAGGAGCCAGGCCCACAATCTTGGCAGGGATAGCACCTGGGCAAAGGCAGGAGATGGACGAAGCTGTGACATGCTGGGAAAACAAGCTGCATGATCATCGTATCCAGGAAGTATTTGGGTCAAGAAAGCTGGACGGTGACAGAGGAAACAGAGATGCAAACAGCTGCGTCTCAGGCTTGGAGATGGTGAGGGGTCAGGGTCCAACATCTGTCCCCCAAGTGTGAGAGTGGCAGAAGTGCAAACTCATGAATCCACCCTGGTGTGGCAGAACTAAGATGGGGTGACAGAGGGTCGTAGGAAGACAAGAAAGGGGACAGCAGGTTCTGTCTGGGGACCAGGGGGTTCCAACAATGTCCTCAAGACAGGTGACATTTATACTGGGCAGTGACTATGGCAGGGACCTGGGCAATGGCAGAGTGGACAGAAAGAAAGGGAACAGTGTGGCTGCACAGGAGGTCGCAGTGCACAGCAAGGAGGAGCAGCCCCTCTGAGTTGAACATCCAGGACTTATAAGGCAGGTGACTGTGGGGACACAGCACCCAACTGCCTTTAACTCCTGTCACATCTGGTGCCCAGGTTTGCAGGTGCAGGACCTGAGGCTGCAGAGGAAGGGTCCTGAGGGTCTAGATTATTGTCATCAGCTGATGGGGTCAGCACTGAGCCTGGACCCAAGGGTCATCCAGGACCCAGGCTGCCTCCGGTTCCCCCAGCACACACCCATCACAAGCCCTTTGCTTCCTCTCCTGCAGTCCAGCCCCCACCTCCCAAGGACATCCAAGTGCCAGGGACTTCAGAGGGCACTGGGCTTCATGGGGAAGGGGGAGGTGGGTGACAGATGCTGGGTCTGTCCAGTGAGCATGTGCAGATGCTGTCTTGCCCTGTGAGTCTAGCAGGATGCAGGGCCTCCTGAATCATGATGTCAGGAAGATGGCATGATGTTATCATGGCAGAAGGGGAAGAGCAAGGGAACATGCATACCCAAGGGCCTAGACTGACCCATTCTTCAGAACCCACTTCCATGATGAACAACTCTTCCCTCTGTAACCAGCCCATTCCTGTGGACTTCATGCATGAGGACCATGGAAATCTGTGTGACCTAATCCCCTGTCAGCACTGCTGTGATAAAGTCAGTTGCCAGCATGTAGACTTTGGGGGACATACTTAGACCATAAAAACTCCTCCTGGGGAGGTGACAGTTAAGCAGAATTTACTAGCTTTATTCCAGGAAAAGACATAGAAGCCCAAAGAAGGAAGGAAACTGGCCTTGGTTCTCCTTAGCCCAGAGCCTAAGCCAGGAACCCACAGACCTGGGGCAGGCCTGTCCTGTATCTCTGGGCTCTCTTTTACTCCATCCCTCCCATCCAGGCTGATGCCATCTACAACATGATAGGCTACCCCAACTTCATCATGGACCCCAAGGAGCTGGACAAAGTGTTCAATGATGTAAGTGGCTTCTACCTACCCTTAAACTTCCTTCTCACACGGGAAGGGGCCAGAGTGAGGCTGGGTCCAGTTTGGATGCTGGAGGTAGCATGACTCTCAGGATGTCTCAAAGTGATATGGGGTGGTATTTAAGGATATAGGAATGAGGAAGACTTTCCCTGTTCCTTTGTGTCGTGGGTCAGTCAGTGGATGTCAGTGAGTATCCTGGGCTACAACTCCAGCCCTGATGCTCAGTGAGTGTCCCCTCTCCATCCCACCCTGTTCCCTTGTCCTTAGGGCCACAACTCAACTGAGGTCTCAGCCTGCCTGAGCCTCCCCTGGCCCTGTCCTTAGCTCAACTATGCTCCCCAGGGAGGAAGAATGCTCTCCAGTGGAGGAGCAGCAGGCCGGCCTCTTCATCCATTATCACTGTGGGATAAATGTGTCCAACCCCAGTGCACACAGCCGGTACACAGTCTCTGTTAAGCCGCGGAAGCAAGGGAAATACATTCCAAGCTCCAACCACAGTGAGTTTACCCTATCTCTGCATGGGTTCCAGGGACTGTAGGGGTCCCTTGTGTCACCCTAATAAACCAAGGAACATCCTGATACATCTTTGTGTTTGTCACTTTTAAAGATGTACAGGCAGTGACTTAGTGATCCGAAGTTATTTGGAGGTTGGGGTGATGGTTCAATGAATAAGACTGCTTGTTAAAAGCATGAGGACATGAGTTCAAATCCTGGGACCTGCAGCTCTTAAGATAGCAAGAACCTGTAAGCTGATCCTGGCTTCAGGCAGGGGCACCAAAATAGTGGAGAGGAAAGGCTGACACAGGAGAGTGGAGACTCTACAGTGCCTAACCTCCATCTCAGGCACGTACCTTATGTGTTCTGAGACTCAGTTTCCCCATATGTAAAATGAAGGAATTAGAACACTTCCCGTGGAAGGGGCAAGAACCCAGTGATGGCGTTACTGCAGAGCAGATGTGTTGCCCAGGGGCCTGGAACAGTCTGTATCGCTCAAGAGCTGATTCTCCATAGTTGTATTTTTCTTTCTTTTTTGTCTTTTTGAGACAGGGTCTCCCTGTAGCCCCAGCTGTCCTGGAACTCATTATGTAGACCAGGCTGGCCTTGAACTCAGAGAGGTCCACCTGCCTCTGCCTCCCAAGTGCTGGGATTAAAGGCATGCGCCACCACGCCTGGCACATAGCTGTATTTTCATATCCACCATGACCTGGGAGGTTCCAAGCTTTGGGCCTCAGCATCTAAGCATCTCCTGTCAGGGACAATGCCATGATGTGGGGATGCTGGAGACTTGAAGCCAAAGTGGTGGGTACAGAGGATTGGTCTAGCTGGAATTTGGACCAAGGTTGCCCCTGTGACCAGATGGATCATGGGAAACACTCCACCTGAGGGAGGTTACCCTGCATCCCTGAAATCCCCCTCCCTCCAGTCCAGATGCCCTCTCCAACCCTTAATGTGACCAAGGATGGAGACACTTACAACCTGCACTGGGAAACAGAGAAAATGTCCTACTCCCACATCAACCACCAGTTCCAGGTCCAGTACAAGATGGATTCAGTCAACTGGGAGGTGAGGACTGTAACCCAGGGGAAGTTAGGGACAGGAAAAGGAGAGTTGGGGGAAGAAAGGATACCCCGGGACCACCTGCCAGGGGACTGACCACTGTGACTCAGGACCCATGTGGTCAGCAGATGATAGTCCCATCCCCTGGTAAAGAAGCTAGTCTCAAAGAGGTGACATGACATGGTCCCATGACCAGAGCTGCCCTTCCACTCAGAGAGCAGAGTCAGTGTGGGGCCACAGCAACCACTAGAATGAAGGTTACAGCCGGTCACTAAGACCTGGGAGCATTTCCTCCCAGGAACGAGATATAACCAAACACATAGCCTCTGAGGGCCAAGCTACAGCCGAGGGCCCAACTTGCCCAGCACACGTCCCCATCTGCAGAGGTCTGGGCTGAGGTACAGATCCTGGGACTCCATAGAGTTCAGAGCAGGACCATGGGTTTCAGCCCCACAGCATCAGGCAGGCAATGGGGTTTTGAGGCCTGAGGGTAGGTCAGCAGGGTGTTGGGAGGAGGTCAGTCCTGACCCTAATTCTCATATCATAGGGCATGCTAAACCAAGACTAACCCTGGATCAGCCAGAATTTGGGCCAAGGCTGTACACTAGACAAATTGGGAAGAGGAAGAGATTCTGAGCCTTGGCCTGGGTATGACTGTCAGCACAGAGAGTTAGTTTCTGGGCCCCAGAAATTCTGGGCTTCAGTAGGCTTTGTACTGGGGTCTGAGACTGACCAGGAGACTCGGTGGGTCTGGATGGGCCTGTGTGGTGGGCAGCTGAGTTCCTGAACCTGGTCAGTGGCTCAGCGTCAGCACACCTGCCACCACAGGACAGCAAGACAGAGACCGTAAAGCAGGCCCACAGCATGCTGCTGCCAGCACTGAAACCTGCCACCGCATACGGGGCCAGGGTGAGGGTCATGCCCACCCCCGGCTACCATGGGATCTGGAGCGAGTGGAGCAAGGAGGCCTCCTGGACCACTGAGTGGGGTACGTCTCCCGTCCTCCACTCCACCCTGGCCTGCCTCTCCCTAAGGTGTCACTTGACCCTGGAAAGTGACACTCGACGTGCAAGACACACTGTAAATGGGGACTTGAGAGAGCAGATAGCCCGTCTTACCCTCATTCCTCCTTTAAGTGGGAGCTTAGGCCTCTGTTTAAAAGGCCCTTGGTTTCATTATCCATGATTGGTCAATCTGGGTTTCCTGTTCCGATGGCAGCAGAGCCATGGTAGCCTGGGTCTGGAGGGTTGGGTGGGATGCTTAGGTCCTGCCGACCTCCCTGTCCTCCTTGCTGCATTCAGACCTTACCTTACCTGTGGTGACCACCTGGACACATGCACTGTGCAAGGCAAGGTCTGGGACGTTTGGAGAGGACACGGGGTGTTGGTCTAAAGCTCCCCTCACAGCCAGCCTTGCAGAGGGAGGAGCCCCGGAGTGATAGTCACCCAGGTAGAAGGAGGGCTGGGGCCATGGCTCAGGAGAGGGGAAGGGGTCCTGCTGGGCCAGGCCAAGAGGGCTCATGCTGTCAGCAGAGACCCTCGGTAAGCCCATCGTCCCCTCTCCTCCTCTGCCCTCCCTGTACCTGGAGGTCATGTCCCAAGCTGCCTCCTTCTGGAAAGCTCCCTGGTCTCTGCCAGTCCCCACAGGGTACCTGCTGCTGCTCAGGGTGGAACTTCCTCACACTGAGCACTGGGGCTCTTCCCAGTGGGTCTGGCCTTCTGCCCATCACCTACAAACAGTGTGTTCCCTCAGCCCTGGTCCTGCACAGAGGGTCTGGAGACACTAGCCCTCCCCAACCTGCATCCTGACCCTCCCACCTAATACTGCTTCTCCTTCTTGCTGTCTAAGTACTGCCCACATGGGGGCTGGCCCTCATCCTGGTCTTCATCACCCTGGCCTTGCTCACGGCCCTCCGTTTTGGCAGTGTCTATGGGTACAGGTAAGTGCAGTGAGTGGGCTGAGGGGAATGGAACCCGGGCCCCAAGGACCTCCAGGGATGGCATGGTCTGGCCCTTGCTGTTCCACTCTGCCACTCACCCACGGCCTTAGCATCCCCTTTGTTCATGGGCACCTGAGCATCTGGTCCTTGAGGTTCTGGAACCTGTCGTCCTCCTGTTGTCTTCCAGGTTGAATAAGAGGTGGAAGGAGAAAATCCCCAACCCCAGGAAGTGCATCCTGTTCCAGGTAGGGAGGACTGAGCTCTGCTGCTGGCTCCCTGTCTGCCCAGCCTCCTACACTCCATCTTTGCTGTCACATTGGTGCTGAGTAGATGGGTCTCTGGGGCTCTCTGGGAACCCTGAGAAGCAGGGTCCCACAAACTGCCCAGACCCTGCTGGAGTCAAAGGGAGTTAGAGCATTACCTTGGGGGATGGCTCAGGAGGGACTGCTGCCGGGGGTGGGGGGCTGAGGACCACAAGGCAGAAATTGAGCTGTGTGCTGCAGGACCTCTGGAGCTGTGTGGTAGAGCCACTTGTAGTGAGGGGGTCTCGAGGGGGTCAGGCCCCAAGGTGGGGTGTCAAGGACAGAAAGATAGGTTGGGGTTTTTCAGGAAGTGATGGACATGGGTGGACACCAGGGCCAGAAGGAAGGGACCTGTGGCAGGCAGCAGGGCCTTCTGTCCTCAGGTGTTTGGGGAGTTATGGCTTCTCACTTTCTGGGGTCAGAGCCAGGCCCTGTTGTAAGGAGATTCCTCCCATCCGTGGAGCTCAGGGAAGACAATACCACATGCATGATGTCGTCTCTTTTCCCCTTCCCGAGCTGCCCTCCCCGACACACTCTGAGCACAAATGTCCTTCCTCTTCCAGGATGGACCTGCAGGGTTCTGGCCTCCCCACAGCATGGGACCCTTCATCACCAAGAGCCCCACTCCCCAGGGGCCAAGGGGCAGCCTCTTCACTGAGCTAGAGGGGTGAGTGGTTGGGTTCCTGGCCCTTGGGGAGCCTACGGGAGGGAACTGCCCCGTTGTGCACATCAGAGGCTTTTGTGGGGTGGCCTGTCACTCTCTGAAGAAATCCCATGAGGTGACTTTCACTGTAGCAGGTGGCACTCCAGGTAGACGTGGGGAAGATTCCAGATTAGGGTAGGATAGACAAGGGACTAAAGTGAGCATCCTGAAGCAGGTGAACTCTTCCTCCCCTGCTTCCCAGAGAAGCCCTGCACTGCAAAGGCCTCATGGGTGGTTGAGGATGCATGCCTGCAGGTCCTTAGGCTATGTGGTGATGGCTAGGCCCCAGCTGCCAGTCTACTAGGGAAAGGCAGTGGCCTGGTGGGTAGAATGCTGCAATGAACAGAAGATGGTGGCAGCAACCCAGGGTGGTGACGTGAACTGAACACTTGGTACCTGATCCTTGGGGACAATGAACCTGTGTCCCATGTCATTCTTAGGTCCCTGATTCTACCTTGCCTCTGTGCTCACTTGAGACCTGGAAGGAGTCAGGCCTTCTAGAACCCTCCCCCCCAACACACACACATATTGAGTCACTGGGTTCCACAGCTCTGCTTTTGTTGTCCCCACAGGGTGTCATCTCCACATTTGGGGGAGAGTGAAGTGTCACCTCTCACCATTGAAGATCCTAACATTATCCAAGATCCACCATCTGGGCCTGACACCACCCCAGCTGCCTCATCAGAACCCATGGAACAGCACCCTAACCCCCACCTAGACCCATCAGTCCCCTCAGACAGGCCTGAGAGCCAGATTCCCAGCTTTGACTTCAATGGCCCCTACCTGGGACCTCCCCACAGCCGTTCCCTGCCTGACCTTGTGGGCCAGCCAGTGCCCCCACAGACAGGTGGGAGCCTGAAGTCAGCTCTGCCAGGCTCCCTGGAGTACCTGTGTCTGCCCCCTGGGGGACAGGTGCAGCTGGTCCCACTGGCCCAAGCAATGGAGCAGGGCCAGGCTGTGGATGTGGAATGCGAGCTCAGCCTAGGGGCCAAGGGGAGCCCTTCCACAGAATTTGGGGACAAGCCTTCACCTGAGCCAAGGGTAGAGGGGAAGGACCCAAGGGATAATCAGGTGGCTCTGCCCATGAGCTTTGGGGGCCCTGAGGACCCTGTGGTGGCCTCTGGTTATGTGACTCCTGCAGACCTAGTACTCACCGTGCCCTCAGGGACCCAGTCTCTCTCCCTGGCCCCCTCTTTGGGATCCCCCTCAACCCAGAGCCTCAGCCTCTGTCTCGGGCTGACTGGAGGTTCCCCTGGAACTGCAGCCCCTGGGCCACAAGGATTTGAGGGCTACGTGGAGCTCCCTCCGAGCACAAGCCAGTCCCCCAGTTCATCTCTGTGCAATTCTATCCTTCCTGTGCCCAGCAGCCCTGTAGTGAGCCTGGAGGAGCCCAGGGAGGAGGGGGCCCCAGCATCCCCACACCCTGAGGGCCTCCTTGTCCTGCAACAGGTGGGAGACTACTGCTTCCTCCCTGGCCTGGGGCCTGGCTCCCTCTCGCCTCGCAGCAAGCCCTCCTCCCCTAGCCTTTGTCCCGAGATGGAGGATCTAGACCAGGTTCTGCCTGTCAAAAAGCTTCCCTACCAGCAGGCGCCCCAGGTGCCCGCCATCCAGTTCTTCAAATCCCTGAAGCAGCAGGACTACCTGTCTCTGCCACCTTGGGACTTCGGCCGCTCCAGGGAGGTGTGCTGAGGCCCCCTGACCTCACCAACAGCCTTGTACTGCGGGCCTGGGGGCTTACTCACTGAGATCTCCAGACCTGAGCACCCTCCATCTCTGTTCTGCCCTTGACCTTCAGCAATGCTCCCCCCTACCTGGTCTCTATCTTCTGTCTTTCTGTCTCTGTCTTTGCCTCTGTCTCTCTCTCTCTCTCTGTCTCTCTCTGTCTCTCTCTGTCTCTCTCTCTCTCTCTCTCTCTCTCTCTCTCTCACACACACACACACACAGTTCTTTCAAGTTAATTACTAGAACTTTTCATGCATATTCCACCTGCTAGATCTTTCTTCCTTTCCCTCTAACTTGGAGTTGGGCTGGGGTCCGAGCGGCCTCTGGGGGTCAGACCTGTGTGGTCTGTCTAGAGTCCAAGGACTGCTATAGGCCTTGTCCTCCTCAGGCTCCAACAACATGGCACACCTCTAGCCCAGTGCAGGAGGAAGGAGACTTGAGTGGGCACCTCAAGGGTCAGACTTTGACAGACTGTGTGGGGAATGGGCAGCACACATCATCTGAGAATGAGCATGGCTTTCCATAGCAATCTGGAGCTGCCAGGGAGCCCTGGGGTCCTTACAGAGGGGACTGGAACCCATTGTTATGTAGCGAAGTCATTGATGTGGACAACGCCAGACGGAGACCACAGTTACGACCAGGCTGGGTGAATGAGGGACAATGGGGTGGGCAGGCAATCCAGAACTCAGTAGCAGCTGTGGAAAAGCTGAGGGAAAACCCACAAAGGACAGGAGTACAGTGACCACAGAACAGTGCATCCAGGTGTTGAGTCTGTGGGATGATGGCTCTTGGAAATCACTGCCTTTCTGAAGCTCAAGGCACACGCATTACACTGTTTTTATTTGCATTACTTGCTCACGGTCAGGTTTGTCCATGTTTTCGGATGTGTCTTGGGTATCAGCATTTACTATTTTATTCTTTTCTTGGGCTAAGCCCATGAAACTTTGTGTTTATCATTTTCTGACGAGGCTGTAAAGCTATTTCCACGTGGCCTTTTGTGGGAGATACACACGTCTCCCTTGAGTGTGTTCTCTTAGTTTTGTACAGGGGGCTTTGCGACACCCCCAGCACTTGTGCATCCAAATTGCCATGAGACAGATGGCTGAGCTGCACCCCATTTGGGGGCCATATTTGCAGAGGTCTTCAAGGGAAAACTTATAAGTGTCCATTTGTATTGTGTGTGTGTGTTTCAAGCTTTATGTGGAAGTTTTTAACTATTCTGGAATATACGCATGTGACACAGAGATCTGCTCGACAAACCCGGAGTGAAGGGATGGTGTGTCATTGGTTCCCTCCTCTGCTCTCTGTCTCTGTGACTGAAGGGTCACTTTCATGATCCACCGAGTCCTCGGCGGAACTGGCTCCAGTTTCCTCTCCTGTGGCCCTTACTCCCTCAATGGAGCCACTGTCCTGATTGTTCTTCGTATTCGATCTTGACACGGGGCAGGCAGAGCAAGTGTTCCTCTTGATTTTGTTCCTCAGTCTCTGTTCACTGCAACAAAGAAAATCATTCAACCTGAATCTTTATCAGTATGAAATTCACAACAGCCTGTCAGTACATGCTAAAGTGAAAGCTCTGGGGGAAATGAGCAAGACCAGCTCACACATTAAGTAAGATATTAACTCTCAATACCTTGCATTAAGAGGAAAATTTGTAATAAAATGTTTGCAACATAGCACAAAACCTGGCCTTGAACTTTGTGTGTGTGTGTGTGTGTGTGTGTGTGTGTGTGTGTGTGTGTGTACTGGAAGGGTAGCAGAGGGTACTGTTTGACCCACTCTCTCCCCAAATGCATTGTCAGGAAGGCAGTTTCCTTAGACCAGGGCATTTGGTCTTTGCAACACCGCAGTGAGAGTGTGGACAGCTTCAGTGAGCGTAGGCTGGCGGGGGGACAGGGTACCATGGAGAGATACAGGATGTGACCAACAGGTTGAAAAGCGGGTGGGCTTCTGGGAAAATCCAGGAGGGAAGGAGACGAGAGAGAGAGGGAGGGAGGAAGGAAGATGGTGTGTGACAGAATATAGAGATGATTACACGGTAAAATCTATTCATTGTCTGAAGTTCGGGTTTGACTGGGTGTCTCACATTTGCTCTCTGGTTATGAGAATGGAAAGCAGAGAAAGAGAGAGAGAGAGAGAGAGAGAGAGAGAGAGAGAGAGAGAGAGAGAGTTGTTCATAGAAAAAACAGTGATTGGGAGAACTGCATTCTGACAGACATGCTCATGTGACCTATGGGACTGACTATGAGATAGACTGTTTCTGTCAGTCTTGTTTTTGTACCTGAGGTGAGGCCATTTGGTGGGGAAGTCAGGAAAAGACTGACTGAAAGCAAGAGAATTGGTTCAGATCTAAGTCCAATTTCCATTGATGTGAGATGAGGTAAAGATCATGTGCACAGTTAGAACAACTGGGGGGCCTGGAGGCAGAGGCTCCAGGAGGACAGATGTCTCTAGGAGTGTAGGGACATGACATAGGACATGGGGGAGGGAAGCAGGTAGAATGATGATGACTTCACTGTGTGCCAGAGGGAGGGCTCAGGGCTGGGAGGCCCCAGTGAACATGGGCTGAGGATGACAGAGCTTAGCATTCATCCTAAATCAAGAGTCACCACAAATTAATAAGAACCTAAAAGAAAAACAAGACTAATCAAAAAGTTTATCCTTGATGGTAGTTAGACGTGTTCTAATTAAAATTGTACACTTTAAAAAAAACTTGTTGGATTGGTAAATATGGGGAGGAAAATCTCAATATCAAGAACTAGGGAAGGCAAGGGGCCTTGGTTGTAATAGTGCACACCAGTAGGATATGCTGAAGAGGCAGAGGCAGGAGGATCACGAGGAAAAACATGAGCATATGGCATTCTTTTTAAAAATTTTCCTTTGGCGTTGTTGACCAAAGAGATCCCCCTAAATCCTCAAACAGTACTGGCTACTGCCGTTGCTCTGGGTTTCCCAGCAGAACCGATCAGTAAGACACTATTACTGAAGATACTACATACCTGAGTTACATAATAGACAAGGAGCAATCAATTTGGACTGACCTAGAAGCTACTTCTCTACTGACTAGCTTTCATAGTACTAAAAAGTGCTGTGCATGTTACTGACAGAGGAAGGCAATTATCAACCTTACCCAGCTGCAAGCTACAACAACTGGCTTAGCAAAATATGCCCAATGGTGCAATAGTGGTACGAATATTATAGCAGTGACCAACCACCTTGTAGTTGGACTTAGGGTCTGCTTCACAACAGAGAGTCTATACCTGACACTGTTATCAGGGTAAGAACCTGTGGCTAGACAAATCACAGGTCATAGCAGAGACTCTAGTACTATCATTCTGCTAAATAGACATGATATTAAACTGATTCACAATGACTTATTTTTATACCCAATTATCTCAACCCTCACCAGAGAAAGCTCTTTTTGCAGCAGATGGTGATTAACACAGAGACCCACAAATTGTCAGCTTGCCAATAATAAGAGACTGTGGGGTGCTCAGTTCTAAATGAGACACACCTATATTGCACCCTCTCCTCCCAAGGCTCAGGGATCATTATGAAAGAAGGGAAAGGAAGGAAGATTGTAAGAACCAGAGGTAATAGATGGCTACAAGGAAACTATGTTGTCTGGACACCAGAGAGGTAGTCATATGAACCCACAGCATTTGTGACAGCATGCACAAGACTTGTTCAAACCCAGGCTAGACAGGGACCCAGCATGGATGGAGGAGATAGGCAGGAAGCCCCCCTAGCTGAGTATCTATGGGCTACTCTGGAATCCTGGGAAAGGGGAGTCAGGATTATTGGTGTGATGCCTGGTAAGTTGACCAGACTCCAGGGCATGGACTCACACCCAGGAGCACATGAGACATGGACCTCTAAAAAATAAAAATTAAAAAATAGATGATATGTACATGTTTTTAATCCAAGCACTCAGGAGGCAGAAGCAGGAAAATCTCTGTGAGATCAAGGCCAACCTGGTCTATATTGCAAGTTCAAGGCTAGTTGGAGTTACCGGGAGACCCTGAGCCCCCAAAATGTGCATGCGTGTTTTGCCTGCATGTAAGTGCACCCATGAGTGCGATACCTGTGGAAGTCAGAAGGCGGCGCTGTATACCCTGGAACTAGAGTTATTAATGGTTGTCAGCTGCTATGTTGGTAGCTGAGGAACAGAACCTGAATCCTTTGCAAGAGCAGCAAGTGCTCTTAACTGCTGGGCCATCTCTTACCCTCCGCCACCCCAACCAGGGTATGGTATTCTTATACTGTGTTCTAAGTGGACTTTGTTTTTTTAGAGCAGTTTGAGTTCATCACCCACAAGTTCCCATGTGTCCTCACAGCCTCCCCCACGCCAGTAGCCTGCACCAGGGCTGTAGTTCCTTGGAGTTGCTACAACAAAAATGACATAGACTGAGGGGCTTAGGAACAAGAGAATGTATTTCCTATGGTGTTGGAAGCTGGGAAGCCCATGGTAAGACGCCATCAGAACTAGGTATGGTGGTGTATACCAATAATCTCAGCATTTGGGAGGCTGAGGCAGGAGAATAGCCATGAGTTTGAGGCCAGCAAGGGCTATACAGTGAGTTCAAGAACAACAGAGTAAGTTCCAGGTCAACTTGGATTATATAGTGAATTCCAGGCCAGCCTGGGCTACATAGCAAGACCCTTTCTCCCAAAGCAAGAGAAACAAACAGATAAAAGATGCCTGACCTTCTGGTAAAGGCCACTTCCTCACAAGCCAGGCCCTCTCACTGTGCCTTCATGTGGCCAAGGGAAGAAGGATCTCTCTGGGCCTCCTTTATAAATAAGGGAACGCTCCTAATCACAGGGCTGAGCCTTTTGACCTTATTTACAAAGGCTTTACTTCCTGATGCCACCACAGGTGTTAACATCTCAACACTCTCTCTGGGGGGTGGGGGCATAAACCGGCAGGCATGGCAACAGTGGCACATTTGGCAAACACATCGACACAGGATCGCCACCTGCAGTCTTGAGTTGGACTTGGGCTACGCGCTGATGTTGTGTGCTTGAGTAAACGCAGAATGACACGTGCCCACCGCTACAAAGCCGTCTCACGCTCAAATTCCACTCTGCACTGGTTCATTTCTCTACCCGTTGAGCCTTCTCTGTTCTTTCATCTTCTCAGAACAGAAACAGGGATTCCAAAAGTACAACCTCCGGACCAATGTTATCAGCATTGACAAGTAAGGGGAAAATGCACCTCCCATCCCACCGCAGTTCACGGAACCAGCAACCTCTTCACCAAATCTTAGTTCAGTTCTGAGGCATGTGAGGTGTGGAAGCCTCTTTTTTCACCCCGTGCTTCACGGCCTTCCTCTAAGCACATGGAAAATCCGGGGAAGAGACAGGCAGATGGGACAGGGAGGTCAGGCAGATAGATGCCAGAGTCTCAGCAGAGGTGGGGTGGCAGCTTGCTGTCACATCACAGGGCCATGAAGATCTCACATTGTCTTTATCGCTTTGAAGAGGAGCAGTCCACCTGGCCATAATGTGTGCCCAGGCAAGGGCATCTGGGTGCAGAATGTATTAGTCTGAGCTCTGCCCCCATCCTGGAGAGGAGGGCTTGGCTTGTGGAGGGAGTGGCCAGACTCCAGTGCTGGGGGGCAGGCAGTAGTCTCCCACCTGCTGCAGGACAAGGAGGCCCTCGGGGTGAGGGGATACTGGGGCCACCTTCTCCCGGGGTGCTCCTAGACTCACGACAGGGCTGCTGGGCACAGGAGGGGCAAGACTGCCCAGAGAGGACTCTGGAAACAGGCTCATGTTTGGAGGGAGCTCCATATAGCCCTCAAAACATGGCAGCCTGGAGGTTGAGGATCCAAGGAGCCCTTCAGGCAGCCTGGGACAGAGGCTGGGATTTGGGGCTGGGGGCAACCCCAGAGAGGGGGACAGAGAGACAGATGGAGCTGTCCCTGTAGGCATGGTGATCAAGTCTGCAGGGGTAATATAACCAGAGGCCACCATAGGGTCCTCAGGGCTCCCAGAACTCATGGGCAGAGCCACTGAGTTCTCCTCCAGGTCATGTCTCCTCACCTTTGGCCCAGAATCAGGAGGGACAGGGATGTCCCCAGCTTCCATGGGGAGGTTCCTCTCAGGCCCCAGGCTAGGCCCACACTCCACATTCATAGCCTGGCCCTGCTCCATCACCTGGGCCATTGGGACCAGCTGCGCCTGTCCCCCAGGGGGCAGACACAGGTATACCAGGGAACCTGGCAGTGCTGGCTTCAGGCTCCCACTTGTCTCTGGGGTCACTGACTGGCCCTTGAGGCCAAGCAAAGAGTGGTTGTGGGAAGGCCCCAGGTAGGGGCCATTGAAATAAAAGCTGGGGATCTGGTTTTCCAGCCTGCTTGAAGGGATTAGTGGGTCTAGCTGGGGGTCAGGGGGCTGCTCCATGGGTTCTGATGAGATGGCTGGGGTCATGCCAGGCCCAGATGCTGGATCTTGGACCATATTAGGGTCCTCGATGGTGAGAGGTGACACCTCACTATCCTCCAAATGTACAAACGACACCCTGTGAGAACAACAGAGATAGAACATCAACGGAACAGTGACTCCCAGCTCTGAAGGACACAAATGGGATGGCGTAAAAGAGAAGGGACCACAGAAAGTGGGTCCCCTGGGCAAAGATGGCCGACACATGCTGTTACCTGTGGTGAGGCCCTTGCTCTGCTTCTGCGGCCTATCATGTCCCCACCTGCTGCTCTTCTGTCGCCCTCCCAAGCTCCTGGGCACAACTTTCATGCCACCTCAGCACCCACCTGACCCTCTACCCTTGAGCTGACCAAGTCAGCACCCTGTCTGTGCCCCAGGCCTTTGCAAACCCCAGTCAGCACTCTCCTCCTCTCAGACTGAGTTTCCTATCACCCCTTCATTCTGGGGCCTCAACCTGCCACTGGAACCCCCAGCCTCCCTTCTGTGGGTTGATGGTCTCTACCTGGGTCACAGCAGGAAGCCCTGCAGAGGGAGTGTTGAATGAGATCTCCTGTTGGAGATCTCCCAGCTGCTCAGCGTGGAATCCCCTAAGACCAAACTCATGTTTTCTACCACATTCTTGGCTCTCTAAACCTGCTGTCTCTACAACTTTCATTTGGCAATGGCTCTGGCACTCAGCAGGGAACCACAGCTCCCCCACCACATGCAGAGTCATAGCCAGGTCCTGTCTCTCCCTTACCCTGTGTCTCCGCCCCAGCCAGCTAATGTCTCCTCCCCGCCACCTCCTGCATCCTACCCTATTCCTCCTCACTGCCCTTTTCCAGGTATCTTCACACGTACATAGCTGGTTGCCGTATGTCTGAACCCTCCCTAAAAGGATCCATGGACACAAACACCTGTTGGCGGTGCAGGGCCCAGCACTCCACTATCTGGCCCTTCATGATCTCACCTTGGGTGAGGGCCTTGTGAAGAGGAGCCTCGGGACCTTGTCCACATGGCTCCCTCTCCTGAAGTCCTCCCACTGCTCCCCACCCCCAGCCTTCAATACATCTTGCACTCTGCACTGAGTCCCCAGCAACTTTTCCTCGTGCATGCCCACATCTTGGGCAAAGGGCAGATATGTATGTACACATAAAAAGATAGATAGATGATAGATAGATAGATTAATAGATGATAGATAGGTGATAGATTAATAGATAGATGATAGATTAATAGATAGATGATTGATTGATAGATGATAGATGATAGATAGATAGATAGATAGATAGATAGATAGATAGATAGATAGATAGATAGATAGATAGATAGATAGATAGATAGATAGATAGATAGATAGATAGATAGATAGATAGATAGATAGATAGATAGATAGATAGATAGATAGATAGATAGATAGATAGATAGATAGATAGATAGATAGATAGATAGATAGATAGATAGATAGATAGATAGATAGATAGATAGATAGATAGATAGATAGATAGATAGATAGATAGATAGATAGATAGATAGATAGATAGATAGATAGATAGATAGATGATAGGATAATCTGCTGCCCTGTGCCTGGGACCCCTAGATGCCCTGAACACTCCTTCTTTTCCGCCTGCCCAGGTCTGACAGCTGACAGCTCTCTTTAGGGAAAAGGCTCTCCTTTTCTTCTCTAAGGAGGTGCAGCTCTGAATGGGAATCCTTCACAATGTGGCCTCAGTGAATCTCAGCTGCCTGTCTGTAAAGTGGGAGTAGAGGGCAAGCTTCCCCTTGCCAGGAAAGGAAGGGAAGGGATCCCACAGTACGGTAGCAAGCCCTTCACCTCCTACTTCAGAGCCAGGGAACAGGTCTCTGCAGAAATGGTGGAGGGTTGTTTCTGGAAACCTCCATCAAGAGAAAGCCATGGACATGAGTGTCTACTAACCTGCAGATGAGGTAGGAACCACAGGACAGACACTCAGAGGCCAGAGAAAGGGGAGTTAGCGCTACTTGGCTCAGAGGTTAAGAGCACTGACAGCTTTTCCAAAGGACACAGGTTCAATCCCCATTCCCAGCGCCCACATGGTGGCTAACAACTATCTGTAACTCTATTCCTGGGGGAATCTGACATCCTTTTCTGGCCTCACACACACTTTGTGCACTTACATACACGCAGGCAAACACTCATACACATAAAATGAAAATAAATCAATCCAAAAATTTTGGTTCAGCATTTAAGAGAACTGGCTGCTCTTGCAGAGAACCCAGGTTTGGTTCCCAGTACCCATATGGCAGCTAACAACCATTCATAGGTTTGGTTCCCAGTACCCATATGGAAATTACAAACGTGTTCCCCCATGCTCAGCTATATTAAAGGATTTTGAAGATCTAATTGTTAATTAAAATATACTGGACAGGGGCTAGAGAGATGGCTCAGTGGTTAAAAGCACTGATTGCTCTTGCAGAGTTCATAGGTTTGGTTCCCAGTACCCATATGGCAGCTAACAACCATTCATAGCTCTAGTTTCATGGAATCCAACTCCTTCTTCTGACATCTGCAGGCATTGCACACATGTGGTACACACACACATGCATGCAGAATATTTTATAATAAATAAAATATTTTTAAAAATTTAAACTCCTTGATGGGAGGGAGGCTGGTTAGGTCCAGCACTGACTTCCACCTACTCTAAGCTCTGAGCTTGCTCTTAGCTGCCTCACCCACCCAGGAGACATGTGAATGACCAGCAGTGGGAGGGGGGGAATGAGGACACACGCAATGGATAGGACTGGCGTGTGTGTGCACAGGACAGGATAGAACATGAGGGACACTTTTTAAAGGCAATGTGTACCTCAGTTTTCTTTTCATATGTGCTGTACGTGAGTGTACATGCATGTGTGGGTATGTTTACACATGTGTGCACGTGCATGTGAAGGCCAAAGGACAACCTTAGGTGCTAGGGTCTCACTGGACAGAGTCACTGTCCTGGAACTCACCAAGCATGCTAATGTGGCTGGTTAGTGAACCCCAGGGATCTGCCTGCCTCCACTTCCCCAGTGCTAGGATTACGAGTATGGGTCACCACACCTGGCTTCTTTCATGTGGGTTCTGGGGATCAAACTCAGGTCCCTCTGCTTGTAAGACAAGCACTTTACTGACTGAGCCATGTCCCCAGCCTGAGGCTCAGTTTTCTAATCAGAAAAATGAGCATCAGATAATCAGTGGAGAATGAGATGCTGTGTGACATGTGTGGCCAAGGGCACATGGGGCCTCTGAGAAAATGACAGCTGCTACTGGGTGCAGCATCATTGTCACACAGAGGTCACACTGACTGTTCGATGGCCTTACAAGTCATTGTCATCTCCACCTTCATGAGTTAATGTCACCAGCCAATTAATTCAGGCATGATAAATAAACTAAGACTCTAGCAGTGAGCCTTAGCATAGAAGAAACTTCCCATGAGGAGTGTAGTCTGCCCTCTATCTATGCCTTGTGTGCAGGGTGATATTAACCAGGAGTTCTGGATCTCAGGGGCCACCCAGAGCTGCTGTCCATGCACAGTGCTGTCCAGTCTGCGGAAGGAAGCACTGGCCTCCTGCCAGGTTGAGCACCCTGGAGGCAGGCCACGCCTGAGCTCTGGAGTCAGCAGTGTGGATACGGCACTAGCACCTGTCACCCTCACAGCACGACCATAGGGTTGGTGGTTCAGCCCTCACTTTCTGTTTAAAGATGGGGAGAGTCAGGGGATGTCCTGGCTGGAGAGAAAAAGGTTGTAGAGCAGGGGCCTGATTCTAGGGTCCACAGGGGGCACTGTTCTTTGGGAAAGACCCTCCCACTGGCAGGGGTGCCTGTGCCCACTGAGCAGAATCCAGCACAGCCCCAGTGCCCACTAAGCACAGAGAAGCTTTGCCTCCCTGAATGCTGGCTCTTGCCATCATCTGATACCACCAGCTTTCCTTGCCCAGTGGCCTTGGGCCTTCTCCTGTCACCTGTCAGGAGGTGAGGCATCCCTATCATCATTTAAGGGACCAGATCTAGGGCTTCTGAAGCCCTGAAGACCCCAGTCAGAACCCCTAAAACCACAATATCCAGGGGTCACTAAGGTGACCCACATGAATCTTGATGACTTCTGGGTGGCACTCCTCAGCCATCCTGGTGGTCTATGAGTGACTGAGAGGCTCTGTGGGGGTTTCCCTGGGAAAGAGGGAGAGACAGGGAGAGGCTATCTGCTCCAGGATGCTGTCTGTCCCACCCTAATAAGTATGTCATTGCTACAGCGTAAACCAGTCCCTGGGATCACTTAGAGGGCCATGGGCCACTCCAGAAAGCAGGGCACCTTACGCCCACAGACCCCCATACTCACCCCTCCTGCACAGTGAAGATGCAGCCCTGCAGCCCCTGGGGAATACAGTTACCCCTGGAGAAGGCTGCCATGCTGCCAGGAGGCCAGAGTCCTCCAATTGTGTCCTGGAGAGGAAGAACATTGGTGTCCATGGGTGAGGGGTCTCAGGAAGGAGGGGTAGGGGAGGGGCATATTCCATGAGTTCCACCTGGTAGGGACAGTCCCAGTCCTTCTGACACCAGAAAAGCTAGACTCAGGGAGGAAGGGTGACTTCTAAGGGATCTGGAAAACTCTGAGGTCAGGGTTCTGTCTCCAACCCTCCTGTAATCAAGGGTCCTCCACACCCTGTTCCCCGCTGCACTCTGACACCAGGCCCTCACAGGCAAAGCAGGCCCTGCTGCCTGCCACAGGTTCCGGTCCCTGGCACTTATGTCCACCTGTAGTCATCACCTCCTGAGAAGACCCAGCCCATGTCTCTCCTTCCTGGGTTCCCTGTGGCAGGCCCTAGCCCCCTTGAAGATGTGCAGCCCTCCCGCTTGACTCAGAGGGACCCTGTAAGGACCTTTGGAGGACTTAGTTGCTTCCCTGGGATCCATTGGTTCCCTCTTTACTCTCCAAAGCAAGCCCCAGCCATCACCCTGGATGATGTTCTCAGTCCCTCTGTGGTTCTAAGCAGAGCTCCAGGCAGTTTGCAGGACTCCTACTGAGGGTTTAGGAGGCCCCAAAGGCCAGCTTTCCAATGGGCCAGCCTCTTATGTAGCCATCTTTCCCACCCCACCAAAAGGAACCCCTCCCAAAAGGGAGGCTGAGCAGACAGGGAGCTTGTAGCAGAGCCCTGTCCTCCTACCTGTAATGAGATACATTTCCTGGGGTTAGGAATTTTCTCCTTCCACTTCCTATTCATCCTGGAAGACAACAGGAAGGTGATGGGCTCCAGAGACCTCAGGGCCAAGTGCTCAGGTGCCCATGTACAGAGGGGAAACTGAGGCTATGGGTGACTGGCAGAGTGGAACAGCAAGGGCCAGACCGCCATCCCTGGAGGTCCTTGAGGCCCGGGTTCCATTCCCCTCAGTCCACTCACTGCACTTACCTGTACCCATAGACACTGCCAAAACGGAGGGCCATGAGCAAGGCCAGGGTGACGAAGACCAGGATGAGGGCCAGTCCCCATGTGGGCAGTACTTAGCAAGAAGGAGAAGCAGTATTAGGTGGGAGGGTCAGGATGCAGGTTGGGGAGGGCTAGTGTCTCCAGACCCTCTGTGCAGGACCAGGGCTGAGGGAACACACTGTTTGTAGGTGATGGGCAGAAGGCCAGACCCACTGGGAAGAGCCCCAGTGCTCAGTGTGAGGAAGTTCCACCCTGAGCAGCAGCAGGTACCCTGTGGGGACTGGCAGAGACCAGGGAGCTTTCCAGAAGGAGGCAGCTTGGGACATGACCTCCAGGTACAGGGAGGGCAGAGGAGGAGAGGGGACGATGGGCTTACCGAGGGTCTCTGCTGACAGCATGAGCCCTCTTGGCCTGGCCCAGCAGGACCCCTTCCCCTCTCCTGAGCCATGGCCCCAGCCCTCCTTCTACCTGGGTGACTATCACTCCGGGGCTCCTCCCTCTGCAAGGCTGGCTGTGAGGGGAGCTTTAGACCAACACCCCGTGTCCTCTCCAAACGTCCCAGACCTTGCCTTGCACAGTGCATGTGTCCAGGTGGTCACCACAGGTAAGGTAAGGTCTGAATGCAGCAAGGAGGACAGGGAGGTCGGCAGGACCTAAGCATCCCACCCAACCCTCCAGACCCAGGCTACCATGGCTCTGCTGCCATCGGAACAGGAAACCCAGATTGACCAATCATGGATAATGAAACCAAGGGCCTTTTAAACAGAGGCCTAAGCTCCCACTTAAAGGAGGAATGAGGGTAAGACGGGCTCTCTGCTCTCTCAAGTCCCCATTTACAGTGTGTCTTGCACATCGAGTGTCACTTTCCAGGGTCAAGTGACACCTTAGAGAGAGGCAGGCCAGGGTGGAGTGGAGGCCGGGAGACATACCCCACTCAGTAGTCCAGGAGGCCTCCTTGCTCCACTCGCTCCAGATCCCATGGTAGCCGAGGGCGGGCATGACCCTCACCCTGGCCCAGTATGTGGTGGCAGGTTTCAGTGCTGGCAGCAGCATGCTGTGGGCCTGCTGTGGGGCCTCTGTCTTGCTGTCCTGTGGTGGCAGGTGTGCTGATGCTGAGCCACTGACCAGGTTCAGGGACTCAGATGCTCCCTGCCACACACACACACACACACACACACACACACACACACACACACACACACACAATTACACCTAAACCATTGCGCCTCCTGGCATTCTAGCAAATGGTGGGCCCAGACTCCATCTCTCCTAATAGCAATCCAAGGGCCATACCCAGGCCCAGAACACTTCCAAGTTGTCTGGGCTATAGCCTGAAACCCAAATTCTAGCTAACCCAATAACAGCTGATACTAGGTCCTCTCTGAGATGTGAGTCCAGAACCAGCCTCCTCCTGACTCCCTACTGACACACCCCCAGACCTCAGTTTCCCCATTCCCTGCCTGAATCTGAGGCTGGCAGTATGGCCCTGCTTTGAGCTCTGTAGAGCCCCAAGGTCTACAGCTAGCTCCCAGACCCCTGCTGGTGGTGTGTGAGACAGACTATGTCTGCCCTCAGCTGCAGCTCAGACCCTAATGCTGCACTTTTGGAGCAGATCCGGTTCCTGGAAGGAAATATACTGAGACCTTGGTGATAGTTGAAACTCTTCAGCCCAGTGGCTTCTACCACCCCACACTGACTGTCTCTTCTCCCTGCGCTTAAGGACAGCTCTGGGCATGGAACCATGTCACATCACCTCGCTGACATGGCTCCTTCACCAAGAGATTAGACTGTCACCTGGTAACCACACAGTTGTGGGTCCCAAGGCATGGTGGGTCCACTGGTCACCTGCTGGGTTGAATTCCCAGCAGGTGGGTCCTCCCCGAGGGGTGTCATGTCTGAGCCTACTCCCTTTCTCCCTGTCTCCAACTTTTCTGGGTCCAGGTCCTCACCTTCCAGGTGTCCAGGTCCCTCCTGTATTGGACTTGGAACATGTTTCCGTGGGTTGTTCTCCTATTATCCCAGTCCAATCTATAGCTGTCTCCATCCTTGGTCAGGTTGAGGGTTGGAGGGGGCAGCTGGACTGGAAGGAGGACAATTTCAGGAATTATCACAGTGTCCTCCCTCCAGTGGAACATTCCAAATATTCGAAGCTGGTCACAGGTGTTCTCTTTCCCACCCAGATCACTCCAGGTCCCATCCCTCTTGAGGTCTTTTTGTCCCAAATTCTATAGTCAGTCAGGTGCTCAGTGTAAGCAGAGCCCCCTGGTGGGCACTGAGAAACACTACTGTCTGAATAGGTGGTTATGAGGGGCAGCTAGGTACCTGGTTACCTACTGACTCTGAATACAAAGACTGGCTACCCTGTGCTTTTGACTCTAAAGTCACCTGGGTGCAGTGTGTCATCCCACTAAGGACACTGGTCCCAGGCCCCTTCTCCACCCTGACTTTTGCCTGTTGTGTCTTTGTGGCTGCCCATGTGCATTTGTTGACCCGAGTCAGGTTGTCAGGCTATGCTCTCCAGGGACTAGGTCCCTTGCCACCTGCCCATCTGCAGAGGGCCAGAAACCCTTGGTAACATCAGAGCATGAGGCCAGGGTGACAGAGCTACAGGTCTATTGTCCTCAAGGTGTTCAAAGTATAGCAGGGACAAAACTACAGTGACAATGTGATATTTGCCTATGTGTTGCTGCTTTGATGTGTATATGTCATGTGTTCATATATATGTGTATGCTCACATGTGTGCATTCATGTGGTGGCCAGAGGCCAATGTCCAGTGTGTCCTCTATTGCTCACCACCTTATTTTTTTTTAAGGCAGGGTCTCTTACTGAACCTGGAGCTCACTTACTTGACTAGACTGGTTGGCTTATGAGCCCCAAGCCTGTTTCTGCCTCCCTAGCCCTAGAATTACACAAGTATTACCATTGCTCACTACACCTAGCTTTTTAAAAAATTCTACTTATTTTTATGTTTATGAGTGTTTTGTTTGCATTTATGTAAGTGCACCATGTGTATGCAATGCCCGTGGAGGCCAGAAGAGGGCATCAGATCCACTGGAGCTGGAGTTAAGAACAAGTGTTAGCTGCCATGTGGGTGCTGGGAACCAAATCTAGAACCTCTGTCAGAGCCACCAGTGTTCTCAACCTCTGAGCTTAGCACTTAACCAGTGCTCGTAGCCATCTCTCCAGCCCCACCTAGCTTTTTTAAAACATGGGTGCCAGGGATGGAATTCAGGTCCTCATGCTTGTAGGGTAAAGACTTTACCAACTGAGCATCTCTTCACCCAACCCCATGGTTATTTCTTTATTTCTAATTTGTTTCAAAGGCCTTGTGGGGGGACCCTCCTTACTGTTCACATTGGTCCCAAAACCCTTCCCCACCCCAAGGAAAAGTTTTGGCAGAGGGAGTTACATCATGGCAATGAGGAAGAACAGCACCTGGGAGACCCAGAGGGCAGGAAGTTGAAGGAGCCTGCCGCAATCTGTGGCCCCTATGTAGATGTTGGCCCCACGTTTCTAAGCATTCACTCTACCGGGTGTTGTTCTGAACACAGGAGCAGAACTGACAGCCCACAGGACACTGTAGACAGTGATCAGGGAAGTAGAGGCTGGTCAGGGGACAGATCAGTATGGCAGGATGCAGTGTGTTTCAAATGGGATTTTTCAGATAAACCTTCACAGATATTTTGAGTTGTTGAAGGAAGTGAGGGAGGAAGCCAGTAGATTTCAAAAACAAGGGCTGATGCAGGCCCATAATCCCAGCTACCTGGAAACTGAGGCAGGAGGATGAAAAGTCCTGGGTGGACCTAGAATAAGTTCAAGTCTGCCTGGGAAACTTAGTGAGATATTATCTCAAATTTAAAAGCAAAATAGAGCAGAGGGTGGGGTGGGGGGAGCATTTGCCTGGCGTGCACGAAATCCTATACTCAATATTCAGCATGAGAAGAAAAAAAAAAAAAGACAAAGTATCCCAGCAGAGGGAATAGCGAGGCAAAGGCCCTGGGGCAGGAGTATGCCCAGTGGCCCCACAACATCAAATAAGAGGATGAGACAGAAGTCAGGGTTCAAGTGGGATGGCCAAGAGACCAGGGCCTGTGGGCTGTGGTGGTAGGCTCTGGGTGAAGGGAAGAATTAGATGGTATATCAACCGAATCCCAGAAGGTTCTAGAATGGGAAGAAACTTGAAGGAACATCAAGGGGGAGGAGGGAGGAAGAGAGGGAGGGATGAGGAAAGGAAGGTTGGAAAGAAGAAGTCAAGGTCAAGACGCAGAGGGATGTGCTAGCTTACCCTGGACAAAGCAGTTGACCCAAACAGACCGTGAGACTGAGACCCACTGGATGTAGCTCCAAGCTAGAGACGGCAAAATGAGCTAGGGGACGGAAAGTGGCGTTTAGGGGAAACAAGCAAGAACCAGCCTAAGGCCTCCGGTCTGAGCAACTGAAAATAGGACTGACATTTAGAACAAGGTGAAGGGAAAGGGACCGGGAGTTTGGAGGGCCAGTGAACACTCATTTTGGAGAACATATGGAAGGGGCATTGAATCACCCCGCAGTCATGTCTGAACTGCAAAGGGCACTGAGTGGTAGAGCTCATGGGCCAGGACCTGAAGACAGAGAGGAGACCCCAGAACAAGGGAAGGCAAACTTCATACTTATTGTGGTAGGTCAGTTGCACTGATTTCTTAAAGAATTTCAAAAAGATCTGAATTATATATGTTCAGTTGGGTCACTGGCCTGCATTGCGTGGAAAATGGCAAACACTAAGGTGGCACAGAAGGTCCAGGAATTTACTGTGACACAAAGGACCCCACAGTACCAGAGACCCATGCAGAGGCGGGCTAGACTCACTGTGGTTGGAGCTTGGAATGAATTTCCCTTGCTTCCGCGGCTTAACAGAGACTGTGTACCGGCTGTGTACACTGGCGTTGGACACATTTATCCCACAGTGATACCGGATGAAGAGGCCAGCCTGCTGCTCCTCCACTGGAGAGCATTCTTCCTCCCTGGGGAGCACAGTTGAGCTAAGGACAGGGCCAGGGGAGGCTCAGGCAGGCTGAGACCTCAGTTGAGTTGTGGCCCTAAGGACAAGGGAACAGGGTGGGATGGAGAGGGGACACTCACTGAGCATCAGGGCTGGAGTTGTAGAAGAGTCCAAAGACGACAGAGCCATGTAGCTGGGTCCGCACCTCCCAGGAGCAGTTGAGCATTTGGGCCCCATCGAAGAGGCACTGCAGGTTCTGAGGCTGGGCCAGGTCCCCTGGGAGCAGATGTCCCCTCAGTCACCCCACGGTCACTCATCCCCTAGCTCAGGGCAGCAGGTGACTCACAGGGAAGAGGGCCTTCAGGGCAGCAGGATCTGGTTGTGGGCACCAGCCTAAGTCTGCCTGCTGTGTAGCCCAGCGAGAGAGGACCTGGGCACCTCCATGGCATCAGGGGAAAGGAACAGTCCTTAAGTTTCAGCATGGGGATGAACACAGGGACAGAGGCCGCCCTGCACACAGCACAGGCTCATTAGCACACAGGGGCAGGAGCTGCTGCTGATATTATGACGGTCACTGTCATTAGCAGAAGATATGTGGGAGGCCTGCTGTGTAGCCCAGCGAGAGAGGACCTGGGCACCTCCATGGCATCAGGGGAAAGGAACAGTCCTTAAGTTTCAGCATGGGGATGAACACAGGGACAGAGGCCGCCCTGCACACAGCACAGGCTCATTAGCACACAGGGGCAGGAGCTGCTGCTGATATTATGACGGTCACTGTCATTAGCAGAAGATATGTGGGAGCCTGGAGCCTGGAGTGTTTGAGACAGAGTGGCTCGGAGAGAGTACTGGGGACACAGGGCTGGTGGGACGCTCTGATGACAACTTGGACAGTCACCAGAGCCACAGGAAACTACCTGAGCTCTTAAGAGGGGCACTTCCCACAGTCCCCATTACCTGGCTGGGAGTCCCAGTGAACATCAGGGCTCCACTGGCTGGGCCTTCCAGACAAATTCGAGCCTGGGGACAGCCGGGTGCGCACACGGGCCACATAGGTGTTGCTGGGCAGGAGCAGCTGTGGCTCCAGGGTGGCCCAGGAGTCGTTAGTATAGAGGTTGGCGGCATCCTACAGGGAGAAGGGTGCTGAGAGAGGAGCCTGCCAGGCC
>NW_008354184.1:2835266-2849170 GCF_000622305.1 Nannospalax galili | reverse complement strand
AGGAAATGGTCCCCAGAGGGGCTGACTTGGATGTCCTTGGGAGGTGGGGGCTGGACTGCAGGAGAGGAAGCAAAGGGCTTGTGATGGGTGTGTGCTGGGGGAACCGGAGGCAGCCTGGGCTCCTGGGTGACCCTTGGGTCCAGGCTCAATGCTGCCCCCATCAGCTGATGACCATGATCTAGACCCTCAGGACCCTTCCTCTGCAGCCTCAGGTCCTGCACCTGTAAACCTGGGCACCAGATGTGACAGAAATTACAGGCAGGTGGGTGCTGTGTCCCCACTGTACCTGCCTTATAAGGCCTGGACATTCAACTCAGAGGGGCTGCTCCTCCTTGCTGTGCACTGCAACCTCCTGTGCATCAGAGGGCACTGTGAGCCACACTGTTCCCTTTCCCTCTGTCCACTGTCCCCATTGCCCAGGTCCCTGCCCCTGTCATTGCCCAGCACAAGTCACCTGTCCTGAGGATCTTATTGGACCCTGTCCCCAGAAAGAATCTCTTTTCCCCTTGTCACCACAGCTCACTATGACCCCCAACTTAGTCCCAGTACACCAGGTGGATTCATGCATTTCTGTTTGCCAGTCCTGGAGCCTAGTGAGTCCTAATTCCTCTCCTATTTCCAGGTCTGAGATGAAGATGCTTGATGACTTGGAGTGGGGTGGGGGATGAGTGGATGAATGAATGGCTGAATGAATAAATAAATGCATTGATGCATTCATTCCTCAGGAACTGCTAGTGAAATCATCACCCTTCACAAACACACACCTCTGTAAACAGCGATGATAGTGAAAAAGATAGTCTTACATGGGTCCCTGACATGTTTTAATTGTTGGGGGAAGATTGTGAAAATAAAACATTGTCACAAGTAGGATGGAAATGCTGGCGATGGGGCAGTGTGTTAGAGGTGGTCTGAGCTGGAGCCCATATGTGCAGGATGGCAGGTGCACAGCATAGAAATCACCCTGCCCTGCCAGGACAGGCATTGCTAATCAATCACTGCACTCTCACTCCCTGAGGCTGACATGACGTTTCCCAGAACAAGAAGCTGCTGTCAACCAAGGCTATGGGAAACCAACAAAATCCCTGTCATTCCACTTCAGTGATCTTATTCCACGGGTTCATTCAATAGAGAGAGAGTTAGGAAGCAAAATGTCCAAGAGCTGGCATCAATCAGACACGCTCCTATGCCCTAGCCATTGTCAAGGTTCCCGGAGCTAGCACTGACCTCCAGACTCAGGAAAGCCTCAGGAGGAAAGCCACCATGCTCTCCTGTGCCTGTGTTGTCCCAGCCCTCTCTACTACATCATCTTCCCTGCTCACCAGACCACTGCTGAGACAGGGACACTACTAGCTAGCTGCCTGGACCCTGCTTTGTGTATCATGTGCCTAACGGAGGAATAAATGAATGAAAGAATCACTGCTCCTCCCTGGCCTCCTCCTCTCCTTCATCATCCTACCATGAATCAGCTCATCCTTTCTCCCCGAGATGCATTACTTTGGGGCTCACTTTGTGCTCTGAAGCCTTGCCTCTATCTCCTGCCCCTGGAATTCATCCTTATGCTGACCCCCACCCTTGCCTGGCCTGATCTCCCTCATGTGACCCCATGATATTCCCCTGTTCAACCTAGCTCACAAGTTTCGAAATATCTGATATTTCCTAATCTTTAGCCTGCAGCTCTGAGTCCTCCTGGGTAAGGGACAAAGCACCATTTCCAAGGAATTCCTGGGGACCTTGCCCATGACCTTGATGAGACTGGGACAGAGAAGGCAGGAAGCAGGGCAGAGCCCTCCCCAACCCTTGCAGGAACCGGAGGGCCTAGAGACTGAGTCAGAGCACGCTGGGCCCATCTGCCACCTGACCCCAGCACTACCACCTTCAGAGCCAGGCCTTTGGAAGGCCTCCTCCTCCCCTGCCACAGGTTCACCAGACACCAGAGGTAGTAACAGCAGCATGTAGCAGGAATTACAGTGGCCCCTAGCAGCCTACCGCATGGTCAGGTACATCAAGGCAAACCTGTTTCTCGCTTGGCCTCATCTAGGCTGCACTTTCCTTGAACCAGGAGTCTGAAGTGTGGGCAACAAGCCTCCTGCTCTATTCCTCAATAAAGCCTCACGGAAGAGGTGGTCAGCCCTACTGAGACCACGCTGTGGCTCTGGGTCTCCGTGGATCTGCAGTGCAACCCTGAGACCCAGCAAGGGTGGTAAAGGGCCCGTGTCTGGTCTAATGTATGGAAGTGCATTAGAATTTGGCCCAACTAGTTCACCCCCTGTTCCATAATGGGACTTTGGAACCTCTGTGGGACTCAGGGGACTCAGCCATAGGATGGACTGCTATAGCCATGAGATGAGATGACGGACCAGAGTTCTGTTGACTACAAAGTTCCACGTGAGCCAGAGGAATGGTTCATCCAACCTCAGGGATGGAAGTCAGGGCATTGGTAGGTGTGGGGAACAGCCACATTGGTAGAACGTTGAGTCAAGGCCTGGTGTCACACCTGTTCCAACTTCAGGGCAGGGTCCCCACCCTCTGGAAGACCCTTGCACCCAGCCCATCTCCTACAGCCTAGTCACCTTTGCTGCCCACTGCCTGGACAAGGCTAAGCCCTGGAAGGACCCCCAGCTCCTCACCATGCTGGGCCAATGGAACCTTGAGGTGGGTGTGCAAAGACCGGTCCAGTTGAAATGAGAAGTGTTCAACAGAGACCTCAAAGCTCTTATAGGAAATAACACATCTTCTGGGCACACAACGGTGGAGTGGTGAGCACACAGACCAGAGCAGGTCCTCACTGAGGTCACAGGACACTGGCTGTGGCGAGTCCCTGCAGATGAATAAGAAGCATTCATCCACCAGACATTCATTGAGTGGTCGCTATATGGTTCTGCTTTGCCTAGAGCCAGGGTCTGACTGGGAGCATCACACACGCAGATCCCTGAGGGTGGAACAGGCATCCTGGAACCAAGCACATGCTAAACAACCAAATAGCCTGTAGCATGAGTAGCAGGAGACACCTTCATGCAAAGAGAACAGAGCGTAGGATGGGACAACTCATTGGGATGATGATACAACTTGAAACAGGAGGTGGTGGCGACAGGGGGTGCTGAGCAGGGGACATAAGGGCTGGATCCATGTCTACACTGTGCCAAGGGAAGGGTACAAGTATCATGAGCAAGAAGACGGCTCAGCAAGCTAGAAGGCGCAGCAGGGTGTGGAGTGAGCCGGAGGCCTCCTACAACTTGAAACAGGAGGTGGTGGCGACAGGGGGTGCTGAGCAGGGGACATGAGGGCTGGATCCATGTCTATACTGTGCCAAGGGAAGGGTATAAGTATCATGAGCAAGAAGACAGCTCAGGAAGCTAGAAGGCGCAGCAGGGTGTAGAGTGAGCCGGAGGCCTCCGTTCACATGGATTTCTATGACATTCATTTTCATGGTTTGTGAAAACTTGTGGATAAAGAAGCTAATAGTTTTGAATCTAGTTGTTTGTTGGCAATATATAAAAAGCAAAAAGTGAGTTTTCAACGTAATTTTCATAGGCTTGAGGACCCTTTACACATTGCCTACAGATTGACTGGCCAGGTCTGCTTAGGGAAGGAAGGTATGTGTTCATTCCAGAGCTGTTCTTGTCCCTTCTTGGGCTGTGTATTAAGGGCATGACCGACCTGGGAGCTCCTCCAGGAACCAATATTACCGTTCAGGGCAAATATATTGTTACTTTTTGGTTGCTGGTATGCAATTGCATTTCCCAGGAAGAAATGAGCACCCTGCTTCTCTGTTGGTGCCTTTGAGACCTCCTACTTAAGCCTAGGCTTTCTTAAAGCCTTGCAGAGAAGTCGATATGGACATATGGCCTGTGCTCTGCTTTGGCCTCTGCCAGGACATGCCAAGGCCATGCGGCAGACATGCAGGCTTCTGTCACAGGTGTGCAGCACTCTAGTTCTGGATCCTGGAAAAACTTGGCGTCAGGCAGGTATGTCAGAGTCAGACATCAGTAACTGAACCAATACGGGATGTTGGGGGACCCTGCTGCTAAGGCTGCAGTCCACCATGTCCAGACAGCTCTAAGGAGCTCGGTGCTGTATGGAGGACGCCCTTTCTCAGCAGGGGCTTCCTGCTCTCCGCCTGACCTTATCTGGAAAGTGCCTCCAAGCACGGATGCCTGGCCTTAATTGGAACATGACCTTGGGCATAGTTAACAGCAATAAAACTACCCCCAGGTTTTTTCTATATGATAATTAGGCATAGCCCTATAGTCAGATGATAGGATCCCCCTACCACATGTAAATAAAGCACACTATGAGCACCTATCAGCTGAAGCTTTGGCTGCTGCCTCCACCCTATATTTTTCCCTGACCCCCATTGAATAAACGGAGCTGTATCACTGAATCTGACTCCGGGAGGTCTTTTCCGTCCATGCTCACTGGCCATTCTGATCCCATTCGTCACCTCTGCTCCCTTTGTTCTCGCGGATCGGTGGCCAACGGCCCATGAGGGGAGGGAGAGACCCACAAGGGAGAGGTAGTCCAGCTGCAGATCTAACACAGACACTGTCCCCCCTCTGCTGCTCACTATCTATGACCTGTCTAGCTCCCTGTAAATGACTGTTCCCAAGGCTCTGACATCAGACTCTAGCACCTGAGCCTGGCAGGAGCTGCTTGGAGCCTCCTCTCCTGGTTATCTGCCCAGTTCCATCCAGCACTGATGCTGACTCCCCCTCCTCCTCACAGTTCCAAGCCCTCTACCCCAGCGGTACTCACCCATTCACCCAGTGATAGAGGGTCACATTGATGAGCTCTGGGGCGTCCTCGGTGTCTGCCCAGCTGCAGATGATGCGGCTGGTGTAGTCATAGTAGCACTGCAAGGTCTGCAGTGGGACAGTATCTGACATGGACGGGCAGGAGAGTCACCTTCTCTCCTCCAGGTGTCCCTGCCACCCTCCCACAACTCCTCCAGACACTAGCCCTAGGATGGCTTTCCAGCTTCCTGCCAAGACCAGGGTAGTCAGGCAGAGGGCCCTGAGCCTGGTGGGGCTGTGTTAGAGTCCTGGCTAGGGTCACCCCTCTCCTGTCAGGAACATGGATTCTAGTGGATTCTTGGCTGTACCTGGGCCCTCCTGTGCTGCATAGCCCCCAGGACCCAGGATGGGCTCGCACGTCATCACAGGCCCTGCCTATGGCCTGACAGAAATGACCCAGCTTGGGTCTGTAATGCAACTGGCATATCCCCGCCTGGGGCCCAGACCTGCTCACTGGGTTCAAGTTTAACAAAGAGAATGTGGCTCCCACATTGTCCCTAAGGAATTCTCCAGGACACTGAGGAGGATCTCCTCGCCTGTGGAGCCCCAGGAGCATCCCACAGAGTCTCCAAGCACCAGAAGAAGGCTTGGGCTGACATAGGAAAAGAGTCTCGGGTTAGAGGCCCTGGGCAGGGGAGACCCTAAAGCCCTCGGAGGACTAGGGGGTCAGGGGGAAGGGTGGATAAGGGACTAGCCCACTGGAGATCTGGGCCTTGAGGGTTACATTAAAGAATGTGGGCAGAGAGGGGACACCACTGGGCTGGGTACTGCAGGGATAGGTGAGCTTGAGCAGGAACTGAGGAGCAAGGGGACCAAGGCAGCCGGGAGAGGGGCCAAGGAGGAGGCAGAGCTGTGCATTAAGGACAGAGCTGCTGGGGGCCTAGGAGCTTCTTAGGGGTACAGTGGGGGTGGACCCTGCAGGGCCTAGCATCAAAAAGAGGGCTAGGAAGAGGAGGGACCTTCAGACTCACTTTGTGTCTCTGTCACATTGGATCTCCAGAACAGAGTCAGCAGGGCCATTCGGAGCAGCCCCTGGATCACCGCCATCTGCTGGTCAGCTCTGGGACTGAGGTGGCTAGCACAGGTAGGCTGTAGCTATAGGCAAGGTGGGATCCTCACTGTGCGGAATCCTGGGTTCATCCCCAGACTGCGGCCTGGCAGAGCTGTCACCAGTTGTCTTTTCTTCCATCCACCGAGGCTGCTCCTCCCTCAGGGCCTGAGAAGGCAGATTTTGGACAGGATCAGGGTGACCTCCTTCTCTCCATGGGGCCAGGGTGATGGCCGCGGTAGGAGGGCGTGGAGGCCTGGGCACTGTGCTGCCTTCTGCACTGTATCCCAGACTCCTGGTTACAGCTGTGCTCCTGTGTCCACAGTTCATGGAAACTGGGTGCATGCTCTGCACCCCTTGGGATGCACCCTTGTGTTTAGAGGTGAGCTCTCAGGTAGACTTGCTTGGGGACCCTCCTTCTGCAGGTGATACTTCTGTTCTCTGTAGCCTCAAGGCCACACCTTACCCCACACCACAGCCTCCATTGGCCTCCTCTAACCCAGGCTATCACTGCCTGGTCCCTTGGCCCTTCCAGAGGCTGGGCTGAGACATAGTTTTTCCCTTACCGTCTTTGGTGAGGTTTATACAAAGAGTCAGAGGCCTCAAAACCTATTCCTACACAACACACAGGCTTGTGCACTGACACACAGCTGCACATGCTTACTCAGACAACCTCAGTGGGAACCAAATGCCCATGAGGGCTCATGCTAACCATGAAGACTCTGAGAGCAGAGGCTGGAGGGAAAGGGGAGGACATGATTGGGGTGGCGCTCACGGTACAGTGCAGAGGTGAGCACTGTTAGAACACAGGTCTTCCTTTCTAAGACAATGGTCACTCTTAAGAGGCCAGATCCCACAGCCTGAAGAAATCAGGTCACATCTCCTGCAGCTCTCTCTAGGACAGATAATTAAGATGATGCCTCAGCTGTGGCCTAACAGCAGCCCCTGATAATGGTCCTAACCTGTATCCAGCTATGCTCTTTGTCTCATACACTATGTTGAATTAAATAACATGACATAAAAATTCCTGTCACCCCCTGTAAAGTTAGAAGTCAGATCTTGCTTTGTTGTGGGGGGAGGAGGTTTCTCTGCAGAGTATCTTCTAGCCTTCTCCAACACCGTCTCCCATCCCTCTTGGTCTCTAGGACCACCCTCCCCAAGCCACAGCTGGCCTGGAACTCGCTTTGTAGATCAGGTTGACCTTGAACTCACAGAGATCCACCTGCCTCTGCCTCTGCCTCCCCAGTCTCTCTCTCTCTCTCTCTCTCTCTCTCTCTCCCTCTCTCTCTCTCTCTCTCTCTCTCTCTCTCTCTCTCTCTCTCAAGCTCCTCCACAGGTTTTAAAGGGAAGCCTCTCCTCAGCATGCCTGGCTCTCACACATTTTGTACCATGTTGCATCTGATGCGCTCCCTCCCACTGCCAGGCCCCGTCATGATCTCAAAGTCCGTTCTCCTAACTAACCCTTTTCTGAAGAATAAGTATGTGTCAGCTTCCTTCCCAGAAACAGCAGTACTGCTCCATTATTACATTTAATAAGCCCTCATTACCCACCATTGGCACCTGCCCACTCTCTCCATCTTCTCTACAACTAGGCAAACCTGCCATCTTGGCTAACTCTCGGTCTTCAGGAGCCCTACCCCGCACCACTGAGTAAACCTCACCACTGGCCTACCTTTAGCTCCTGCCTGGAATCCAGGCTGGTCCTTAATGCTGCCAGACCCTGCAGGCTCTCCTCCGGTGCTTAGGAAAATTCCCCTGACCTCTGAGTTGCTGTGCATCTTCTCCGCTCCCCCCCACATCTCCTGGTCTACAGCTCCCTATCTCACACCCAGCCTCCACCAGGCTCACACACATACCATCTGCACAAATGTACACACACACATGCATGACACACACAGACCCATGTCCAAACCAACACAAAAATGGTCCAATTATTGACTGTAGAGAACCAGAGACAAAAGACAAACATGGGGGACTTTGGTCTTCTGGCTGGGATGGATTGACTATGATGATTTACCCTTCTACTATAAAACCTGGACCAAATGCCATAGCACACACCTGTGGCATGGACATCAGAGTCTGAGGCAGGAGGATGGCTTGAGAACAGGAGTTCAAAACCAGCCTGGAAAACATAAGACCTCATCTTAAAAAAAAAAAAAAGACATAAAATGGAACAAGGTATACTAAAAGTCTATTTTCGGATATCGGGAAATAAATGCCACAGGACTGTCCTTTTTCAGAAAAAGAAATAAATAAAGGGAGTCCTGGGATCCTCTTACCATTTGACACTTTCCAGACTGTGATGTTGGAGAAGAACCCAGAGCAGTCTTGCTGAGTTAAAGAGACATGGATCTGACTCAGAGGAGGAGGAGGAAGCTGCAGTTTCCTTGCATTGACAACCAAAGGGGGTGTGGAAAACAGAGCCCCAGAGAACCCTCCCAGAGAGCCTCAGGGAGCCCGTTGCAGACTACTGAGGCTGAATATCAAACCACGCATGCACAGCTGACAGTCCAGGAGACTGAGCAAGAGCCAGTACATTCTCAACCATTTCCAGAACTATGGAGGACTGGAAGATGTTTGGGTTCTAACCAGCCAGTAGGAAGGACTTCCCAGGACAACCTGCATGCTCAATAGAGCACTTAGCCAAGAGTCAAGAAGAAAGCACCTTAATGGTGGGACTACACTGGCCAGGGCCAGGCTAATTTGGAACTACTCTAAAAAAGCTGAAAAAGTTATCTTGGGGGCTGGAGAGATGGCCCAGTGGTAAAGAGCACTGTCTGCTCTTACAGAGGACCTGGGTTCAAAGTCCAGCACCCACATGACAGCTGACAACCATCCATAACTCCAGTTCCAGGGGATCTAGCACCCTCTTCTGTCCTCTGCAGGCATTGCATGACACGGGTGCACTTACATACATGCAGGCATAACACTCATAGAATAAAAATTAATTAATTAAAAAGTAACCTTGGAAAAAGCCTAACCACCTGGGAGTTGCTTAACTACATGTGAGATCAAAGCCCAGCATTTTTGAAGGAAGACTCAATCACTCCAGAGGTAGAGTCAGGAAGGTCTCTGTGAGTTCAAAACAAGCTTGGCCTACATACTGAGTTCCAGGCTGGCCAGGGCTATATAAGGGGGAGGGGGAGGGGGAGGGGGAGGAAGAAACTCATAACAAGGAGGAAAAAGCCGGTCCAAGAACTTCAGAGTGGCGTCGATCACTGACTTGTGAATGCTCGGAACCATGACTACAAACAGGAGTGGTAAAGAAACAGAAAGAATAGAAAGCAGGAAGGAGGTAAAGGAAAAACTGGTTTTCTACAGAGCAAGCATTTTGTTAGAGAAATGAATAAACTTGAGAGGGCACTCCCACCCATGGCCCAGGGGCTGGAGGAGGAACTGGGAACCTCCTCACAGCCCAGAATCCGGAGAAGAGCACACCCTCCCTTACGGATTCAAGGTGTTTCTATTTTTCTCCCTCAGGGAGGGGGAAGGGGTTTGGGGCTGTGGGTGTTTCATATCAGGCAGGTGCAGGGTGGGTTGCCCCATTACAAGGAGGGTGGGGTAGGGAAGTTCAGTCGTGCAGGACTCCAGTCTGAGGAGTGCCCTGTCCACAGATTGCCCTGTGACTGAGAATGAGTCATACCAGAGGGGCCATCATTTGAGGGGGGGCATTGTGAGACACAGCCTTCCAGGAAAGCCACCAGGGAGGGGTGACCATGCGAGAAGCATTCAGGACCCAAGATTTCCCCTTCAGGAAGAATGATTTTTAAAACAGTATGAGCAAAGAAACAGAGGATGGCAAAATAAGAACAAATAAAACTCCTAGAAACAAAAACCAGTCAAGAAAGGGAGACTTAATTCTTACTGAGTTGGGCTAATATGAGTGAACTTGAGAACATAGTCATCAAAACTATCCGATTCAAAGACGCACAGAACAGAACCTCTGTAGCAAAGCTAGGCAGCCTATCATCCACATCGTTGGTCAGACAAGACTAGGATGGTGTGTGGAAAGTTAAAGAATGGCTGAAATTCTTACATATTTAGTTTTTAAAAAATACTCTTATGAACTCATAGAGACAAGAAATCCAAAAAATCCCATCTTGAGTAAATACAAAGACCCTCTTTTTCTATTTAAAAACTGTTGTTTAAAGGTTAGAGAGATTGCTCGGTGGTTAAGAGAATTGGCTACTCTTGTAGAGGACTGCAATTCAATTCCCAGCGTCCACATGGCAGCTAACTCTAGTTCCAGGGGATCTGACGCCCTCTTTGGGCCCACTCAGGCATTTCATGACACAGTGCACTTACAAACATGCAGGCATGAACTAAAAATAAATAGCCAAGCATGGTGCCACACTGGTCTTTAATTCCAGCACTCCTGAGGCAGAGGCAGGGAAACCCTGTATCAGAAAACCAAAATATAAGGTAAAATAAAAATAAAAAGATTGTTATTTAAAACAAAAATAAAAGCCTCCAACCAGTTTCCCCTGAGATTTGTAAAAAGGTGCAGATGTCCACATTTCTACAGCTACTGCTGGGCGCCTCAGCAATCCAGTAAGTCAGACAAGAAATAAAACTTTACTGACTGGTACAGAGGTAGTAAGACTGTCTTTATTCACAGATGATACTCATATTAAAAAATTATAATCTTAAGGAAACTTTTAGAAAAACTCTTGGGATGGGGGTGGATGCTGGAGAGAGGGCTCAATAGTTAAGAACAGCTGCAATTCTTCCAGAGGACCTGGGTTTGGGCTCTAGCACCTGTGTCAGGAAGTTCACAACCACTTGTAACTCCAGCTCTAGGGAATCTGACACCCTCTTCTGGCCTCTGAGGGAGATACACTCAAATGCATAAACCCACACCCACCCCCACACAAATACACATAATTAAAACTAGAATAAATCTTATAAAATAAAAAGATAATATGAACAGTGTCCTTATCCATCTCCGCAAAAAGGGTGATACTTCCCAGGTCCTTGACGGAGTTCCCAGGCCGCCGTGGGCTCTGAGGCTTGTAATGCTTAACTTCAACTGTCGAGAGATGCCTAGATTAGTGAAGTTCACTTAATCAATGACTTAATCTACTAATGGATTCATATTTTAAGTAGAGGGGCCGGGATGTAGTGCAGTTGGTAGAGTTCTTCCCTGGTATGAAAGGAAGCCCTGGGTTTGATTCCCAGCACCACATAAAACCGAGTGTGGAAGCACACATCTATAATCCCACCACTCAGGTGGTAGAGGCAGGAAGATCAGGAGTTCAAGGTCATCCTTGGCTACATAGCAAGTTGGAGGACAGCCTGGGCTACATGAGAATCTGTCTCAAAAAAAATTTTTTTTGTTTTGTTTAATACGTTATTGGGAGGTGGAGAAAATCAGAGGAAGTGGATAACCTTTGAAGGGTACATCTTGGTCTTCGCCCCTTCCTGTCTTGTTCTGCTTTCTGGCCATCACAGGTAACTTTACTGTCACACCCTCTTGCTGCCCAGATGCTCTGTCTTACCACATGCCCAGAGCAATGCAGCCAGTCAATCAGGGGCCGGGAGTTCTAAAACCAGGAGCCCCCAAAAACTTTTCCTTCTTTAAACTGTTTGTCTCCAAGCATTTGTCACAGCAACAGAAAGTTTTTCAAACACAAGCCTAAATAGATCAAACCACCCCATCCAACTTGTACACACACACACACACACACACACACTTCTGAATCTACTAATCATACAGGTCTCAGACTGTCGGCTCTGCTGTCCCTTCTGCAGAGATGTGAGGCAGAAGCTCAGGGATGGCTCATTCTCACAGCCACCAGCACCCCAGTCACGATGCCTTTGTGCCAAGGGACAGAACACAGCATCTGATTCCACGCTCTCTCCTCCTGCCCTTCATCTCAGTGCCTGCCTGAGAGGAGTGACTCCTCACCTCACCTGCTGCCAGATACCCCAGCTCCCCTGGTCCCTTTCCCTTTCACCCCATCATTCAGCCCCTCCTCACCTCACCTGCTGCCAGATACCCCAGCTCCCCTGGTCCCTTTCCCTCCGGAGACCCCCACACTCTTGCTTTCACCCCATCATTCAGCCGCCGTCCTACCTCCAAGTGGGGGACAGGCAGCCTCCTTCTGAACCTCCAGCAGGAGACAACCTCACAAGCTATTTATCTACATCATGTAGGGAGGAAATAGAGAACGAAAAGAGGAAGCACAAAGGCCTTGCCACAAGCATCACCCGCTTCTCAGAACTGTGCCAAGATAGCAAGTATTTACTCTTTGCCTTACTGACTTGGTAAATGCCATTCCTTCTGTTAGAAAGACCTCATTTTGACTCTCTGTAAACTCCTGTGTGTGCACAGGACCTCCTCCAAGCAGCCCCCCTAGACTGCCCCACTCAGGTATAAGCCCCAGGGCCATTTAAACTGGGGTTGATTTTCTTTGCATAGAATGTGATCTTGGGCCAACTGTCTTATATCACGGTTGGGCCTCAAGACCCTCACCCACTCACCGCTTGGAGATATTTACAAACCTCAGAGACTTCAAATGACCAGAAATACTGAACCAGAAAAGGAAAAGATGACTAGAAACATCAGGATGCTAAAGCAGCTGAAGGGCCGCCAAGATCTGTCCTACAGGAGAGGAGTGGCTCTCAGGGCCTGTGCCTGGTGTGCAAACTTCACACTGTTACTCTGTCTCTGAGCAGGCTCTGGAGACTCCTCAGCTATAAAACTTGGGAATCAAAGAACTGGAAAGATGGCTTTTGCAGAGGACTTGGGTTCAATTCCCATCACCCATGAACAAGGCGGCTAACAACCATCCATGCACTAATGCCAGTTCCAGAGGATCTGATGCCCTCTTCTGGCCTCTACTGGCAGTGCATGCATGGGTGCATGTACATGCAGCAAAGCACTCATACATGAAATAAATTTTTTTTTCAGTGGTAAAATTTGGGGACTGGAGAGATGGCCTAGAGGTTAAAAGCATTGGCAGAGGACCTGGGTTTGATTCCCAGCACCCATATTGTGGCCAACAACTGACTGTAACTCCAGTTCCAGGGGAATCCAACACCCTCACCTGATCTCCATAGACATTGCAGGACATGGGTGTATTTCACACACAGGCAAGGCATACACTCATATGCATAAGATAAAAATAACCAAGCCCATGTGACCCCTGAGGAACAGATCCTCAAACGGCCTTAAGAGTCTAAATAAATTGGTTTATCTGGGCCAACTGTATGGCCTTAAATACCCAAAAGGAAAGTATAACCAAAGATTAAAGGGGCCAATATAATTTTTTAAGAGTCCATATGTATAGTTAAAGGCTACATAACAAGAAACAATGCCAGATAGGAGAGATTTTCTTTTGAGTTGTTGGCCAGGATGGCCCAAGAGAATCCCAGATGGTAACCCAGCATAAAACTGGGAAAATGAACAGCAGACCCCAATCTTATCTAAAGGAATATTGACAACTGATTGCTGCTAGATGAGGAACAGCTGATCTTCCTAAAACAAAGACCTCTAGATAGGCTGACTAGATTCACCAGATGGACAAGTAGTGGGAAACGGCTGGGGGTGCCGACAACACAGCAGGGAAGACAGAATATAAGGGCTCTAGTGGAGGCGGGGGAAGGCTATGGGAGGGTGCCATCTGGGAAATGGGTATATAGATGAATAAGATTGTTTGGGATGTTGTGTGTGATATACACAAAAAAAATCAAATTTAAAAAATGAGTTTTATTTGAGGGGGAAGCATAAAGATTTATGTCATGTTAATTAGTAGAGGTGATAAACATTATCACTGAAATTTACTGGATGACTTTATATCCATACACAGGTGCCAAAGATCCGAGTGCAACAGACCATGACTAGTAATAATCAGATACATACAGATTAGAGATGCATGTGCCAACATCTAAGTGTGATTAGCAAAAACAGAGTCTTGGTGTAAGAAACAGCATATTTTGAAATGAAATGGAGATCTTTTTTAAAGGTTAAAAACTCAATTTTATGTCTTCAGGGTTTATACTGAGTTCAATATTGTATAACTGTATTAATTCAACTGAGAGCCTAAAAATTTACAGCCACTTTT
>NW_008354184.1:2833949-2835136 GCF_000622305.1 Nannospalax galili | reverse complement strand
TACCCCCCAGTGTGACCCTGAATAGAGATATTTCCACCTTCCACTCCGTTGTACTCAAGAAACGGCATCCCTCCCCTCCTGCCCCCTCCCTTACCCTCTGGGAAAATCCTTCCGCTTCCTGGGCCTCTTTGGCCACAGCTCCTGCCAGAGTGAATTGAAATGCTCTTTTTATACACCCGCGTTTCCCATTCCACCATAAATGGCTGGCAAACCATGGCTGGGGCGATCTTTTCCGTTTTCCCATCTTCAAAGCCCAGCGTGCTCCCAGGCAGAATGGTCCTCCGGTAAATTAAGTCTAAGCCATGGTTGGCTTCCAGTTCACAAGCTCCAGCGGCGCCGTCTCCCCCAAACCTAAGAGCTACAGGTCTCTTAGATGTTCCAGAGACAAAGGTCCTCAAAGCCCCTCAAATCCCTCATGCCTGACCAACCCTTTCAGCCCACCACACCCATATCCCCTCTTCCACTCCCTATTACTTCTCTTGGCCTTGAGGTCCAGGCGCATGGACCCAGAGGTCACCTGAGCCAAACATGGGGCGTTAGAGAGAAGGAAAGGCTCACACCTCTGGACCCAATCCTTATATCTTTGCTCGAAGGCTGGTCAAGAAGTCAAAGACGCCAACAACCTGAATGTGCTCTGTGCAAAGATGGACATGAGGCTGTCTCCAGGTGAAGGAAGAGTCAGGCTGAGAAACACAGCCTTCTTCCCACCTACTGGTGGGGCTGTGAATCCTAGGATACGATTCTCAGCTGGAGCTGTGCAAGGACAGCTGGTGCGCAGCCTGGCCAGAGGGTGGACCCTGCTCCCTCTGTGAAGCTGTATGATCCTAAACAAACTTCCCTTTCTGGGCCTCAGTTTTCTCATCTCTCAAATAGGAAGTGGTTGCTTCTCTACTTCATAAAGTTATGAGGATCAGGTGAGGTTGGGCGCTCATCTTCCTGCAAGGCCTTCAGCTGCTTTCTGAGGGGCCGCTGGAGGGGAAAGAGGTGATGGAGGGAGAAAAGGGCTTCAGCGTCTGCTGATCATTAAGGGTGTGCTGGGAACTTCCTGGAGGAGGCCTGTACTATTCACTGTGACAAGATACCTAACCAAAGCAACCTAAGGAAAAAGGGGTTTATTCGGGCTCATGGGTGAAGGGTACAGGCTGCCCAGGCAGCAGGAGCTTGAGACAGCTGGTCACAGTGTATTC
>NW_008354184.1:2808516-2833229 GCF_000622305.1 Nannospalax galili | reverse complement strand
ATAAAAACCCCAGGATTGAGGGTGTCATGAAGAGAACCCAAGGTGATATTAAGACCATGAAGATGTGAAATGAAAAGGGTATGGTTAATAGTGATGTGTTTGTGTGTCAAGTTGACAAGGGGTCAACTATGCTTGATAGCTACAGTTGTCAACTTGACATATCTGGGAAGAGGGAACTTCAGCTGGGGAATTACCTCTATCTGATTGGCCTGTGGCCATGTCTGTGAGGCAGTTTCTTGATTGTTGAGTGATATGGGAGGGGTAAGCCCACTGTGGGTGGTGCCACCCCTGGACAGGTGATACTGGGTTATATAAGAAAGGAGGCTGAGGAGCTGGAGGGATGGCTCAGAGGTTAAGAGCACTGGTTGCTTTTGCAGAGAACCTGGGTTTTATTCCCAACACCCACATGGCCCCTAACAACTATCTTTAACTCCAGTATCAGGAGAATCCAATGCCTTTTTCTGACCTCTGCAGGCACTGAATGACATAGATGCACTTACACACATGCAGGCAATACACTCATACACATAAATAAAAATAATAAATACTATAAAGAAAGCAGGCTGAGCACAGGTGAGAGAAATGTGTCAGTAAGCAGCATTCCTCCATTGTTTTTGTCCTGAGCTCCTGGCCTGGCTCTCTGCCATGATGAACTGTAAAGTAAAATATACCCTGTTTCCTCCAAGGTGCTTTTGATCAGTGTTTTATCACAGTAATAAAAAGTAATGATGACAGTATGGTTTTTACGTATTTGTCTAAAACTCTTAGACCTAGAGCAATTCCTTCACCTTTTATGTGCATCCTACTTTTTTGGGATATCTGGTCTTTTTGAGACAGGGTCTCCCTGTAACCTCAGCTGTCTTGGAATTGGATGGACCAGGCTGGCCTCGAACTCACAGACATCCACCTGCCTCTGCCTCCCAAGTGCTGGGATTAAAGGCGTTATTTATTATTTTCATTTTATGTGTATGAGTAATATTGCCTCCATGTATGTAAGTGTACCTGTGTCATGCAATGCCTGTGAAAGTCAGAAGAGGGCATCAGATTCCCTGGAACTAGAGTCAGAATGGTTGTTAGCTACCATGTGGGTGCTGGGAACTCAACCAGTTCCCAGTTCCATCTATGTGAAGGTAAGTCAAAGCCCAAGCAAGCAGGGGTTTATTAACCCTCACGGGTTTCTTAACCACTGAGCCATTGCTCCAGCCCCTTGTCCAGTATTTTTATCACAGCAACGAATGCTGGAAGATCAGACAGACAAGAGAAGGAACACAAGGTACGCAGGGAGGCAAAAGCCCTGGAAGGTAACCCAAGTGTGGGAAAGCAGGGTGACACCGCATAGCACTGCCAAGGGGCCGGTCAACAGCCCCTGCCACTGACTGGAGCTCTTCCTTCCTGGGCTCTGAGCCTCAAGGAGACCTGGACAGTGGCTGGTTACCAAGGGATTCTCTGTCAGGAGAGTGGGGTGATGGCTCTCATCCTCTGGTGATAGTGATGGGGTGTCTTATGAGCAGGGAGTCCCAGAAACTAACTTGACTCCCCCAACACATATTCCTCCAAACCTCAGCTTTATCTCCCAGCCTGCCCGGTGTGAGTCAGCTACAAATTTCTACTCCAGCCTCTCAAGATACAGGCTTCCTCTGTCCCATTCAAAACTGTTGACTGTAAAGAGTCAAATTATCCCCTGGAGTACCACAGGAAGCTCTGGACCCCAAGGCTGTATATTTGCCTTGGGACTTGGGTCACAGACGCTGGGCACCCTATGGGCAGGTTCTACCAATGTTCCTGGTTGAGGGCTCTCACCAGAGAAGAAAAGGAGACTGTGATAGCCTTCAGCTCCTTTCCAGCCCCTTCATGCAGCTAGATCCTCATGCTGTGCAGGCCCCCAGCCCAGCTTGCCCTCCTTGGACGCGACTACTGGAGACATAGCTCATTGGTAGAGAGCTGGCCTAGCGTTTTCAAGGTCCTGAGTTCAATTCCTAGTACAGGGGGGACAAAGACTCTCATAATATCAGTATCACTTTCTATTTTCAAAAAGCTCTCTGTTAAAAAATAAAAAAAAAGCTCTCTGTTTTATTTTGTTTTTTCTTGTGATAAGCTGACCTGGAACTAGCAGATCCTCCTGCCTCAGCCTCTGGCTGGTGGGGAGGGACTACAATCATACGGCAGCAACTTTGGTGGTTAATCTTTTGGGGTTTTGTAATTACATTCTTAATTTTCTTTAATTTTGTGTGCATGTGTATGTATGTGTGTATGTGGAGGTCAGAGGGCAGCTTTTGGGAGTCTGTTCTCTCCTTCCACCATGCAGATCCCAGGGATGGAACTCAAATAGTCAGACTTAGTGCCTTTACCTGCTAAGCCCTCTCTCTTGCCTGTGATGGTTAATCTTGTTGTGAACCTGACTGGACTGAGAATCGCCTAGGAGAGCCATAAAACACAACTCCGGGGATATCTGTAAGGCTATCTGCAGATGTTATTAGATCACCAGTGTTCTGCCCTAATCAATTAAGCCCTTGATGGTTTTGCTATATAATTGTATTATTGGGAGCTAGTGCAAAGCAGGATGCGGGGCTCAGCTGGAGGAAGTAGGCCACTAGAGGCCAGTCTTCCTAAGAGCTGTACATCTTGCCTGACCCTCTTCCCATTTCACTTTTCCTCTGCTCCCTGGAGTGAAGAACTCCCACCACCACACGCTTCCGCTGCTGTGATGTCAGCCCATGGCCGAGATGTCTAATAAAGTTCAGTTTGGATTGTTGAGGTTGGTTGCTTTTTCCTTTCTACCTGCAATTCTTTCCACTCCTTGGTACTGAACCTGGGAGAGAGTTCTCAACTGGGTCCAGTGCCTGACTGATCTCTTACCACTCATAATTCCTAACATTTTCCAGCTTGGCCCTGTCAACCACCTGGTCAGGAGTCCACCGGTACCATTCCCCCTCCCCCATGCCCAAGGAAATCCAACTCACCTGAAAGCAGGTTAAGGCGAGAGGAGAAGTAATTAACGTCTTAGTGAGATGGTGTACTATGCTTCCAGAGGCCCCTCCCTTGGACAGCTGCTACTGTGCCTCCTTGGGGCAGCACCGCAGAGCCTGTCCCGTAGCTTCTCCTTCTTTCAATCTCTTGCTCTTTCAGATACTGGCTGGAAGCTCGCAATGCTTCCCTGGCTCTCTGGACTTTCTTATTCTCTCTGAAGCTCCCCGCCTTCTGCACACAATCGCTTGCTAACCGCCAACACTGAACTTGCCTCTTTCTCAAAGCATGGCTCCTTCCTCTTCTCCATCTCCCACCTCCCAGAAGATGCCAACATTTCCAGCTTGCCTGGTTACTATTTTTTCCTTCAAACTCTAATAAAATTGTCCTCAAGGGTGCTTCTGAGTCTGTTTGTAAATTGCTTTGTTAATGAAACTACAAATTCAAAAGGCAAACCCCAAGTTTCCTTGGTATAACATGGTTACCAGAAAGTCTTGCAGTGATGTCATAGTGTTGAATTCCCAGACAAGATTCAAAGCTGTCCCCTGCTTTCCAGGCCCATGTCATCCATTCCCAGAGCTGACTGGACTCCAAGAAGCCAGCTCCCTGACAGTCCCAGCAGGCCAGCTGGACAGAGCGACTGGGAAGCAACAGGATGCCATTCAGCCTTGGGCCACTGAGCACCTGGACCACCAGGCTAGGGTGGCACCAGGCTCTGACAGGGGTGAGACCCCAAAAACGTGAGCAGAATCAGACAGGTGGGCCAGGATGGTCCCTTCTTGCGTGAATTGGAGAACAGGCAGCAGCCCCCGCCCCCAGCATACTCTGTATCTAGGTGGGGAAGGCCTTTCCTCCCTGGGCAGAGGGTTCCTCTTGTTTGAGTTGTTGATTGGTCTTTTGAGACAGTGTGAAGAAGGAAAGACAGATGAGGAAAGGAACAATTCTGTGACAGTGACAGCACAGGTTTAATGCAGAGAAAGACCTGCAGAGAGGAGATGTCTTATTCACAAAACCAGAGAGCCTACTGTCTGCTTACAGCCTGGGGTAGTTAGGGGACAGAAAGGGGGAGAGGGGGAAGGGGACTGAAAAGTTTTCTTTTTTGCCCTACTAGGGGTAACCAGGGAGTGATGACTTAATGTCAGGCAATCCATAAACATCTCTCAGGGCCAGCTGTTACTGGGTATCAATAGGGTGAAGACAAGAATCTAGAGAGGCAGTTTCCTTTAGTTCTAAAAACCAAATTACTTCAGTTTTAAGAACTGCCATGTTATTGCTAAAGTTTTAAGTATTTTATTACATTTTAAATTTTATTTTTATTTTGTGTGCATAACACAGGGAGGGGGCACTGTTGTCAAGCAACAGCACATGTGTAGAGGTCAGAAGACAGCTTATTGGTCGCAGGTTCTTTACTATTAGCATGTGGGTCCCAGAAATCAAACTCAGGTCATGTCAGGCATGGTAGCAGGCACCTTGCACCCCACTGAGCCATCTCACCAGCCCCTGAGTATAATCTTTAAAAGAAAACAAGCATACAAGGAAGCACATGAAAAAGCAGATATCATTATATAAATAGTGATACGGGGGAATCGGAGCCCCTCTGAAGGTGCTTAGTGGTGTTAATAAAAGAATTTAGAATGGACTCTGACAGAAACCCCATGGGGAAAGCACACTGAATGAAGGGAAAAGAAAAGGACCTGAGTCATTCAAAGTCACACTAGGGGTCAGGTGTACGGCAGACTAGCCGCAGCACAGTGTGGAGCGGGGCATTAAAGAAAAGGGTTAGAAATCCAAAATGTTGGGGCAGCCCAGAGTATTAAGAAAAGCATATTAGAAAACAGAGTGAAAAAGAGGAAAAGTTAAACTTTCTGAAGAATTCAGAGAAGCAGATAGACGTATACACCTACTAGGCTGTCCATAAGCAACTGCCCCAAGCGGCAGGGATTCTAGGCAGGAAAACACGTAAGATAAAGGAACAGTTCACTGTCTCTTTAATGCACTAGATATTCAGCCTATCTGTTTAGTATGGTTTAAGGTGAACCCACCTTACTAGTGGTGGTCCCAAGGTCCAGTACCCGAACTGGCTCAACTAGAATATGGTGTCTCCACTCAGACCCCTAAGCGAGCTTTCTTGCTACTGTAACTACAGAAAAAGCAATAATTATAAGAAAATATGACATGCAATTGTCTGCCAATTATTTGGAAAATCTAAATGAAATGCACAAGCAGCCTGCAATGTATAACTTCTGAAGATCAATTCAAATGGAAGTAGAAATGTTCATGAACAAGTAAAACACAAGGCGTGTCAAGAGAGAATTCTCAGAAACCAGTAAGTCCCTATGTATTTACATTTCATTTATGGATAGTGGTCCTGGAGATCAAACCCAGGGCTTTACTCATGCTAGGCAAATGCTCTACTACCAAGCCACACCTCCAACCCATGTCTCCTTATAAATGACAAAATTCTCATAAACAGAATAATAGAAAAACTGGAAGGGTTTTCAGGGGCGGGAGAGACAGCTCAGTGGTTAAGCACATTCACTGGTTTTGCAGAGGACCCAAGTTTGGTTCCCAGCACCCACATGGCAACTAAAAATCATCCAAAACTGTAGTTCAGGGACTCCAACTCCCTCTTCTGGCCTCTGCAAGCATTGTGCACATGTGATGCACAACATATATGCATGCAAAACACTCATACACATAAGATAAAAATAAAACAAATCAAAAAAGATTTGTTAAAGTAGGTTTAGTTAACAACTGATCACTTCTAAGTGCATTGGGCTTTGGCTTACCAGGAAAACTCCTTTCAGTTAAGCTCACTTCATGTTTTAAGTTCTTAACAGGCAAAGTACTTTTAAGTACCAGATAATACCCACATGGTTTAAAAACAACAGTGGAAAAGTTAAGAGGTGAGGGAAGCGTGCTAGATGTGCAGCGTGCAGTGTGAGAGCCTAGCCCTAAACTGGGGCAAACACAGAAAAGCCCCTTTAGAAAGAAAACCTGAGGACAGCAGGTGATGAAGGTCCATTCTGAGCTGCAGGGTTCGCTGCTACTTTAAAAGGGCTTGCAGGTTGGAGCTGAGCCTGTGGGGAGGCCTCCCAGCCAGCCCATTTTTGCTTTACCTAACTGCAAAAGCCTGTCTCCCTGGGAAAAAAAGATATGCTCAGAGGCAAATAAGCATCCTCATTTAGTCTTTGTGACAGATTGTTAAAACTCTGGATAACTGAGTTGTTTCAAATGCTTGTGAAACATCCCTCGGGTTTAATTACATCATTCATAAAAACTGATAACTCACAGTAGGGGGCTGAGAACTCAGCAGACCTCTGAGAGTCCCACCTGGTGGTGAGCTTCCCCAAATCTTGTCTTGTCCAACGCCCTGCACTGGGACCATGTGTGGCCTCTCCAGCTTCATCAGGGGTAGACCTCTCTGCCCTACAGTAGAGGCTAAGACCATAGAAGATTGCCTGAGAGTGCCAAAATTTGGCCCCCGCTTAGGGAACTTCCCAAATTGTGCTGTGAGTGCCCACTAGTAGGGGTCCAGACATTAGAAGGAAGCCTGCGTGTACCTGACTGGAGCCTGACTTGGGCCTCTGTAAGTTCCCGAGTAGCTGATCTGAATCCATCTATTCCTTCCAAAATAAAATCTGAGAAAACCTGAAACCTAGACCAACCAGCTTTACATACCCAAGAAGGAAACAACCAAGGCAAACCAATAATACAAACAGAAAACTTCAACTCAACAACGGAAGGCTTGAGTTTCATACCAGAATCACAAATAACAAAAGAAATCCACATTCCAAAATCACAATGGAAAAATAATAATATGGAAAACAAAAAAAAGTATGTTCCCACCAAATTTCACCAGTCCTATAGAAGAGTTCTACAAGGACAACCCTCTAGAGATAACCCAGGACACAGAATTTAAAAGAACAGTCATAGCCATGATCAAGGAATTCAATGAATTTAAATAACATACAAATAAATCAAAGAACTAAAAGAAGATAGGGATAAACTTCTGAATGAATTCACAAAAGAGACAGAAACATTGAAGAAAATTCAGGCTGAAATGAAGAAGGTAGTGAAAAACTCAATAAGTCAATCTGAAACAACAGGAGAAAGCCTCACCAATAGAATGAATGAAATGGAAAACAGAATATCAACATTGGAGGATAAAGTTAAAGAATTGGACCACTCAAACAATGATTATTAAAAAAAATTTAAAACACAGGAATAGAATATGCAGGAAATGTGGGGTACCACGAAGAGACCAAATCTATGCATCATAGGCATAAAGAAAGGAGAAGAATTTGAGGTTAATGGTGTTGACAGATCTTAAACAGGATTGTAGAAGAGAATTTCCCCAAATTAAGGAAAGACATCCCCATACAAATACAAGAAGCACATAAAACACCAAATAGACAGGACCAGAAAAGAAACTCCCCATTGCATATCATAGTAAAAACACTGCACGTACAGAACAAAGACAGAATACTGAAAGCTGCAAAAGAAAAACAACTCACATATAAAGGGAAAACCCATTAGAATTACAGCTGACACATCAATGCAAACTATGAAAGCCAGAAGAGCCTGGACCAAGGTATTTCCAGTTCTAAATAACCATAGATACCAACTCAGAATCCTTTACCCAGGAAAAATGTCTATTATAGTTGAGGGGAAAGAAAAATCTTCCATGACACAAATTGTCAGAAAGAATACATGTCCACAAACCCAGCCCTTCAAAGAATACTTGAAGCAATACAAAGCATGGGAAAAGGAACAGCTATACCCCAGGGGCAACAGAAAGAAACAAAATGAAGGTATAGTTGAGGAAACACACCTAGACAACGAATGCAAACAGTAATCAAAGTGATGGGAACCAATCCGCATCTTGCGATAACTTTACATATCAATAGACCGAATTCCCCAATCAAAAGAAATTCTAATATCTGACAAATAGACTTCAAACTAAAACTAATCAGAAGAGATAAAGAGGATCACTTCATTCTGATCAAAGGAACAATTACTCAAGAAGATATTACAATCATGAACATATATGCACCAAACTCTGGTGCACACAAATTCATAAAAACAACCCTGCAGGACTTTAAGGCACAAATTAACCCCAACTCAGTAATAGTAGGGGACTTTAATACCCCACTGTCTTCATTAGACAGGTCAACTGGACAAAGAATAAACATAGAGACATCTGAATTAAATGATACCATACATCAAATGGACCTAACAGACATCTTCCAAATAGTCCACCCAAGCACCAAAAAATGCACTTTCTATTCAGCACCCCATGGAACTTTCTCAAAAATTGACCACACACTGGGGCACGAAATAAACCTCAACAAATTAAAAAAATGGAAATAATTCCATGTATTCTATCAGACCACAATGCAATAAAGCATAAATCAACACCAGAAGAAACCCTAGTAACTACATGAACACATGGAGATTAAACAATGCTTCCTGAATGATGAGTTGGTCAAAGGTGAAATTAAGAAAGAAATAAAAGTATTCCTAGAATTAAACCAAAAGGGCAATACAACACAACGAAACCTCTGGGACACTTTAAAAGCAGTCCTAAGAAGGAAGTTTATAGCTCTAAGTGCCTACATTAAAAAATCAGAAAGAGCACAAATAAATGACTTAACATTGCAACTCAACACACTTGAAAAGCAACAACAAATGAAACCCAAACCCAGCAGATGAGAAGAAATAACAAAAATCAGAGCAGAAATTAATGAAAGAAAACAATACAAAGAATCAATGAATCTAAAAGCTGGCTCTTTGAAAGGCTAAACAAGAGAGACAGACTCCTAGCCCAGTCAACCAAAAGAAAGAAAGAGCAAATCCAAATCAACAAAATCAGAGATGAAAGAGGAATCACAACAGACACCCAAAAGATCTTGAACATTATAAGAGAATACTTTAAAAAAACCTATATGCTACTAAATCTGAAAACCTAAAAGAAATGAATGGATATCTAAAATCATGGGAATCACCAAAGTTAAACCAAGAAGAGATCAACAGCTTAAACAGACCCACAACATGTAAGGAAATCGAAAGAGTAATACAAAACCTCCCAACTAAAATAAACCCAGGCCCAAATGGATTTACAGCAGAATTATACCAGACATTTAAAGAAGATCTCCAATCAATACTACTTAAATTATTCAAAAAGATAGAAACAGAGTGAGAACTCTCAAATTCCTTCTATGAAACCAGCATCACTCTAATACTAAAATCAGGTAAAGACACAACCAAAAAAGAAAACTATAGACCCATATCCTTAACGAACATAGATAGATGCAAAAATTCTCAACAAAATACTTGCAAACCACATACAGACATATATCAGAAAGATCATTCACTATAATCAAGTGAGCTTTATTCCAGAGATATATGGATGGTTCAATATACTCAAGTCAATAAACATCCTCAATCATATAAATGGACTCAAAGACATAAACCACATCATCATCTCAATGGATGCAGAAAAGGCCTTCGACAAAATTCAGCATGCATTCATGATAAAAGTCCTAAAGGTAATAGGACTGGAGGGAACATACCACAACATAATTAAAGTTATATACAACAAACTCACCCCCAATATCATTCTAAATGGAATAAAAATTGGAAGCATTCCCATTAAAATTAGGAACCAGTCAAGGCTGCCCACTTTTTTTAAAGCTGTCCAGTATCTTCACTCCTTTTTAACACACTGACGAAACTTTTTATTAAAGGGATAATAACTGGAGAAGAAGAGTTCAATATTTCCCTTTTTGCAGATGATATGCTATTATATCCGAATCGACAAAAATTCCACCAGAAAACTCTTAGAAATGATTAACATTTTCAGTAAAGAGGTAGGTTGCAAAATTAATCTACAAAAATCAGTAGCCTTTCTATATACCAGTAACAAGCAATCGGAGAAAGAATACAGGGAAATGCTCCCATTCCCAATAGCCTCAAAAAAATTTTTTTTGGAATAAACCTGACCAAAACATCAAGGATCTTTATAATGAAAATTTTAAATCTTTAAAGAAAGAGAATGAGGAAGACACCAGGAGATGGAAGGACCTCCCATGCTCATGAAAAATATTTTGAAAATGAACATCCTACCAAAAACAATATATAGACCTGATGCAATCCCAACCAAAATCCCCATGACGTACTTCACAGAATTAGAAAAAAACATCCTTAAATTTGTATGGAAGCACAAAAGACCCCAGATAGCCAAATCAACCCTGAGCACAAAGAGCAACGCTGGGGGGATTAGCACACCAGATCTCAAACTTTACTACACAGCTATAATCATAAAAACAGCATGGTACTGGCACAAAAATAGACACGTAGATCAATGGCACATCACTGAAGATCCAAACCCGAGTACATGCGGTTTCAGTCACCTGATATTTGACAAAGGTGCCGAGAACACACAATAGAGGAAAGACAGCATCTTCAACAAATGGTGGTGGCAAAACTGGATCTACCTGTAGAAGAATGAAACTAGATCCTTATCTTTCACCTTGCACAAAAGTCAAGCCCAAATGGATGAAAGACTTCAATATATAACTCAAAACTCTGAGACTGTTAGAAGAAACCATTTATATTGTATTTTATTGAGTTTGTATTGAATTTATGTTCTCTCAAAATCCGACTTTGGGTTTGTTTTTCAGAAATCTTGGCCCTGGGACTGGAGAGATGGCTCAGCAGTTAAGAGTACCCACTGCTTTTCCAGAGGACCCAAGTTTGATTCCCAGCACCCATGTCTAGTGGTTCACAACTTCTTGTAATTCCAGTTCCAGGGGATCCAATGCCCTCTTCTGGCCTCTTTGGGTACCTGCACACATGCAGCACACACAGAGACACATGAATAAAACGAAATTTTTAAAAAATATCTTGGCCCTGTGAGTATAAGAAAAAAAAAAGAGATGGCAAGATAGCTCATTAGGTAAAAGCACTTGCCACCATGACACAAAATAATAAAAACATAAATACATAAATAATTTAAAATGTATGAGTTTACAAGATATTGCACTAAAAGCAAGGGTAGCTTTCTTTTTTTCTTTGTTTGTCTTTTTTGTTTTGTGTATTTTAAGACAGAGTCTCCCTGTAGCCCCAGATGGCCTAGAACTCACTATGTAGACTGGGCTTGCCTTGAGAACTCACAGGATCCACCTGCCTCTGCCTCACAAGTGCTGGGATTAAAGGCATGCGCTACCATGCCTGGCAATTTTCTTTTTTTAAATAAAGTTTTAGTTACCTAGCTAGCTCAGTCGGTACAGCATGGAACTTTGTGTGTGTGTGTGTGTGTGTGTGTGTGTGTGTGTGTGTGTGTGTGTGTCTGTGTGTCTGTGTGTCTGTGTGTGTATGGTTTTTTTGAGATGGGGTCTCCCTGTAGCCCAGCTGATCTAGAACTCCCTATGTAGACCAGGCTGGCCTTGAACTCACAGAGATCTGCCTGCCTCTACTTTCTGGGTGCTGGGATTAAAGGCATGTGCCACCATGCCTGGCAAGCATGAGACTCTTAATAAAGTTTTCATTTATTTATTTTTATTTATGTCCATGTATGTAGGCATACCATGTGCATTCAGTGCCCACAGAGGCCAAAAGAGGGCATCAGATCCCCTAAAACTGGAATTAAAGAAGGTTGTTAGCTGCCATGTGGGTGATGGAAACCAAACCCGGGTCCTCTGCAAGAGCAGTCAGTGCTTTTAACGGCTGAGCCATGTCTCTAGCCCCACAATGGTGCAGAGGACTGCTGGGCTCACACCTGTGCCACACACCCAAGACAAGTGCCTGCTGAGCCTGGTGGCTGCTCCTTCCCTCCTACCCCCTATTCTGTCTCCCCCTGGGGAATAAGCCAGGCCACACAGGAAGAGGGTTCCAGTAAATCTTTTCCATCAGAGGAGACCTCTGAAGAGAACAGTAGTGATTCCCAGTAGACAGACCCGAGGTTTATCTCAGCTGCTTTCCTGTGAAGATTTCAACAGACCTCCCAGGACCCAGGGAAGCAGGGAGAGTTGGGTGGAACTCCAAGGACCTGGGCCGTTCTCTTGGCTCCTAACTTGGATGCTGGAGTAGGACAGGTGGCCACAAAAAACCAAGGAAGTGTTGGGGAGAAGGGTAAAGAGGGGAAAGCTTGGCAGATGGGATTTCCACATGCCCTTATCAGTTGAGTGGGAGAGAATAAAACTCATTTACACTCAGCCAGGGCGGAGTGTTCAATAAACTGCTCACCCAAACTCTGCAAACATCAGTCAGACGTTGAGATATTAGATTCCAGACAGCTGAAAGCCCAAGCTGGTTTGTACATACTGCTGGGAGCACACGGCCTCTCATAACACACAGGGCGAGTGGCTGAGCGTAAAAAAAGTCTTGTGTTTCTATGTGCACACAGGAAATATGAATATATGCCCCAGTAGAGACAAGATCTGTTAGGAACTGCGCAGTCATTGGAGGAGAGGAAGTGCTGTCATTTCCTTTTATTTCCTTATATTTTTCAAAGAATCAAGTTACAGGTGGCTTTTACATTTTTGTGCGCTCGGTTTCCTATAATAAAAATGTGTTATGTTTAAAGAAAGCAGTTACAAAGGAATTGGTGACAGAATGGATCAGATAATTCCTCGGAGACTGTTGATTTGGGAACACTGCAGCTTTCTGGAAAAAAGATTCCCGCTCCGTGCTGAGCTGTCCGTTTCCTCCCGAGCACCACCTACTTCCTTCCTCTCCCAACCAAGGCTTGATCAGAGTGGTGCTGCCACCTAGAGGTCAATACTCGCCACTGCCTCAGCCTCTGCAGTCAGCCCCTCCCGCTCCAGGGGGCTTGCTGTTCATAGTTCTCATTTGGAGCCTTTGAGTTTCAGGGCTGAGAATGGTGGTCCGGACAGGGAAAATCAAGGCAGAAAGGCACAGAGATGGCTATATGTACATCTGCCCAGGCAGAGACCAGTGCCAAACGCAAACGCTGGGCCTCTTGTTCAAAACATTACAAATTTCAAAACCCTAGCAGTGGAGCATTAAACCTAGCGTGGGGCTGACAAGACCGCTCAGCGGGTAAACATGTTTACTATACAGGTCTGACGACCTGAGTTTGAGTCCCAGCACCCACGATGGAAGGAGAGAACCGACTCCTGAAAGTTGTCCTCTGACCTCCACAGGTGTGGTGTGGTATATGCAATATGGTGCATGCACACCAGTACACACACACACACGCGCGCGCGCACACACACACACACACACACACACACACACACAATACAACAATAATAAATGAAATACAATTAGACCAAGTGTGGGACCCTTCTGAGCCTGAAGCCTCATGCGACCGCATGGGTGGCATACTCATGAAGCTGTCCCCTCATGCACTTGTGTTTGGACGTAGGTCAGCAATCTCTATGGCATACCTGTGTATAAATGTACAGGTATGTGCGGAAACCTGTTAATGTGTGCATCATGTTGACATGGACCTGATTGCATGAGTATGTGTGTCTCTATCAGAAGGTTGCTGAGGTGGCAATGTGCATGTTCACACGTGCTGTGCTGTGTGTGTTTGTACGTGTGATAAGAGAGCAGTTTTTGTGTTCCAGAACATAGGTCCTAGGTCTCTGACTGGGACAGCTGAGGGATGGCAAGTGGATGGCTCTTGGCACATAACCACTGTGTCCTAACCTGGGCACTCAGACAAGATGAAAGCCCAATAGTGTTTCTAGCTGCATAAGAAAGCTCAATGCTACTGTCAGATTTGCCTCTTATCCCGGCCAACTCCAGACACAGGCCCCTGACCTTTTTCCTAGAACATTAACTAAAGAGAACTTCCAGTGGAAACTCCTCCCTCTGTCCCTTCCGGCTGGGTATCTACCAGCTGCCACTCAGTAGAACACTCTCGAGGGCCTGAAAGCCATTCCTTTACAACAGAACCAAAAGGAAAGACAGGGCTCCTCTGCCCCCTGGTCTCTGAGAGAGAACACAACCCCAACATCATGGCAACCATCAAACGTAGATGGCTTGAAGGCACCCACGTTGACTTTGCTCATCACTCCACTGGAGAGTCCCTGTTCTCCCACTTTGCAGCCCCGATGTTCCTTTCAAAGGCCCAGTCACCTCTGTCAGTCAGAGGGGGACTCACTCTCCCCTTTTGTTAGTGGTATTAGATCAAAATGACAGGAAGCCATTGTTTGGCATCCCAAGGGATCAGGCTAGAAGTTAAAAGGGGCTCACTCATGCTAAAGTTCCATGGTACCCAGCATACTGGTTAATCTTGATTACCAATTTGATGGGATTTAGAATCATCATGGAAACAAACCACTGTGCCTGTCTGTGAAGAATTATCTATATTATGTTGAAGTAGAAAGACCCATCCTAAACGTAGGTGGCACCATCTCATGGGCTGGGGTCCCTATGGTGAATAAAAAGGAAAAAATGAGCAGATCACCAGCATTCATCCCGCTCTGCTTTCTGATTGCAGATACAATATGACCACCACCTGCTCCGGCCACCAGGCCTTCCCTCCCATGATGGACTGTATCTCTCGGAACTGTAAGCCAAAAATAAATCTTTCTTCCTTTAAGTTTTTTTTTTTTTTTTTAGTTTGTTGTTGCTGTTGTTGGAGAGTCTCTCTCTCTCTCTCTCTCTCTCATTCTCTCTCTCTCTCTCTCTCTCTCCCCCCCCCCCCCCCCCCCCCCCCACACCCTCTTGACCATCCTCCTCCCTTCTGTCCCTCACATACCATCTTCTCTCTCTCTCTCTCTCTCTCTCTCTCTCTCTCTCTCTCTCTCTCTCTCTCCCCCCCCCGGCCATGGGGCAGAACTCACTATGTAGACCATGCTGGCCTAGCTCTCACAGAGATTCGCCTGCTTCAGCCTCCCAAGTGCTGGGATTAAAGGTGTGCATCACCACACCTGGTCCCCCCAAGCTGTTTTTGTCAAGTATTTTCTCTCAGCAATAAGGCAAATAACAAATACACCAAGCTACAACTAAGCTGCTTCTCTGACCTTCTGAGAAATCAAGACTAGAGAGAGAACAGCCCCATTTCCAAACAGGTCAATGTCTCTCGTCATGGTAACGGGGGGTCCCTCTGCCTTAGTGCCCAAAGTCATCTGAGGGAAGCCAGTTATGTTTCTTCTTCTCTGTCTCTCCACCCACACTTACATGGGAGGCAACTTTCTTTAGCCCTTTTCTGTCTATGAACCAAGCTTCTGCATTTGCTCTTGGAACTTATTCTGTTTTATAACATGAAATGCTGCCTGACTCTAGGATCAAAAATAAAACCAATTAGCATATTTCAATTATGCCATTTTGCCCTTCCACAGTAATTACTGGATAGAATCTGCTCTTAGCACTAACTTGCACACAGCTGTTTCTCTTTGGCTCCCTGCCCCACAGCTTCCCCCACCCCCCCATCCCCCGAGCACCCACACTGGCCCCTAATCTGCCTGGCCAAGGTTGCACTGTTCCAGGAGGTGGTGCCTGGGAGAAGCTCTCCACCCACCCCTTTAGAGGCAGTCAGATCACACCTCTTAGAGCCCTTCTGGGGAACTGAGCCGGCTACAGGCTGCAGGGCTGCACCTTGCTGAACCATACATTCCTTGGCTTCCTTCCTTCTCTCCGTCTCTCCACTCCCCACTGGCAACTTCTAGAAATGGTCCTTAAGTACCCTTGCTTGGGAACCTTGTCCCAGAGTCAGCTTGGAAGGGCCCCACTTCGGAGGCTGCCCTCTGGCACTGGTCTCTGGCTCTGTCCCCAGGGCCTAATCTGGACAGGAAAACTGTTTATTCTCATGCTTGCTTGTTTGATTCCTCCTGTTAGGTACAGAAAGAGCTGGCTATAGAGCTGGTCTGGGAGACAGGTGCTGAGGCAAATTTCAGATGATGGGGTCCTTTAATAATGCCCACCACTCACAATGGAGGGGGGAATCCAGCTGCAACTTGCTGAACAAAGGGATGTCCTTACATTTATAGATTTTAGAGGGGAAGGGTGTCTAAGCTTGGAGGGGAGGGGTCTCTTAGCTTACTAAGTTTAAAATAGATAGCGTATAAAGCCCTAGTTTAGGAAAGCAATCCCACCGTCCCACCCTGTCTTGTAGCTGCTGCAAGCTAGGAGTTTAGCTGCTTAGTAGGATTCAAGGCTGGTCCCCTCCACCAGCACAGTCGGTGAAGTAGGTAATGTGTCTGTCTCCTGCAGGCAAAGTTCCACCCAGAGCCACCGTGGGGTACAATTTCTGACCCATGAATGTCTTTCATCTCTCCTCATCTTCTCTGCTTCTACTGAAAGGCTTTCTTTCTGTTTTCCTAAGCTCTGCTGTAACAGCCTGTGGGAAATACAAAGACTGTCCTGGGTTGATCCACGGCCTGCTGTGGTTTGGGCTTGCTGGGCCACAGCACTAGGGGCCTCTGCTCCCCTTGCAGTCACCCTATGAGGGAGGCCTTTGATTATCCCATGTACAGAAACATGAGGCCAGCTGAGCCCAACTCTGATTCAGCGCAGCTCTCTCCCCTGGAATGAGCTGAGAGGGCAGCTTGGCAGCAAGGTTACCAAGTGTCATCCCAGGGAAGTCCAGAGGCCTGTACTCAACCCCAGGTCTCTGTCTCCCTCTCCCCTGCCTCTGGACCTTGACAACTTATTTCTGGCTAGATGTGTGCCTTGATTTCCCCCATTTGTTAAATAAGGGGAGTGTCACTGAAAACTTCTACCCTTGTCCTCTACTCCCTTTTAGGGAGGGAGCTCAGCAGCCCATTGACTTCTGGGACATAGGCCACATGCCCTGCATCCCTGGCCACCTGGCAGTTGTTATTCAGAATAAATTTGCTTGCCACTTTGCCTGGTTCTGACCCAAATACGTCTGCAGCACCCTCTCCTCCCTCACCAGCTATGGAGGCTCTCTAGTACTTCCTTATCAGAAAGAATTGAAGGACTCACCACATATAAGAAAATCTCCATGTGAACTTCCTCCTCTGGGCTCTGGGAAAAAACATTCTAGAAGCCTCTGCCATGCCCATCTGAATTCCTGAGAAAACCACAGTTTCCACTTCCACAGAGCCAGGTAGCCTGGCCTGGGTACGGGCTTCAGGTCAGGCCACCTGGTTCTATCCCACACTTAACAGTATGTCAAAGGGCAAAATTACACCAATTTAATTTTAAAATCTTGAAGATCTTTTTATCTGCTTTTTCCTTTTTCTTCCTTTTTTGTTTGTTTGCTTTACTTTGCTTGTTTTGGTTTGGTTTGGTTTTAAGGTTTAGCTTTTTTAAAAAAATAATTTATTGAGAATTTCATACAGGCATATAAGCATATAAGGTGTTTTAATCAAGTCCATGCCCACTCCTTCCCCTCCAACTCCTCCCATATCTCCCCATCACTTTTTTCTGATAACTTCATGTACTCATTCTTCTTTTATTATTTTTTTAAATATTTTTCCCTCCTCTGAAGAGGTAACCCTAAAATCTTTTAGGGATTAGATAAGAGTTCCCAAATACTTTTGACACTTTTGGCCTTTGGAATAGAGTATGTAGCTAAGAGGATCAAGGACATTTTGACTTTTAGCCAAGAAACTGGCTACATTTATTTGGGGTCTTTTTAACCTAACTGCCTAGCCAAATCCTAACTCTTATTCTTATCACACCATCCTCTGAAGGGGTTACCCAAATTTCCAATAGGGAATCAGGACACAGACTGCTCTGGCTTCTTCCATGCTGAACAGGGATGCAGGGTGAGGCAATTGGAGTACCCCTTCAGTGGATCTATCTAAAAGCCTCCCAAATTTCATAACTCTTATCTGTAGGGGGAAAAGAAAGTTCTTGACTTGTGAATAGGAGATGTGAAGGAGAAGTAAAGGTAAGAGTAATTAGCATGACAAGTTCTAGACTGGGAATGAGAAAAAAAGTCAGAACAGGGAAAATTTCAAATGTTCATATGAGAGTCCACTGGAATTTCTTGATGAGAAAGCATCCGTCTATTGGGTTCCTCCTCATTTTTCTTTTGTTTGCCAAGGCTGGACTCAAGAGTGATGCATTCAGGATTTTCTTTCAGGCATTTTTGATAGCTGTTGGAGTGGTTAGTATTAGTATCAGTTCCCTCTCAAAGGCTTCTAGATAGGGGGAGAAAACAAATTTGGCCATTGTTTTAGAACAATAGAGGGTTGTCTCTCTTAGCTACAGGTGGGCACTACAGTATTGCAAACCAAGACTTGAAGTCTTACGTCTGAGCAGCGCTTTCTGATTCAGAATAAAATCATCAGTGAGAAACAATTGTCTAAATAAGTTTTTATATGGACTTAAGTCTAATGTCTGAGAAGTGTAATCCCTTGAACTCTTAGAAATATACTGATCGCTTTACTCTTTGGTTATACTTTCCTTTTCTGTGTTTAAGACCATACAGTTGGCCCAAATAAATCAATTTATATTTACACTTAAGGTCATTGGAGGATCTGTTCCTCAGGGGTCACATGGGCTTTGGAGGAGCCCCTGGCTCCTTTCTTTTACCAGTTCCACCTATGTGAAGATAAGTCAAAGGTCCTACTCGACCATGGCTGGCTTCGCTTGGAAGCATAGAGGAAATGTTCCCTCTGAGTTGACACTCCTCTTTGTAAACTGGACACTGGTTCAAGCCCATCTGGTGGGATCTCCATGGCCTCCCTGAACAAGATGACAGGTGACTCATGGAAGGCAAGGAGCAAAAACTATCCCTTAAGTCCCTTTGACCAGATTAGTATAGGCCTCAAAGTATGGCTATTAAACATGCAAGAATGTTAGTTCCACCAGTCTGGTACTTTTAATTACCATGTGCTACATAGATAAACTTGGGTTAAAAAACTAAATGTTCTCAGATAAATCTTGACTAGATATATATTTTGTTCCTTAAACTAGCTGACTAAATTATGACCTTAGAAACTTTAAGATTATGTGTATTTTATTTTTGTCTCATCTTTATATATCATAACAAAGCTACACAGACCTTCATCACTTGCTTAGGCTTTCTCATTTTTTTCTATTTTGGAAAATATCTCCATCCCATATCCTTTTAACATCTTTTAATTCTCATTTTCTTTTTTAATAATTACTAGACATAATAACATTAACAAATAAATTTTCCATCTGTTGTGAGAATTCTTTTCCTTGGGATACTAAGCAATGCTTATTCCCTTTTAAGGTCCTAGCATCAAACCAATATTTAATTAAAGTTTTACTGGGGAACCAATGAATTTACTGAGCTTACTTACTGAGATAACTGAGGGGTTGCTGTGGTGTATGAATGACCTGAGGGTATATACACTGGAAAGCCTTTACCCAGCATGGGTCAATGCGGGGGGTTTGAACCAGCAACCCCCGTGCAGTGATGATTGGGGATGACTAAGCATGCCATTCACCAGCCCACACCGCCCCCAGTACCAGGAACACTCAGGCACAATGGGGAGCCTAGTCAAGCAAGGACTCATTTATTGCAGGTGTTACAGAGCTTATAAAGGCATCTGGAAACCCCCTCCCCCCGAGGGTGTAGCTTAAGGATGGTCACGTGCTGATCATGCACTCCTCAGCAGTGCAAAAGTATCCTTCAGATTTTTAAAACAAGTCAGGCCGCGCCCCAGTAACTTCCTCTCAGACCTCTGCAAGGTGGGGCCTTTAGGTCCCCACACTTGCCCATACTGCTGGGCCCTAAGAGCACAGATAAAGCATTTTTAAAACAAGTCAGGCCGTGCCCCAGTAACTTCCTCTCGGACCTCTGCAAGGTGGGGCCTTTAGGTCCCCACAGATCAAGCCTTCTCTTCCTAGCCTTCCCCAGATTGTATACTTTAGCCCTCCCCAAATCCAGGAGATCATGTGTGATTAGGACCAAATTACATACAGTTGGCTGGGAAGAGTGGCTGGATTCTCTGGTAAGGGTCCAGTGACCCTGTTTGCCCCTCCTTTGATGAAGGAGCACAACCGTCAACAAGCCCAATTGTGACAATGTTTAGCGATCAGGCACTGCTGAAGTCGTGATGATGGTAGTTATTTCATGCAGAAGGGACTGCTGTACAGCATCATCTTATTAAAAGGACCTGGAATTTAAAAGGATTTGGTGCCAGGAGCCACAAATGAGAGAGAACACACGTCTCTTGTTTTTCTGTGTCTGTGTTACTTCACTTAGTATGACAGTTTCTAGATCCATCCATTTACCTGAAAATTTCATTATTTCATCTTTCTTTACTGCTGAATAGAACTCCAGTGTGTAAATATACCACATTTTTGTTAACCACTCCTCAGTTGAGGGACACTTAGGTTGTTTCCATCTCTCAGCTATTGTGAAAAGAGCAGCAACAAACATGATAGTACAAGTGTCTCTACAGTAGGATGAGTCCTTTGGGTATATGCCAAGGAGTGGTATAACCGGGTCATATGGTAGGTTCATTTTTAGTTTTTTAGAGTTCTCCACACTGTTTTCCCTAGGGTTTGCATAAGTGTTCTCCACACAATTTTGCATAGAGGCTGCACGAGTTTCCAATCCCACCAGCAGTGAATGAACATTCCCCTTTCTCCACTTAGAGGTATAAACTTCACTCTTAGAATGAAGTCCCAGAGGTTGTATTGTGTTGTATTTTCTGTTTTGCTGAATTCCAGGAATTCTTTTATTTCATTCTTAATTTCTCCTTTGACACACTCATTGTTTAGGACTGTTTTCTTAGCCATCTTTTTATTTCTTCCTTTGAGAACTCTGTTTAGATCTTTAGACCATCTTTTAATTGGGTCATTTGGTTTCTCGATTGTTTTTTTGAATTCTTTATATATTCTGGATGTTAAACCTCTGTCAGATGTGTCACTGGTGAAGATTTTTTCCCACTCTGTGGGTTTTCTCTTCACTTTTTTGATTGTTTCTTTTGCTGTACAGAAGCTTTTTAGTTTAATGAGGTCCCACTTGTTGATTGCTGACCTTAATTCCTGAGCAACTTCTGTCCAAATCAGAAAACCCTTTCCTACACCTATATTTTGTAAGTTACTGTCAATATTCTCTTCTAATAGTTTAAGGGTTTCCAGTTTCACATTAAGGTCTTTGATCTGTTTGGAGTTGACTTTTGTGCAAGGTGAAAGATAAGGATCTAGATTCATTCTTCTATAGGTGGAGATCCAGTTTTTCCAGAACCATTTGTTGATGATGTTGTTGTTCCTCCATTGTGTGTTCTTGGCACCTTTGTCAAATATCAGGTGACTGAAATTGGGTATACTTTGGCTTGAGTCTTCAATGATGTTCCATTGATCTATGTGTCTATTTTTGTGACAGTACCATGCTGTTTTTATGACTATAGCTCTGTAGTATACTCTAAGATCTGGTATACTAATCCCCCCAGCATTGCTCTTTGTGCTCAGGGTTGCCTTGGCTATACAGGGTCATTTGGGTGGGGACAAATTTAAGGATTTTTTTCTAATTCTGTGAATTATGTCATGGGGATTTTGATTGGGATTGCACTGAATCTATATATTGCTTTCAGTAGGATGGTCATTTTCACAATATTAATTCTTCCAGTCCATGAGCACGGGAGGTCCTTCCCTCTTCTGGTGTCTTCCTCAGTTTCTTTAACGGTTTAAAATTTTCATTGTAGAGATCTTTGGTGTCTTTGGTCAGATTTATTCCAAGTTTTTTTTTTTGCAGCACTCTGATTGCTTGTCATTGGTATATAGAAAGGCTACTGATTTTTGTAGATTGATTTTATAACCTGCCACTATGCTGAAAGTGTTGATCAGTTCTAGGAGTTTTCTGGTGGAATTTTTTGGATTTCTCGGGTATAGCATCATATCATCTGTAAAAAGTGATAGTTTGACCTCTGCTTTTCCAATTAGTACTCCTTTAATTTCCTTCTCTTGTCTTATTGCTCTAGCAAGAGTTTCAAGCACTATGTTGAAAGGAGTGGAGATAGTGGACATCTTTGTTTGGTTCCTGATTTCAAGGGGAATGCTTCCAGTTTTTCTCCATTTAGAATGATGTTGGCTGTGGGTTTGTTGTATATAGCTTTAATTATGTTGAGGTATGTTCCCTCTAGTCCAATTCCCTCTAGGACTTTGAATATAAATGCTAGCTGAATTTTGTCAAAAGCCTTTTCTGCATATATTGAGATGACAATATGGTTTTTGTCTTTGAGTTCATTTATATGATTAATGACATTTATTGATGTGTATATTGAACCATCCCTGCATCTCTGGAATAAAGCCTACTTGATCATGGTGAATGATCATTTTGAGATGTGTGTCTTTATGCAGTTTACAAGTATTTTGTTGAGAATTTTTGCATCTATGTTCATTAAGGATATGGGGCTATAGTTTTCTTTTTTGGTTGTATCTTTACCTGGTTTGGGTATTAGAGATGCTGGCTTCATAGAATGAATTTGGGAGTTCTCCCTCTGTTCCTATCATTTTGAATAATTTAAGAAGTATTGGTTGAAGGTCTTCTTTAAATGATTGGTAAAATTCTGCTGTAAATCCATCTGGGCCTGTGCTTTTTTAGTTCAGAGGCTTCATATTACTGTTTTGATTTCCTTATATGTTATGGGTCTGTTTAAACTGTTGATCTCTTCTTGGTTTAACTTTGGTAGGTCTCATGATTTTGGATATTCATCCATTTCTTTTAGATTTTCAAATTTGGTTTTTAAAATATTCCCTTATAATGTTCTGGATCTTTTACGTGTCTGTTGTGATGTTTCCCCTTTCATCTCTGATTTTGTTGATTTTGATTTGCTCTTTCTTCCTTTTGGTTAATTGGGCTAGGGGTCTGTCTATCTTGTTTAGCTTTTCAAAGAACCAGCTCTTAGATTCATTGATTCTTTGTATTATTTAGCTTTGTATTGTACAGTTAAGCTTTTTTAAGACAAGGTCTTATGTAGCTAAGGCTGGCCCCGGAACCTCTGCTCCTTCTACCCCTACCTTCCAAGTGCTAGGATTACAGACAGGTACTGCCACACCCAGCTTTAAAATCTTATCAATTCTCTTATCAGATGTTTCATGCCATAAAATAGAATAAAATGTTCAGATAATCTGGGTAGAGTAGGTTGGTTTATAAACCAGAAAAGCTGGAGAACAAAACAAAGGCCAAAAAGCTGAGCCTTCCTTCAATGTCACCTTCCTTGTAAGGAAGAACAGAAAGCCATGAGGTTGCTCCCAATTGCTTTGTGATGAACTGAGGCAGTGGGAACTTCATGGTGGTGCCTGTTTGGGAACTCTGACTCTTACTTCTGGTTCTTAGAAAGTCAGACAAATAACTTAGTGTCAGCTTGGTGGCTGTGTCTCTAATTTGATGCCAGCCACGTCTGCTGGGCCCAGTACTGGAGCCTTGTCCAAATGGTGACTTTCTGTGATGCTTATCCTACAGAGGTTGCAGGTCAACACGTGTGGAAGGAGGAACCTTACAGTCACCAGAAAGGCTAAGGGCCTAGAGACGGTTCAGGGGAACTTGCCACCAGGGGATGAGCTAGCCTGGGATTCTACCCAAGGTGAAAAGTCAGCCATGTCTAAACCCAGAGCATCCTCAAGAGCTTTTATTGGTGGTACATGGACATAATGCAAATTATGAAGATGGTTGTGGATCATGATGAGTAAATGAGGCCCTGTTTGAGTTGAAAACTGAACAACTTTTCAGTATGCTACTTGACACTATATACCTTTCAATTACTGAATTCAACCGCATAAAGGCCTCAGGCACACGGAGTGCTAACAATGTTATTGAAAGCGGTGCCAGTAGCATCAAGGCCTCCTTAAAAAGAATCTATGCATGTTTTATTTCCTTTTCCAAGATTACAGCTTTGTTCTCTCCAGAAAACGATTAATTAAAGCAAGCTTCTCTGTGTGTCCTGAGATGGGATCTTTAACTGAAGCAGTCAGAAAGCGTGTCTCTGTTCACTTGGGTCAAAATGCAAGGCACTCATTTACCTTCCTTCGGCTCTCGGAGATTGATTAGCTGTCCTTTCTCCCGTCAGAAGGTACTCGGCCAGCTGCCTTTCTCGCCAGGCTACCTCTGAAAAGTGCTGAGCTAAACACAGCATGAAGGTGGGTCCTGGTGGGTTCCTTCCCTACCCTTACAAGGACCCCGAGAGACTCAGTGTGCCTTTGGAAGTTGACATGATCAGTGTATTTCCTTCTGAGGTTGTTGTTTTCACCACTGGTACCTGGTGACCTGGCTGATGTGTGTAGGGAAGTTAGTTCCCTCCACTGCCCTGGATTAGCCCATTTGTCCTCTGTCCAGCTGAAAGACATCTGGGTTGTGGTTTATGAGTAAGCACTGCAGTGAAAAAACTGGGGCATATTTCCTTTGATTGTTGAGGGGTTCTCTCTGCATGTTGAGGGGTTCTCTAGGCTATGTGGTAATGGAATTTCAAGGCTATGAGATAGAAATTCAATTATGCTGGATTTTCCCTCATTCTTTGTTCTTGTTTTCAATACAGGGCTCTTCCCTTCCATGTGTAGAATCACCATGGAAACAAATCTCTGGTCACATCTTTGGGGGATTATCCAGGCTAAACGAGGTGGGAAGACCAACCCTACATGTAAGCAGCACCATTCTGTGGACTGAGGTCCCAACCTGAATGAAAAGGAGAAAGCAAACTGAGCAGTAGCATTTCTAACTCTGCTTCCTGACTGTGGGTACAAGGTGACCAGCTGCTTCCGGCTCCTGCCATCACACCTTCCCCTCCAATAATGGACAATGTCCCCTCCAACTGTGGGCCATGATAAACCCTTCCTTCTTTAGGTGGTTTTTTTTTTAATAAAAATTTATTTTTATTTAT
>NW_008354184.1:2781343-2803778 GCF_000622305.1 Nannospalax galili | reverse complement strand
ATTTTTATTTATTTATTTTTATTTTATGTGTATGAGTGTTTTGTCTGCACATATGTAAGTGCACCAGTGTTGTGCAATGTCTTTGAAAGTCAGAAGAGGGTATCTGATCCCCTGGAACTGGAGTTATGGGTGGATGTTAGTCAATATATGGGTGCTGGGAACTGAACCTAGGTCCTCTGCAAGAGCAGCCAGTATTTTTAACCACAGAGACTGATCTCCAGTCTCTGTTTTTGAGACATGATCTCCCTGTAGCCCTAGAACTCACCAGGTAGACCAGGCTGGCCTTGATCTCACAGAAAGCCGGCTGCCTCTGCCTCCCAAGTATTGGGATTAAAGTTCTACACTCCCACACCCAGCAAAGCCTTCCTTCTTAGATTACTTTTGCCAGGTTTTCTTTGTTTTTGTCAACCATGAAACAAGTAACTAAAACCACATTTTTACCTAACTCGCAATTTCGTTTTTGCCCATCTGATGAGCTGGTTGTTTTAATTTGCATCTCCGATGACTGGGAACATTAAACACGTCTCCGGCTTCCTTTCCTGTGTAGCTTCTTCAGTCATCAAGGACCCTGTATGTTTCAGCCAGACCACGGGTTACCGGGTCCCACAGGAATGGCGCCTGAACCCAGCCCCTTCAGGCCTAGACTGTCTGCTTCCCTCCTCAGGTCTCTACTTAAAGTTTCATGAGCCATTTGCAACTCCCCAAACACACCATGCTATGGTTTCATCCACAGCGTGTGCCTCTGCCAGTTCACCCTAATGCGTGGGAACTCAGTTCAAGATTCAGCCTCTACTACGAAGCCTCAAATCTGACCAGAGTCCCCCCTCCCCACCACCACACTCTACCTCCAGTGCAACCACCATCACGTTCTCCTCCATGGCCCTGTGTGGGCATCACTGCATGCATTCCTGATGTTTGACTTACTCAGCTGTGTGTTCCTAGCTCATTGGTCAGGGCCGATGCTCAGTCCATGTTGGCCCAGTGGGCAGATGAGCCTCAGGATTAGCTTTCATGTCAATTCTCTGTAGACTATGATGTCTTGAGGCCAAGGATAGCATTGCACACTGCTGCTCCCAGCAGCACCTGACAGGGCTGAGTGTCTGTGACATCAGCGAGTGTGTTATGCTGCAATGTGGTTATCTAGTAGGGTATGAAGTGGCTTTGGGCTGGGGATGTGGGTTCCATCGATAGAGTGCTTGCATAGCATTCACAAAGCCCTGGGTTCGATCCCCCAGTACTACATAAACTGGGAATGGGGGTGCAGGCAGGTAATCCCAACACTGGAGAGACAGCAGTGGGAAGATCAAAAGTTCAAGGTAATACTGGCTATATGGTGATTCAAAGCCAGCCTGAAACATGAGACCCTGTCTCCAAAAGAAAAAAAAAGCGCCCGTGGCTGGAAATTGCTTGGTTTTGACTTCAGGCTGTTAATACAATCTTACACAATTTCCTTGGCGTCCCCACACCTGTTTCCTCAAGTTCATGAAGAGGATGATCACCTCTTAGTGGATGGACATCAGGATGAAGTGAGGCTGTGTGTGGAAAGTGTATGGACCCCAATGGATTCTGTGTCAGAGGAATGCACGGCCTGCTTTAGTGCATCCCTGCATGACTGAGTTTTTTAGGTGCTACTCCATAAAGATGGGGTCCAGCTATCCCAGCACCAAGGACATACCTTGCAGAAACTAAGTACCCTAGAAAGTTAAACTGAACCTGCACCTTGTGCCCTTAGGTCCTTAAGTACTTAGTAAATATGAAATGAAGTCAGGTGCACAGCTGTTCTATTTTGTGGGAAGAGCTGGGGGGGCTGGGAGTGATTCTTTTTAGTATTTTATTATTTTTATTTTATACCTGCATGTATATAAGTGTGCCCATGTGGTACAATACCCACAGAGATTAGAAGAGGGCATCGGATCCCCTTGGAACTGAAGATATAGACGGTTTTTAGCGGCCAAGTGGGTCCTGGGACTCAAACCCAAATCCTTTGCAAGAGCAGCCAGTGTTCTTAACCACTGAGCCATCTCTCCAGCTCCCCCTGCCTGTGATTTTGATGCTTCCTTTTGCTTTGGTTTTTCAAAGTGGGGTTGACCACACAATAGACTGCCATTTTGTGCTCTTTAAGATGCCCTTGATGGACAGTAGTACTAGGTGGAGTTTCCTCTCACGAAGTCTGGACTTTGTGTTCCTTTGATCACAGAGATTTTAACAGTCTGAGGCAATACCAGCTACACCATTGCACACAGAATCTGGTCTCCTTGGAAGGATTTTTCCTGGAACCCAGTCACTATGAAATGGAGACGCTCAAGCAAACATCAAGGAGAGGCCACAAAGAGATATGACAGCCAGACTGCTTGTGACTCTCACTTTAGCCCTGGTATCCATCCTGCTTGTATCTATCTAGACCATCTGTGGTATCCATTTCAGCTCTTGTACTGATCCTAATTATGGTGCTCAGCCCAGCCATGGTCCCCATCCCAGCTGTGGAACCCATCCCCCTTGGGGAACTCATCTCAGCTGTGTGGTACCCATCAAAGCTATGGTGCTCAACCCAACTATGGTGCCTGTCTCTCATTAAGCCCTGCTCAATTGCCCACTTGGCAGCAAGTGAACGATCATGTCATTTTAAGTCACTGGTTTTGGTGTGTTTTGGAAGACAGAAGACAACTATCCCACAAATAGAGCCTCTTCTAAGAGTGCAAGTCTGAGTGCTATTGGCTGAGAAGCTCTCCAGCACAGGTCCCGCCTCTAAGGGCTCTTCTCTCCCCCGAGGCTCCAGTTCCCCAGTCCCTCAGTGCTTGTGACCAGGAATGCTTCTGGCTGAGGATGCTTTGTGCTGCTTCAACACTGGGATACCCAGGTTCCCATTACAAGAAGTCCAGAACTGGGCAGCTTCTGCCAAGTTCATGAGGTGAGCCTCTCAGTGAGGGCCAGGAGGAACCTGGACTGCACTTAACGTTAGTTCCTCTTGTCTGCTGACTCCTCATTCAGAAGTAAGGATGGTCCTCTGCATGTCCAGCTCACAAGTGTTTCCCAGGAGGCTTCTCACACCTTTCCTTCATCTCATTGGCACAAATTGAGTCACATGCTCATTCCTGAATCTTATGTGTGGGGGTGCAGGGTGAGGGGGAAGCCATTAAATCTGTTCCTAAGTTGGAGGGGATGGACGAACATGACCAATTCCTCTGAAGTCCCTGGGCTCGTGTGAGAGGAATGAATGGATATCTAGAAACAATTGGGGTCTGACTGGGGACAGCAAGCAGGAGACAACCCAGTTGTGTTCACTAGAGGACTTTGCCACTCAGGGCACATCAGATCAACTTTACCATCCTTCCTGGGGTGGTGGAGGAAGGCATGAAGAGGTGGGGGGCATCCTCAGAGCTTCTGTCTTTCTTGGTTGGTCCTCCAGTCCCACCCCTGGCTGCCCACCCCATTGTGGAGAAAGGCACCATGCAGCAGAGCAGGGCTCGACTCGCACCTTTCTTTATTGCCAACACTTCCTTTGAGCGTGTCTTCTAATGTCCTATCAACTACTTGGTGCTCTTGGATTTGCTTTTTTCTCCATATTTCTCAGCCAGCGCTTTCTGCAAGTTCATGTTCATAGCATTTTTCCGGTGCCACCGTCCTACAGAGAACAGAGAGGGGGTCATCACAGGTCGCCCAGCTGCCTTCAGAGGGTCTAGACCACAGCAGTGACCCACACCTGTACCAGCCCACCCTCAGGGGCTCCACCTCATGGTCTTCACCTTGGAACCAAGAGCCACCCCTCAGCATCCCTCCCACCTACCCAGCTCATCCGTCTTCCTGCCGTGCCAGTGCTCCATGTCCCTCACCGATTTCTCAATCACCTCGGGCGTGTAGGAAGCCTTCATGAGGCTCATTGTCTCCTGCGGGGCCCCTGTCAGACACCATGGCGAAATTCCCAAGTCATGGAAGGTGGGGTACCCGATGATGCATCCCAGGCACCAGTTTCAATTCTAGGGGTGTTGGGCATGGGCGGGACGGGGAGTGGGAGGGTTTCCAAGCAAAATAGGAAAGGTTTCAAAGCTCAGCCCCATTATTGGTGGCTAGCGCGGACTCAGCTTTTAACCTCTCCGAGCTTCAGTGTCTTGTTCTATACGAGGGAATAGGGTTTACTTGCAATCTTGAAAGATTAAATTGTTACATTTACTGGACATTCTTCAGAGCTCCTGTCATGTGACAATATTGGTATTTTCTCAGTGCACACAAGGAAATGATCTACCATGGTCAAAAACCATCAGACAGGACCAGAGCCTGGAAGACGGCAAGGATTTAAATAAGTAAGATACAAAGGCTGGGACAGGACATAATGGCACACACCTTTAATCCCAGCCCTCAGTAAACAGAGGCAGGCGGATCTCTGTGAGATCAAGGCAGCCTGGTCTACATAGAAAGTTCCAGGCCAGCTGGGCTACAGACTGGGGATGCAATCCTGGATTTAGATTCCTAGCACACACACACACACACACACACACACCTCCCCCACCCCTTCTTTTTCAATACTGGATAGCAACCCTCCATGCCAGTAAATGCCACAGCACCTTCTCAAGGATTCCTCCTCTAGATTCATGCAAGTAAAAGTTATAATACCAGAGTCTAAGAACTAACTCCTAGAGGTTGCCACAGAGAAAACAGTTCACTTACAAAGAATAGTGATCTGGGGGCTAGAAAGATGCTCAGCTGTTAAGAGCACTGATTGCTCTTCCAGAGGATCCAGGTTTGATTCCCAGCACCCACATGGCAGTTAACAACTGTCCATTAACTCCAGTGCCGTGCCAGGGGAATCTGAGGCCTTCTTTTATCTCTGTGGGCAGGTGGAATAATTTGTGTCAAATCACACGGTTGGGTTGGCAAGTCAAAGATCTAGACCAAGGAGTCCAACCTTTTGACACACAGCATGACGCTGTGGTGGACAAGCTGAGGGAGGAAGGGAGAGTGAGAGTGCAACCTGATCTTGTCCTTCTGGTGTTCAGGAAAGCCCCCTATGTCAATTTCAGGGTTTGTCAACTATGCACACAAAAATGTCAAAAGAGGGGCTGGAGAGAGCTCAGCAGTTAAGAGCACTGGCTATTCTTGCAGAGGACACGGGTTCGAATCCCAGCACCTACATACTAACAACTGTCTGTAACTCCAGTTCCAGGGGATCCAAAGCCCTTTTCGGACCTCCTCGGGCACTGCACAACAGGTGCACTTACATCAGGCAGTACACGCACACACATAGTATAAAAATAGTAGTTTTTAAATGTCAAAAGTAACTACAAATGAATAGAAAGGGGGGGTTCCTGTTGGTGGGAAAATGAAAAGCTCATACCAAAAAAGCATAGGCCATAGGTATGGGAAAGCTGACAGCCATGCCTGCAGGTCTGATATCTGCCATTTGTAAGTGTACAAAGAAGAGGAATCCCAAAAGCAGCTAACAAGACCAGGACAGCTCCCCATACATACTGCACCACCTCTCCATTCCAAACATGTTGAAGATCAGCATGGCCATTTACAAATGGGCTTTGTGTCTGTGCTGGATAACTTTAGTTGTCAACTTGACACATCTGGGTAGAAGGGGGTCTCAGTTGGGGACTGCTTCCATTGGACTGGCCTATGGCCATGTCTATGGGGCATTTTCTTGGTTGTTGAGTGATGTGGGAGGGTCCAGACCACTGTGGGTGGTGCCACCCCTGGGCAGATGGTCTTGTATTGTATAAGAAAGCAAGTTGAGGGCCAGGTATGGTGGTGCACGCCTTTAATCCCAGCACTCAGGAGGCAGAGGCAGGTGGATCTCTGTGAGTTCAAGGCCAGCCTGGTCTACATAGTGAGTTCCAGGACAGCTGGGGCTACAGGGAGACCCTGTCTCAGAAAGACCAAAAAAAAAAAAAAAACCAAAAAAGCAAGTTGAGGCCCGGGGAGCGAGCCAGGAAGCAGCGTTCTCCAGGGCCTATGCTTCAGCTCCTGCCTCCAGGTTCCTGCCCTGAGTTCCTACCTTGGGCTGCCTCAGTGATGAACTGTGACCTGGGCAATGTAAGTCAGATAAACCGTTTCCTCCCCAAGTTGGTTTTGGTCAGTGTTTTTATCACCGAAAATGAAAACAAACTGAACAGTGTCCATCCACACTACAACTGTTCGTTATATTGGCTACAGTGAGGGTGCTTATGTCCTTGGGAAGAATGGGATAATGGATATAGTATAATTTGGAAAAGATGCGTATGTCTACTTAAGAAGCCTCCTTAAGGTTTTCTTCCCCAAATGGGAGTGATTACAGCTTCAGGACTGGCGGGTTTGGTTTCAGCAAGAAAAGTTCTAGGTTTAAGAAGACTGCGTATCCACTAGGAAGGTCACATTGGGGTCAACTGTTTGCTACCCAGCTCAGTTAGTAAGAATTGTGAAGATAGCTGGGAAAGAGGCAAATGCTATAAGCCAGCGAATTTATGAAGCTGTTAAACCCTTGTGGACAAAAAAAAGTAAAAAGGAGTCATTCCTGAACATAAAGAACCTGCAAATAGGAAGGGCTGATGGAACGCCTGCCAGTCATGCACGTCCTGGAACAGTCAGTGACTTTGACCAAAGAACGCACCTCTGAGACGAAGGCAAATCGGAATCCACCTCAGGTGCTGCAGAGTTTAGATTGTGTAGGTTTATGCGCAGTATATACCTGACTCCAATTCATGGATCATCCAGAAGGTGGATACAGTGCTAGAGACTGAAAGAATTGCAGAGGGCCTTCAAAAGAACTCCAAGAAGTACGAAGCTACAAATGATCCTGGAAAATCATGTGATAGGTAACTGGCAGAGCATGACTTGAACTTTTTCTATGGCCTCTTCGACTGAACAGTTTGGTCAAACACATAAGGCACAGATTACAAATGCAACACAAATATTGATTGATGAAGTGAGAGGGTTGAAGAGACCAGGTTGCATTGGATGATTGAAAGAGAATTTATTAGAAAGCAAAGAAGAGTGAAGATGTGAATGTCAGCAAGAATGAAATCTGAAAATCTGCATGCACACGTGCATGTATACATATTTATACATATGTACACACGTGTCTACTCCAGTGTTCCAAGTTATTGTCAGTTAACTTAGAATGGTTGATAGAAGGATATGTTCTCTCTACTCTTTTAATTTCCCAAAGCTGGAATAAAATATCCATATTTTAATAGGCAAAAAAAGCATAGGAAAAACATAAATAGAAAGCACAAAATAAGCCATGGAGACCAACCCACATACATCAGCAACTGGAAGAAAAACTGGCTATTCTCAATGGTTAGAGATCAGATTGTCAGATTACAGAAAATACTCTCCAGATCTCTATTATTTAAAGCATATTTTATAAAGGCACAAGTAGGGGCTAACCATGAAAGGACAGAACAGGATACAGCAGCCAAATACTAGCCAGGAGCAAGCTGGCCTGGCTATATTTATATCAGACAAAATAGACTGTAGGGCAATGGCTGTATGAAAAATAAAAATACTAGGGCCAGCACAATGGCTCAGTGGGTATAGGTGCTTGCTGCCAAGCCTGGTAATATGAGTTCAATCCTTGGGACCCCCATAGTGGAAGGAGAGAACAGAGTCTTGCAAGTTTTCCTGCCCTCCACACCAGTGTCATGGCAAACATTCACATGTGCGCACATACATAATAAATAAAAAAAATAACAAATAAATGCAGTTACAAATCTTTAGAAACATAGAAATAACTAATTCTTTGAGGTAATACCATAATTCTAAGCTTGCTGTAGCATAACCATCTTAGAAAAGATACAAGATTATAAGAGAAATTGACACGTCTTCTACTGTAGAGAAGGATTTAGTGGTCCTTCCTTCAGTAATTTAATAGATCAAGAGAAGAGTATTAATAAAGAATGACAGGATTTGTAGAGAAGTTATTAACTAGCTTATCCTATTAGGCAAAAACTGGATTCTCTGGCCACTAGATGATTTAACTCACAGGAGGTTATCCACACGCTGGCCCTGGGCTGGCCCTGCATTACAAAGCAGGTCCTGATAACTTCAAAGGACCTGCAGCCACAGCACGCTGTGTTCTCTGAGCACAAGGCCACCAGGCTGGAAATCGTTTTGAACAGCAAATTTGCCAGCTTGGTATTTACAGCTCAAAAGGTTTATGTAACAGGATGAATTAGAGGTCTGGCTTGAGGCCCTCAGTCCTGATGGCCATCGGGGATCAAAGTCAGCTTCGAAACCTCTGGAAGGAACTGGAAAACAGGCCCTCCCTCAGTGAAGCTATAAAATGATCAGTTTGGGGGAGAATGGCCAGCATCATTTAAGAGGATTGCTTTGGCTTCTAAGGGAGGCTGGCCTCATACCTCTAACTGGAAAACAGGCCCTCCCTCAGTGAAGCTATAAAATGATCAGTTTGGGGAGAATGGCCAGCATCGTTTAAGAGGATTGCTTTGGCTTCTAAGGGAGGCTGGCCTCATACCTCCCAGATTAAATCTAATTAGACAGGATTATGGACTCACTTCGGGAGCCTATGAGTTTGGAGGTCACTGAGACAGAGCAAAAAACTTTGGCCTGAGCTAGTGGGTCAGAGCACAAATGGGCTAATCCTATCCCCAGTGCAGGAGGCTCATGTTTCTGTGGACTAAGCATGGGCAGTAGAGAAGGGAGTAGCTCCTGGGCCTGGTGAGTCCTACCTCCAAGCTTTCAGAAGATGGGTGGGCAGGTCCTGACAAGAGAAACGCAAAGAATGTGCCAAACATCAAACAGCAGGGGGCAAGGGATACACCCCTGTGCCAGGTGGAGAAACGCCTGGGTTCAAACCCTTGCCACACTTCTGTCCACAGCAGAGGGGTGTGACTCTGATGTCTTAGGGGCCTTCCCTCCTCATGTACCCTGGTCCTGGGGGCTGAAGCCAAAGACAGGCACAGAATCAGGAGTGCCAGGTCCCTTCCTCTGGTCATCTGTGATGACTATACAATCCGTGTGCGTGCGTGTGTGTGTGTGTGTGTGTGTGTGTGTATGAGGTCAGAGGACAGTCTCAGCTGTCATTCCTCAGATGCCATTCATCCTGTTATTAGTTTTTGTTTTGTTGTTGTTATTATTTGTTTAATTTGGGTTTCAGTGGGTTTGATTTGGTTTGGTTTGGTTTTTTGAGAAAGGGTCTCTCACCGGCCCAGAGCTCTCCAATTTGACGAGGCTAACTGACCAGAAAGCCCCATAAATCCACCTGTTTGTCTCCCCAGTGCTGAGACTACAAGCCTGTTGTGCCACCGTCCCTGGCTTTTATTACGTGGGCTCTGGGGATTGAACACAGGTCCTCATGTATGCAAGACCAGTACTTAACCAATGGAGGTAGAGCCCCAGCCCTGACATTTGTGTTTGGCAAATACCTTCTATATGCCAGGATCTAAGAACTATGTACATATTAAAACATCTTGTTCTCTTACTTGGGAAACAGGCGACATTACTAGATACTTTTTTTTAAATTTATTTTTATTTATGTGTGTTTGTGCTATGCCTGCATGTGTGTAAGTGTACGCCTGCATGTTCCACGGTGCAGGTCAGAGCACAGCTTGGTTCTCTCCTTCCACCGTGTCTAAACTGGTAGTCAAATTCAGGTCATCAGGCTTGGTGGCTGGTGCCTTTACCCACTGAGCCATCGTGCCTGCCCTTGCTTTCTAATACTGTTTATGGATTCTTGCCTAGGAACTAAAGGTTATAAAAGTCAAACTCAGGGAGAGAGACAGCTCTTTGGAGGGCCAGAAGGACAGGAAGTGCCTCAGGGTTCCCCAGGAGCTGCCCGAGGTTCCTCACAGATCTCTGGGTTCCCTTTTTACACACACTTTTGGGGGCATGGCAGTTTTTATAGTTAACATATGTAGTGTGCATAATCTGGTCTGGATGCAAGAAAACAGGCCTGGTTTGATATGAAAAAAAACAGTGTATGTGATTTACCACATTAACATATGAAAAGGAAAAAACAAACAGCCTGGGATCATCTGAAAACCAGCAGGAAAAATAGTTAACAAAACTCAACATTCATTCAAAATAATAATAAAATAATAATAAATAATAATAGCAAACTAGGAATAAAAAGGACACTCCTAAACTTAATACAAAGCATCTTCAAAATTATTTTTAAAATAAGGTGGGCTGAGCTGGAAAGATGACTCAGTGGTTAATAGCACTGACGGCTGTTGCAGAGGACCCAGGTTTGAGTCCCAGCATCTACATGGCAGCTAACAACTGTTCGTTAACTCCAGTTCCAGAGGACTCTAACTCCCTCTTCTGACCTCCATGGGCATTGTACGACATGGTGCACATGGTACATGCAGGCAATACACTCATACACATTAAATAATATATAAATATATAAATAAAATATATATTAAGAAAATAAGGTGGGCTCAGTGGCACAAAATTTTAATCTCAGATACTCAGGAGACTGAGGCAGGAGAATTGTAAATTCAAGACCTCAAAGCTGACTCCAGCAACTGAGCAAAACTTTGTCTCAAAACAAAAAGCAAGAAGAGGGCTGGGGATTAACTCAGTGATAGAGTGATAGAGCTCTTATCTAGCATGCCTGAATAATTTAAAAAATATCTATGTAGTATAATATACTTATAAATGCATATATATGGCTGGCTGGAAGTATAATTATATGATTGTAATTATTATTCAAAAGAGGTCCTAAAGAATCTGTAATGATTGAAATTAATGAATGAGCTGAGAAAGGCTTCTAGGTATACGATCAGAATACAAAAATAAAAATTGTTGGGCTAGAAATCTAGTTCAGTGGTGAAGTATTTGCCTAGCATTCGCAGGACCCTGGGTTTGATCCCCAGCCCCACAAATTAATAAATAACCGAATAAATAGGTAAATGAATAAAATTGTCCTGCATATACCAGCATCGAAAATTTTCAATGTAATTATATATATATATTTAATTCTGGGGACTGACCAGGGTCTCAAACATGCTAAGCATATGCTTTACCACCGAATTACATCCCCAGATCCATAAAATATATGTTTAAATTGTTTATTTCCTTTTATTTTATGCATATGCATGTTTTGTCTGCATATGTGTAAGCACACCTGTGCATGCAGGCACTCATGGAGGCCAGAAGAAGAAGTGGATCCTCTGGAGATGGAGTTACAGACAGTTGTTGGCTGCTATGTGGGTGCTGGGAACTAAACCCAGGTCTTCTGCAAGAGCAGCCAGTGCTCTTAATGGCTAAACCACCTCTCCAGTCCCCAGAAAACATAATTTTAAAAAGATATCATTTGCCTAAGGGGGAGACAGTTTCATATCTCAGGCACTAGAGAAGCTGAGTCAGGAGGATTACCACGAATTCCTGGGCAGCCTATGCTACACAGTGAGTCTCTGTCTCAAAACAAGATGAAAACAAACAAACAAAATCCGTTTTCAATCTGCACCCAAAAGAAGAGGTTTTTAACAAAATTTACAAAAATGTTATTGACATCACCTTTACAAATCAGAAATCAATTAGCCTAACACTGGGAAGCACTCCTGGACTGATGTGTCATGTCACTGTGCTCCCATCAAAAGCCCAAAGTTCTTCACAGAAATTGACTAGCTGGACCTAAAATCCCTATGAAAGAGCAAAGGACCTAGAAATTCAAGACCTCACCTGGCAGTAGTCTGGAGGACTGGGAGGGTGTGGTCTGACCAGATCTCAGGGGACTTATAATACCTTGGGGACCAGGGTGTAATACTAGACCGATGGATAAGACTCAATGGAATCCTCACGCATGTGCAAACCTGAGGGTAGACAGGGCCTTTTCAGGTTCCCAGGGGAGAGTGGGACTCTAGGAGCGATAAATACATCCAAAGAAGGATTAGAAAAGAATCCCCATTTCCACTGAGAGCAGAAATCAACTCCAGGTGTATCAAAGACAAAGCAAGCGTGAAAAGGGCATAGCCCGGGCTCCCCTGGCCCCTCTTGGATGGCCCCACCTTCAGAGTGAGGCAGCTAGTCTGCAGTTTGCTCAGGTCAACCACCTGGAAATCAGCTTTAATCTCCTGTCATGCCCAGTTCCATTCCTTACCCTGCTCTGTCTGCTCTGCCTCACACAAACACCCAGACTCCCACTGTTTCAGAGCTGTGTGACCAGAGCCCTCTGAGCTGCCACACGGGACAGGAGTACACTCCAAATTTGTGCAGTGCACCAGCCCAGCTCCTTAGACTGAGTACTTGAATTTGAATCTGAAATGTACTCCAAAGGCCCAGTGTCAAATGCTTAGTCCCCAGTTTGGAACTACTGGTATTTGGTGGAAACTTTGAGATGGGGCTTAGTGAGGGTTTTAAGTCATTAGTGGGTGCCCCAATGGGATAATGGGATCCTGGATTCTTTTTATTCCCTCTTATTTCTCAACCACGAGGTGAGCAACTTCGTCCACCATGTGCTCCCCACCGTGATGATCTGCCTCACCAAGGCCCTAAAAGTCAGGACAATCAATCACCGACTACAACCTCTAAAACCATGAGCCGATAAACCTTTCCTCTATTTTTGGTTTTGATTTGCTTTTGATTGTTTAAAAAAGGGTCCTGCTCTATAACCAAGACTAACCTGGAACTCACTAAGTCACCTAAGCTGTCCTCAAACTCACAATAATCTTCCTGCCTCTGTCTCCTGACTGCTGGGATTACAGGCATGCACCACCATACCTAGCTAAACTTTCCTCTTTATAAGTTGATTATCTTGGGTGTGTTTGTTACAATAACTAACAGACCAGGACACTATCTGGTCCCACCTGGATATTTTCAGTCCCTGTCTCACTGCTGTCCCTGTCTGCCCTATGCTGTCCCACGACTCCCCTATGTTCTTCTCTACACAGCGTTAGAGTGATCTTTCATCCAAGTCAAACAAGCCCATTCCCCTGTCTCCAATACCAGATTGATATTCTTTTCCAATTAGGAAAAAGACTTTCCAGGATCTATGACCCAGATTAGCTCTTGTCTGACTTCTTCCCCTGCAACCATGCAGCCACAGGGGCCTCACCAACCCCCAACTGCAACTGCCAAGGTGACTCTTGGTGGGTTGGGGGTGAGGGGAGACTGTGAGGCACAGACAGGACACACCAACAGTCATGTGTTTGGAGTGCCACAGGCCAAAGTCTTCATTCATGGTGTTTACCGATCTATGAGTAAGACTGCTCCCACTCGGGTTTAAGATAGCATTTAATATGCCAATCAGTTCAGGAAAAGCCAACAATGGATCCTTGTGAGCCGGTTCAAGCTGGCAGGACCTGGTTCCAGCTCACTCTTGGCACACTTCTAAATTGCCTAGGCTGGGTGATGGGGGCATGAATTCTTAAGGATGTTATTCCTTTATACTTATGTAGACATTATCATGTAAGGGTGTAGGTAAGGACTCTGGTGACCAATGCTGTAGAGAGAAGTGAGAAGGCAGAATTTCTGGACCCCAAACGGAACAGCCTGAGCTGATTTTGCCTCCCTCCCACAATGCCACTTCTTCCCCAAGCTCAAAGAAAAACTCAGGTTTCCAACGGGTGTCTGGTTCCTCTGGTGACAGGGACCCAAGCCAAGGAGAGGAGACAGGCTGGAGGGAAGACAAAGAGGGAGGAAGGCAGTGAGGCTGAGCTGAAAGGGCACAGAGATGCTGGCAGCGCCCCCACAGGAGCAATAGGCAGAACATGGGAATCCTGGTACCAACGTTGAGAAAAGGCTATGAAAGCTCAGATTGTGAATCCCGTTTCTCCTCACATTGCTGAGACGTCTCAGGCACCTGATTGCAAACTGTTCTGTCACATGGGGCTCATGGCACCCATGAGCCAAAAAGAACTGGATGAACCAAACAGAGCCTTCGAGAAATGGCGCACCTCTAACTCACAATCCCTTTTCTCCAGGTGATGCCACCATGGAGCTCCAGGGAAGAAAAGTACAGCTGGCATCTGCCTATCCTTCTGGAATCCTTGACTATGGTGATAAGAACCACGCTGTCTTAATCAACCCACTGGCATGAGGAAGTAACTGAGGCTCAGAGAGGTGAAGGCTCCTGCCCATAGTCACACCCAGGGAATGGCCAAGCTGAGCTTTGAACCCAAGAAAGTCTGCTACTGTCTCTGTGGTCAAAGGTGTCAAGTCAGGAACATGCCTGGGCCTCTTGCTGGAAGATTATGGAACCAGAGGTGTCCAGAGCAGGAGGGCCTAGGTGCCAAAAGACTGAATCACCTGTACAGAGAAGACAGACATACCAGGGGACTAGATGGTCCTGGCATTTCCATGGGACATGCCACCATAGAGAACGCCTTAGGTCCTTGTGAACACCTTGTGCTAACAGGGCTGTGCCTTTGGGCCTGAGACCCCGTCTAGGGTGAACAACCAAAGGCCTTTTGTGCCTAGTGTCCTGGGGACCATAACTGTTCACAGTCCCCACCCATGTCCTTCAGTCTGACCTTGAAACAAGTTAGACCGCATGTGGTAGCCCAGGTCATAGTAGTCTGAGATGGAGGAGATTTCCACAGGGCTCTGGGTCCTGCTGGGCCATGAGCTTGACCTGTTCTGGTCCTCGAAGATTTCACCAGTGGCCTTCTGAGCCTGATGGGGGGAGGCAGGGAAAAGAGATAAATGATGGGAAAGAGGGTTCAAGTTCCCGCCCTCCCAACTTGCCCTTTCCACAGCAACCTGTAACCCCAAGGGCAAGGAGCTGGACACGATGAAAGTTCTGCCCTTCCCCACCTCCTCCCCTGTGGGCAGGAAGTACAGGAGCAGCAGTGACCCCAGGCACATGGAGCATCCACTGTGTGCACCATCAAGAAGGAAACAGGGCTTGGGAGGCCAGATACCCCCAGTCCATGCAACTGGGGAGCCCCGGATCCCTGGCTTGATGCCTACAATCAAGGCATCCCACAGCCTTCCATTTTGACCAACTTCTTCCTTGTACTAAGAGAAAAACTGAGGCCAGAGAGGTCAAGTCTAAGCCTATATGAGGTAGGAAATCTGCACTTGAATTCCAATTCTGACATATAGTAGCTGTTGCTTGGAGCCTCTCTGGGCCTCAGTTTCCCTACTTGCAAAACATGGGTAGAGGTTAGAACTGGAATGTCTTGGAACTGGAGAGATAGTTCAGTGGTTAAGAGCACTCACTGCTGTTGCAGAGGACCCGCGTTCAGTTTCCAGCACCCACATGGTGGCTAACAACAATCCATAACTCCAGTTCTAGGGGATCTGATGCCCTCTTCTGCCCACCATGGGCATTGCATGCATGCAGGCAAAACATTCATACACATAAAATAGAAATAATTTTTTTAAAAAAAGAACTAGAGGATCTTTGAATTATCTTTCAGCTCAGATACTTGCTGGTTCAATGGCACTTGGGACCTGGGCCTAGGAAAACAAGATGGCCAGGACAATTGTGGCCAAACAGAAATAGCGTCTTCCCAAGGCCAAGAGCAGCAGTGAGTGACCACAGCCAATTCAAACAGGACAAGCCTCCTCCAAGTGGGGCGGAGCATTTAAGAGTATGACCCCTCCCCCACTAGCCCTGGGCTGTCTAATGAGTGAGGTCCTTGAGATGACAAATGAAGGGATGCCTGAGAGGAGTCTGACCCTGACCGTTGGGCTTTTTGAGCATGGACTTACCAGCTTTGTGACTCTAAGCAGATTGCAACACCTGTCCTGACCTTGGTTTTACTCTCTGTTTAAAGGAAGAAATAACCTCTACCAGGCTGATGACAAGACACAGAAGCTATGAGAGTTGAGATGGTGGCCTTAAAAAATATGCCTCGCCGGGCATGGTGGTGCGTGCCTTTAATCCCAGCACTTGGGAGGCAGAGGCAGGTGGATCTCTGTGAGTTCAAGGCCAGCCTGGACTACATAGTGAGTTCCAGGACAGCTGGGGCTACACGGAGACCCTGTCTCAAAAAGACCAAAAAAAACCCCTCAAACTGCCAGAGCAGGGGGGATGCTTAGATTAGATGAATCTAATCTCAAATTTCAGCTGACAAATAAATAATGGTCACCTAGAATAAGAATAAGAATAAGAATAAGAATAAGAATAAGAATAAGAGGAAGAGGAAGAGGAAGAGGAAGAGGAAGAGGAGGAGGAGGAATTGAAAAGTATGCTGGTATTGATTAGTCATGTCTGCCATGAATGCAGCTAGGAGAATCATGCTATGGCATGCCATGGGTTTATCAGCCTGAACTAGTCTGGCTACTTCTCTTTGCAGTTAGAGACACTGAAGGCCAATAAGGGAAAGCAACCTAGCCAAAGTCACCTAGCATTCAGGAGTAGAGCCACAGTCCAAACTGAGTCTCTGATACCTAATAAGTGTCGTCTATCCACCCAATGCAGCCTCCCTTAGGAGACAATTCAGACTGAAAATGTCCAATTCAAACAATAGATTTATAATACAAAGTCAGCAATAGCCAAGGCTCCAGATCCTACCAGCGCACTTTGGACCTTCATCCCACATGACTGGGTGGTGTGGTTAGCTCCCTTTGCCCCTTCACCTTAGACTTCTCTGTATGAAATAGAGGTAGTAATACCACCTTTTGCACAGTTGTTAGGCCTGAAGGGCTGAGACACACAGTGCCTGGCATTCAGCAGGTGTCAGTAAACTCCACTTTCTAATGTTAGTACAGGGACTATTATCAAGAATGTGTCTGGAGGCTGGAGAGATGGTTCAGTGGTTAAGAACACAGGCTGCTCTTGCAGAGGACCTGGGATTGATTCCCAGCACCCCCATGGCACCTCACAACTGTCTGTAACTCCAGTTCCAGGGGATCCTATACCCTATTCTGGCCTCTGCAGGCACTGTACAACATAAAAGTACACTTACATACCTGCAGGCAATACACTCATACACATAAAATAAAAAATAATTTTTTAAAGTTTAAAGAATGGAATTTTTTTGTCTTTTTGAGACAGGGTCTCTACCTGTAGCTCCAGCTGGCCTAGAACTCACTATGTAAACCAGGCTAGCCTTGAACTCACAGAGATCCACCTGCCTCTGCCTCCCAAGTGCTGGGATTAAAGAGGTGCACCACCACAGCAGGCTAAGAATGTATTTTATGTCTTTAATAAAAGCTTCCAGAATAGCCCTTCTGCCACCCTTGGTCGCCTGCACCCCTGCTTTGTCACCTGCCCCTCAGAGACCAGCTGGTCCACTATCTTGCTCCCAAACTTGTGGTGGATGTTTTCAGGAATGGTGCTCTCCTTTCGGCTCAGAGGGACTGTCCTTTGCTCTGGGGCTCTCGAGGTTGATCCTTCCTCTTCCCTGCCCTGGAACGACTCCCTGCCCTCTCTCGAGTAGACTCTGGATGGCCCCTTCTCAAGCTGAGAACCCATCATCGGAGAAGTCCTGCTGGTAGGTGTTGGTGGTGGGGGCGGAACCTCTGGGTGGCCCTGCCCAGCGGGGCTGCCTTGGGGGCTCTGGGAATGCCTTGGCTGGTACTTGAACTTGGAGCTATCCAAGGAGCTATGGGCAGCTCTCCAGGTGTCCACGTCCTGCTGGCCCTCCTTGTCGTTCAGGCGGGTCCTGGTCAAAGTGGTGGTCCCTGAGCAGGGAAAGAGGAATGGAGAGAGACATAGAGAGACACACAGACAAACATGAGAGGAGGGGGCAGGTAAGGTGAGTGGAAGGGGAATAGAGATAGGAAAGGGACAGAGAAAATACAGGGGCCCAAGGAGAGGGTGACAACGACCAGAAAAGAGGTCAGTGGGCAGATCTCCACAGGGCAGGTTGTCACACAAAGCTTTGGACCACAAGGACTATGGTGTTTCTTATCTTGGCCAAGACATAGGTCTGCAAAGTGCAAGAATGGGGTCCAAGTCCTGGTCTTTGCTCCCTGCCCCCCACCTCCTCAGCCTTCCATCCCAGCCACCTCTCTGGCTCCCCAGTGGTCCTCTCCCCAGCTTTTGATTGCATTGCCATTTTCCCCAGCACATCCTCACAGCCCTGGGTTTTCCCTTTCTGGCTCAGGGCTAACCAAGTGTTTTTTCTCTCGGTGATAAGATGACTCTTACAGTAATAGTGGAGAGAACAATTGCTTTCTATAGTAAAGAATAGAATGCACACATTTTTCCTTACTGTGAAAAATAGTGCTTGTGCCCAGACAGCCTGCTCCCCATCCTCAGCCCCAGGAGCTGCTGGAAATATTTGGTCAGCTTCCTTCTACAATATTCTAGAAGGGTCCTCCAGTTCTCTGACAAGAGATATAGCTTTGTTTTGCTTTGTGTATAAATGAGATCCAATTTCCAATTTCCATTCTATGTATTGTATTTTTTTCTGAGACAGGGTCTCCTCGTAGCCCCAGTTAGCCTAGAACTCACTATGTAGACCAGGTTGACCTTGATCTCACAGAAATCTGCCTGCCTCTGCTTCCTGAGTGCTGGGATCACACCCAGCATTTTGGGGGTCTAGTCCATGTATTGGATAGAAGGGGATCTTTCCCTCTAACTGTGCAGATCTTGCCTGTTGTCTCACTGCCTGGCATTCAGATGGTCCCCAGTCAGTGTTTTAGGACAGGCTGGTATGGGCATCGGCTTTGCTGCTCTGATGGTCCTCCTGTCACAAGGCGATGGGGTGCTCTGGAACCCTTCTTCCCCACTGGAAGGCCCTTCTTCAGGCAGGTGGACAGAGAAAGCGGAACTTGCTCCCTTTTCTGGCTCACATCCTTCTCCTTCCTTACTCAACCCTTTGTCCCTGTCCCTTTATTAGTCAAAAAAGGCAAAGGGAAAAATTGTCCCCTGGAGCTAGATGGCCTTCCCTCCCTCCTGCTGGGTTTTGCCCAAAGCAGCAGGCCACCAGGCAGAAGGACTCTAGGGACAGCTAAGGCTGTATGGACAGGAACAGGGTCCTTCCCAAAAGAAGAAAGGGGAAGGGGAGCGAACACCCAGAACCTAGCCTAACTCTGCTTGTGGGGAGACCAGCCTGGTGCAGGGGTGGGTTCCACCCTCCACCACAGAGTTCAGGGCTGCCATGTCCCCCAACCTGCGCTTCCAACTCTCTCAACTGTTGACACATGATGGTGTCACTATAACAGAGTTAACAACACTTCAATGGCCTGGATGAGTCTGTCCTATGTCCTCGGGCTCATAGAGCAGAGGCCACCACCACTGTCAGCTGAGCACTAGACCAGGTTCTGGGGAGATGATGGGGAGAAGCCAGCCAGTCCCTACTCTGGGAACAGAGCACTTGTGGATGGGTGGATGGATGGGTGGACGGACGGACGGACAGACGGACGGACGGATGGACGGACGGATGGACGGATGGATGGATGGATGGGTGGATGGGCGGATGGATGGGTGGGTGGATGGGTGGATGGATGGATGGATGGATGGATGGATGGATGGATGGATGGATGGATGGATGGGTGGGTGGGCGGGTGGATGGATGGACGGATGGACAGATGGGTGGACAGACGGATGGGCGGATGGATGCACGGGCGGGTAGACGGGTGGGTGGATGGATGGATGGACGAATGGATGGATGGGTAGACAGATGGACATCTGCATCTAGCCCTTCTGGAATCTCATTGCATCTCCCATCATTCATGTGTCAAGTGGGCAGAGTAAACCTCGATTCTCTTGCTACTGTGAGACTGGAAGGACCCTGAACAGAGTTTTCTAAACTTGGCTTTTTTATCAGAAACACCTGTACACTTGCCAAAAATATAGATTCCTAGGTCAGAATGTCCCTGAAAAGGCCCAGAATCTAGGGATTTAAAATATTTCCTGGGGTGACTCAGGTCACTGGGAAAACTTCAAGCAGGAATTTCCTGATGAACCTCATGCTGGCTCCCCACCCCACCTGCCAGCCCCAGTTACCCCCTGCTTCACCCTGGGGACCCTTCTCAGAGCTCACCTGACCTAGCCACATTTGCATAAAATCCCTCCCTGATGGCAGGGCTCCACCAAAGTTCTGCCCTTTCTCCTTCCAGCCCTGGAAACTCTGTCCTCAGGATTCAGTGTTTAGACTCACACCCATCTCCTCCCCTTCTTTCCCCATAACCTGGCAGGTATCCAGCCCTGGGCTATACCTCAGGCTTGCTTGATGTACCCCAATCCTGTCTGTCATCCCACAGTTCTGCAACTTCTGGTGCCCAAGAAGAGTTGCTGTTATGCACCCCCATCTTAACCCAGAGCAGCTGAGGACAGAGCCCCCAGGCCTGGTGGATGAGTGTCTCAACAATTTTCCCTCCATTTCCTTCTGTGCTCAGAGTGACTTATAAGGGCTGAGCCATGCCATCTGGAAGCCTCAGAAAAACTGAGGTAGTGAGTTGGGGATGTACCCTGCTGCCCCAGGGAGTCCCCCCACCTCCAGCTGTGCAGGCAGCGTGCTCATCTTACCTGCTGAGTGGCCCAGCTCCATGGATTTTGGCTCTGGGACCTGCAATTTCTGAGCTCCTGTAGATAAAGCAGCACATATTAAATGGTTTCAGAAGACACTCTCCAAGAAGGGCACTGCTCCAGAGATCTAGCCTGATCCAGGCTCCCTGTGCCACCTGCTCTGTTGCAGCACAGCCCAGAACCCCCCCACCCCCACAACCCCCACCTTTTACCAGGTACTTCTGAGGACCCAGGGCTAGTACCTGGGTCTCAAAGGCCTTTCCAACACAGCCATGTCACTAAGCTCTTACTACTTTCTTAATCCTTTTCTTCCATCTCTTCCTTCTCTCCTCTCCCACAAGCACCCTGGGAACTCAAGCAAGCCCCTGGCTGTGGGGGCCACTGCCTGAGTCCCTACCCTGAAGGTTCTTTTTCTTTCAGCAAATAGGAAGTCATTCTCAGAAGAGACACAATCTTCAATGATAACAGTGATCACACTTTAAGGTCAGGTCACTTAGACAAAGGGCCTGAGCTGTTGGCCCCGAGGGTACCCTAGTTTTTTCCACATGGTGTCTACATACATCAGTTTGAAACATAGCAGTTACGGGAACGTGGAACCCAGGGCCTCTCCATTACTAGTCAGCCTTCACCCCCCAGCCTATTTTATTGGCTGGTCATTCATTGAAAGAGAAGGGAGTTCACCTACCGGGAGGCAAACCTGGAAAGGGACCAGGATCCGGAAGTGCCGGCCCTGAATCCGCCAATGCCCCTGCGCCTTTCCCAACTGTGATCCTTTCTCCTAGGGAATCCTTTCCTTACGTATATTCCCTTATTTTGTACATGTGGAATTTTCCCAGTTGTTTTGCAGATATTGTGCTATCAATAAAATCAAGCCTGGCCTGACACTATGTGTGTGCACTACGGGGGAACAGAACAGAGGCCGCAAGTCAGCTGGAAGGGTCTCCTAGTTCCATTTCTGTTGCTGGGATAAAATACCCTGGCAAAAAGCAGCTTAGGGGAGAAGGTGGCAGGCACTTACAACAGCTGGTCACTCGCACAGTGGAGAGCAGAGGCTGAATGAGCACATGCTGGTGCTCAGCTCTCTCTCCACTCTTAACTCTCCACCCAATGACTGTGTCTCCTAGTCTAGGTGGATGGCACCTGAGGAAAGACATCATGCTGGTTGACCTCTGGCTTACATACATGTGCACAGGCACACACAGGAACATGCACACAGATACAAAGAAATGATTCCAGAGGGAAAGGAGGCCAACAGTGGGACACGTGGAATGGTTTAGATGAGGAGGCAACTTTTCAGCCACACAGGTGGTCCTTCAAGGGGATGAAGGACAAGCCTCACATACCCTCTTCAGGAAACATGTGACAGGGAGCGTTACTGGGGACCAGCTGAAAGGCTCCCAGGGATCTGCACTTTGTGATGTAATCTTCTCCCCTTGAGGTGGGGACCTAGTGATCTGTTCAAACCAATAGACTGTGGCAGAAATGAGGACTGTCCCCTTTGTATGAAGGACTGTTTTTCATCTCTGTCCACATGCTCTCTTGGGTTCTTCTTGCTTCCCTGGTTCTAATAGAACCCAGTGGCCATGTAAAGAGCTACTCTGTGGAGAGGCTCATGTGGCCCAGAACTGAGGTGGCCTCTGTCCAGCAGCTTATGAGGAGCTGGTCTTTGGAAAAGGATCCTTGAGACCAAAGTCCCAGTCCATACTGTGACTGTAGCTGGAGAGATACGCTGAGACAGAGCCCACCAGAACTGGACCTGTATTCTCAACCCACACAAGATCATAAATGCCATTGTCTCAAGCTTCTGAGCTCTGGAGTGACTTGTTACACAGCAAGAGCTGACTGCTACAACTCATAAATCCAGCACTCCCACACCTAGCATATTGGTGAATCTTCACAAGGATACATGGAGTTGTTCAGAGTCACTATGAACTTACCCTCTGTCATGATGGAGAAACTGAGGGTCAGAGACAGAAAAGTAGAATTGAGGGTGGGGTTCAGTGGGAGAGTATGTGCCTGGCATGTGCTGGGCCCTGTGTTCCATCCTGAAGTCAGGTAAAATTCAAGTTACCTTTCTGGTCCTAGTCTGCCCCTGTTCCCAGTCACCACCTGATGTGACCTTACACA
>NW_008354184.1:2698585-2781324 GCF_000622305.1 Nannospalax galili | reverse complement strand
CCCGATGTGACCTCACACACACACACACACACACACACACACACACACACACACAGACACACACACACATTCCCAACCCCAGAGAGACAGTCAGAGCAGCCTGGGCTGGCTGACACAGAAGGTGGCTAGTTGCTAACCTGGAGAAGAAGGTCCTGAGAGACGTCGGCCAGGGAGGGAAGGAAGGTGCAGCTGCCACAAGCCGCTCTGGGTACAGAGGAAGAGGAAGAAGCCCTGTGTGGTGATGGAGCCCCACCCACCTCACAAGTCCTCTCCCTCACCTCCCAGGTAAACTACTCTGCAGGGTCAGACTAAGCAGCACTGCTGCCCAAGAGGACCAATGGGTTGCTAGGGAGCAGCCTTCCTAGCTGTTCATTGGAGTTGCCATGGTGACACTAGACACTGGGCTTTGTTACCTCAGAGAGCTGATAGGGTGAGGGGCCAGGAGAGAGCCAGGGCTGAGGGGACAGGAGAGACTTCCAGTTGCCTGTCACTCACTGACTCCATCCTATCCGAAATGTTCCCGAATGGCCACCCAGGCTGGACTGTGGGGGTGAGGGTGGACAGCTCAAAGTACAAAGAAAGTTCTTAAGAGAGCAAAGGAATCCATAGAAGACACAGTCAAGTCAAGGGAAAGGGGAGCTGGATCTTGAAGGATGCACAGAAGCTCAGTCATTTAGAAGGGATAAACTATGAAAGATATGAGCACAAATGTAATTCAAAGTGGGGAACCATCTAAGCTGGGTGTCAGGGGATCAGGGAAGAATTTTAAAGCACAGGTTGACAGTGAGGGTCCTCTTCCCCTTGAACTACAGGGCTGTAGGCGAGTTAAGAGGAGGCTGAGACACTGGTGAGAATGCTGGTCTGTTGCTAGCAGGGTAGGGTGGAGGTGGGTAGCTCCCACGTGCCCAGCCTTGCAGGATCATCTCCAGAAGGCAGAGAACACTTTGTTAAATTTAGGATCCCCAGAGCCTGCTACTTATTAAATGAGCTTTTTTCTTTCTTTTACTTTTTTGAGACAGGGACTGTAGATGTGGCTCAGGCTGATCCTGCCTCAGTCTGCCACATGCTGGAATGCCAGCCATGTACCATCTCATTCTGTTAGATATGCCATTTGCCACACTTTTTAAGGACCTTAGTGTGAGACAGTCTGCCCAAAGTCTCCGTTTAATATACAGTTGCTATCTCACAGTTTTGGGGTCTGGGGGTGGGAATCTAAGCATGGTTACCCAGCATCTCAGAAGACTATAGTGTAGATGCTGGCCAGGGCTTCGGCGAGCACCCTGAGGCTCCCTTGGGAACTGATAGGCTTGCAGACTCATGTCTGCTAGCATGACCCTGTGTTCTGTGGTCTTCTGGATGGAGGGCCTTAGGGTTCTCCTGGCTCCTCAGTCCCTTGCTGTGTGGGTCCCCACATGCCATTTCAGCAAAGCCAGTGAAGAAAAGAGACATCAGTCTTGTGTTGTGCTGTCCTGGCAGTGACTTCCCATCACTTTTTCCCTCATTTAAAATGGAGCAGGGATCACACAGGACAGGAAGGCAGATAACCTGGGAGCCATGCTGGGCTCTGTGTCAAACCCTCAAAGGCTTTCTTCACCTCAACAGCTAGGTGATCCTGGTCATACCCATGCCAGATAATGTTACCCCTCTGATCAAAACCTTCCAGTAGCATCCCACTTCAACCAGAGTAAAAGCTGAAGCCCTCCTATTTAGCTACAGGGCCCTACCAGACATGCCCCTTTCCTCTACCGTGGATCCTCCTTTATCTAAGTACCAAAGGCCCCATCTGTGTACAGCGGCCTCAGGACCTTGACACTGGCTGTTCCTTCAGCTACCACTTTCTCAAGATGTCCCAGAGCCTTCTGCACAACTCTATTCACTTCCACTGATTGAGACACCTAGCTAGCTGTCCACACTCCCCATTCCCTTCTACCAACTTCTGGACATACCCTGCGTTTGTGTCCTCCCCCACCTCCAGCCTGCCCCCGGAGCCCACCCCCCATGCTGGAGACCTATGTGCTATGGGAAGAGGCCTACTGGATCCCTGGCACCTGAACCACACTTGGACTCACGGCTGGTGCTTCATGACCACACTGACAGGGCAGCTGGGTGGGAGGAGCAGGAAGAGAGGAAGGCCACTCATCCTCAGTCCCTGAGGCTGCTCAGGTCTGTGTAGGTTCTGAGGGGTGGAAAGCTGGCAAGGGAAGGGGGACACAGAGGTGAGGCTCAGCCTCTGCAGACCTAAGGCCTCAGCATCTCCCCAGGAGCCCCAGAGTCCCTCTGCCAGAGGGCTGGGCTCAGTTGGGCTTCCTCCTGAGAGACTTAGTCCTGGATCCTTCTGGATCCCTCTTAACTCTGGAAGGGTGGACCGAGGATTCAAGAGCTCTGGTAGATGGAACCCTGGGACCCCAGAACCTGTTTCCAGGAAACTCAAAATCTAGCAGCAATGGTCTGGGCTGCCTCTCCAGGCAACCTTCACAAATGGCAGCTTCCTGCTGCCTCTGCCAGGCCTGTAGATCCCCCTGAGGAGAGCTGTTTCCCTAGTCCCACTGTCCCTCATCCTCAGAGGGTCTATTCTAAGCCCAAGGCCAAGGCCATCCCCCTTCTGCCTGCTTCTAAGCCTGTGATGCCTCTTTAGAAGGCTAGGGACCCGTAGCAGAGGGCTTGGTGCTGACCTCATCTCTCACTGCCTCCTGGTACTCCTTCCTAGCTGTTCTCTCAAATAGGTCCCAGCATGCTTTGCAAAAGTCAGAGTGTCCCTGATGGAAGAAGGCAGTTGGATGACGATGTCCTCAGGGTGGTCTCCCTGACTGGAGGTTGCCATGGAAGGATCCTTCCTGGGCAGAATGTTGGGGGTGGAGGTAGTGAGCCAGGGCAGAACCCAGGGCAAGAGGTCACACATGCCACTGAGAAAAGGCACTTTATTCCAGGGTTGGTGGGAGGGCAAACGCTCACAGCAATTCTAAAATCCTGTCTGATCTCCTTTGCCTAAGAGGTGTGAGCCGGCTGCAGGTCACCCAGCCATACTGAGGGGAACTGACTGGAGTCTGGGTACATGCTGAGGAGGCCTCACATGCTCAGGCCTTCCCGCCCTTCCCCTGGGACACCCGGGTCTCTGGGGGTGCCCGGCGGAACCACTCCGACCAGGAGCCATCATAAACAGCTACATCAGGCTTTCCACAGAGGTAGGCAGCCAGGGCAATGTGGCAGGCAGTGACCCCCTTGCGGCATGTGGCGATGAGGGGCTTCGAGAGATCCACGTTCTTGGCCTCAAACAGGGCACGCAGCTCCTCTGGGCTCTTCTCGAAGCCATCTTTGGTCAGGAAGTTCATGAAGGGCATGTTGAGTGAGCCTCGGATGTGACCAGAGTCCAGTCCTGGGCAATGATGATAAAGAGCACAGGTTAGAGGAGGTAAAGAGGGGGAATTAGTGTGGGCCAGAGGGCACCAGCCAGAGCTACAAGGAAGAATTTTTCAAATAAAAATGTCTTTGCATTTTTGGGAACAATTTCTTGCCTGTTTTTCTTATCTTCAATACTCAAGACTTAAGACCCAAGCCTGCAGCGCTGCCCCCCGCCCCACGACAAGGTGCCTTGTTGGAGGGCTGTCCCAAGTCACTCCTGCTTGACAGAACATGGGTATTAGTCTCAGCTCCATCACCTAGCTTTTCCACTAACCTTTGCAAATCACTTCAGCTCTCTGTACCTGTTTTCTCATCTGTAAAATGGACTCAGTAGCACATGCCTGTATCACAGGATTGTTGAGAACTGGTAGGACAAACTCCTACAGATGCTGTGCACTGTGCTGGCTGCCAAGGGACGCAGCAAAGAGAAACACGCCATCCAGACCCTCCTGGACAGCACAGTCTAGGAAGAAGGACTGAAGCTGGCTAGCTTCATGATTCATAACATGAATTCTCCTGTAAACCCAGTTCACAGATGAATATGCTGAGGTATGCTGACATGGAGTGGAATGGCTCAGCTAAAGACAGACAGAGGATGGGCAGACCCAGGGCCAGACCTGGTTTCTAGGTGTTTTTATGAGGCATATGGTTGTGAAAAGAGAAGGGACCTGGTATTAGACGCCTGCTCAAATCCCAGCTCTGCCACCTACTACACCAGTGACCTTACATAAGTCATGCCACTTCTCTGAGCCTCAGTTTCCCCATGAGGAACAAATGCCCCCAGGGTAAGGCCCAAAGGCAGCACACACATCTGTGGCTCCCATGGCTGTTCAGTCTCTGGGAACAGGGGCCATGTGGGCCCCTCCACACACCTCTGAGGCTTGGCTGGGAGCACAGTGAAGGTGAAGTTAACCACTGGTCCTTTCCAGAACTGTCTCCCACCCAGTAAGGCTTTGGAGTAGTCATCAAGAAGGACAAAGGGCATGTGGGAGGGGGGTAGACATGATGACACATCACTGCTTGCTGGAGACTGAGGCAGGAGGATCAATAGCATGAGGCCAGTGTGGGTTACAGAGTGAGACCCTGTTTCAAAAAAAAAAAAATCCAAACAAAAATGGAGTGAGGTCTGGAGAAATTCTCAGTGGTTAAGAGCACCAACTGCATGCAGAGGACTTGAGTTCAATTTCCGGCACCAATGTCAGGCAGCTCACAACTGTCTGCAGCTCCAATGTCAGGCAGCTCACAACTGTCTGCAGCTCCAGCCCCAGGGGATCAAACATCAACACCTTCTTCAGGTCTCCTTGGGCACCTACACTCATGTGGAGATACAAACGCACACAAATATATGTAATCTAAAAAATCTTTTAGTGAGAAAAAAATGGAGGAGGTGGATGTGACAAAGAAGGGCCATGGTGACTGACGGCTCTTAGAGGGTCTGCCTTCTTAGTCCCTGCGTGCCTGACCACTTCCCTCTTCCTTGTGCGCCCTGTACCCAGAAGACAGCACTGAGAGTGGGCCCCAACCCAGGCTTGCCTCTACCTCTTCAGGCTCCACCTTTCCCAAACATTCCCACTAACCCATTAAACTTGAACCGTGGGGTGGAATGGAGCAGGGCCAGGGTAGCAGATGAGGGAAGGGAAAACCCTGGCTACTGTGATCCAGCCATACCACAGCACCACACACAGCAGCAGGCAGGCCCAGCCCTCTGTATATAAAAGCCCCTAATGACCCCAAGAGGCATAGCAGATACACTGTCAGGCCAGTAACAAGGGGGAACCCTCGCCCCAGGTTCCAAATTTCTGGAATCATTAGCACAAAAGGTCTTCTGGCTGTTTGAACACATGTCCTAGTATGTAAATGACAGCCATGCCTTCCTACTGTGACCTGAGACCAGCCAGGCATAACCTGCCAGGGAGGAGCAGCTGGCCTCACTGTGGAGTTCAGCTCTGTCAAGTTCAAGCAGTTTTGTGGGTGCTAGGGTCAGGGTGAAGTTGGGGGGATCTTGGGGAGCTGGAGCCCCAGCCTGGGGAGAGAGCAGTGGGCTTGAAGGAGAATATATATATATACACACACACACACACACACACACACACGTATGTATATTTGGGGGGTTATGTACACCTATGTGTGCATGCATATGGAGGCCAGTGACAACCTAGGCTATTGTTCCTCAATCACTCATCCCCCTAGAATTCTCTACTTCAGATAGGCTGCCCGGCCAGTGAGCCTCGGAGATGCGCTTGTCTCTGCGTCCCCAGGGCTACCATTACAGACAACACCATGGTGGGTTATTTTTGCTTGAGTTCTGGGAATCTAACTCAGAGCCTCATGCTTGCAAGATAAGCACTTTACAGGTTAAGCAACCTCTCCAGTCCTTGCCTGGGGACTTTAAATGAGCAACAGCCACTGTGGGGAGGGAGCGCCCAGGCCAGAGAACCCTGGCATACCGCCACCCAGAGGAGGATGGCAGCCAGAAGAAGCAGGGCCTCCTGCCACACTCCTCCCACCTCATTTTCAGTGGCAGGCCCCAGGCCTCCCCTCCCAACAGTGGGCATGCCACCATTCAGGCAGCCCCTGACAGCACCCAGAACGTGTAGTCTCGGGCCTTCCTCAGTCCTCACAAAGCTGGGGAGATGTTCCTCCCAGCATCAACGGGAAGCCCAGGCTCAGAGAAGGGAAGCAAATCTCCCTAGGACATATAGCAAAGGTATGTGAAGTCAGGGACGGTCGGACCCCAAAGCCTGTTTTTTGGTCACCCTGAGCATCCTCTGAAAAAAGAAGGTTGAGGCAGAGAACTGGCTGAGGTGACTGCTTGTCCTAGTTAGTTTCTCCATTGCTGACCACTACCAACTTGGGGAGGAAAGGGTTTATTTAGCTTACATATCCCAGGTCACAGTTCATCCAGGAGCCCAAGGTAGGAACTCTGACCAGTACCAACTTGGGGAGGAAAGGGTTTATTTGTCTTACATCTCCCAGGTCGCAGTTCATCAGGGAGACCAAGGTAGGAACTCAGGGCAGGAACCCGGAGACAGGAGCTGGAACACAGGCCATGGAGGAACGCTGCTTACGGGCTTGCTCCTTTGGCCCCTGCTCAGTCTGCTTTCTTATGCAACACAGGCCCACCTGCCCAGGGGTGGCACCACCTACAGTGGGCTGGGCCCTCCCACATCACTCATCAAGAAGATGTCCCTCAGACATGGCCACAGGCCAGTCCAATAGAGGCAATTCCCCAACTGAGGCTCCCTCAACCCAGGTGTGTCAAGGTGGCACTAAAGCTATCCAGCACACTGCTCATGTTCCTCTGCTGCCCAGAAGTCAAGGAAATTTGTTATAAGTTTGGCTGAGGAGATTCCAGTCAAGTTGGCAAGTTAAGATCCCTCAAGCCATGATAGGTGTGTTCGAGGCCGGGAAAACCTGTATTCTGGTTTTCCTCCCAAAGACACAAGGAATCCAGTACAGGTACCCTGGCCACAGCCCAAGAGGCAAGACACAGCTGAGAGACTTGTTCCCACAAAGCAACAATGTGGAGCAGTGACCTTTCCCCCAGTCCCTGGGTTAGCTCATTGCTCACCACACACTTAGCAGCGGCCTTGGGAGAGCCTCACGTTGGTGCCTGCCACCCTGTATTGCCTAGGCCCACCCTGTCTATCCTTCCCTTGCCAGGCCACTGAAGATTCCAGAAGACACTGTATAGCCAGGGGTCAACACTCTCCTCTCTCACATTCTCACCTGTCTCCCAAGAGAGCAAAAGCACAGCTTCATAGCAACACAGGCTGCCCAACTGAACAGTGAATGATGCCAGGCACGAACACAGCGCTCCCATTTCATATGAGGAAACTCCAGGCTTGGAGAGAGGAGACAGCTGGCTACCAGCAAGCCCTCCCTGAGAGTCCTGAATCTGAAAGTCCCTGCCTTCTCTATGTGTCTTCCTCTCTCCTCTGGATGCCCTAGGGTGCCAGAGCCTGAGCCTAGATAATACAGGTTGCCTCTGCACTCCTTCCTCTGTGCACTTGTGGAGGACAGCTTTCCTTTTCAGAAGAATAGCGGTTCAGGGGCAAAGGGATGTGGTTGTACAGAGCCTACCTGATTGCTGCACTCCTGCCAAAAAGACCACAGGACCTCTGAAGGTACCATGTGAAGGCCAGAGGGGCAGGTGCTTGCCTTCAGGGGTCCTGGGGTCTCTGAAGACCCATTTCCAGTTTCTGCCAGGGTCATTTCCTCCAGGAACTCAGGGTCAAGGCCTCCTCACTCCCCATGTTTTATAACTGGACTGTTGAACCCACAGGAACCTCTCTGAACCCCTCCCAGGCAGCAGACCATGACCTTGACAGTGCCTCGTGTGCTTTGTGTCCAGCAAATCCTCTTATGGGGTGGGGGTGGGGGGTAGCCCATTTCCTGCATGTCTAGGTGGCCCTGGACTTTGCTCAGTGCCTTCCCCTCCAAAGAACCCCTTTGCCAGCTCGCTGTGTGTGTAAAGCTATGTGCATGTGAGTAGGCAGGGCTGGGAGCCTCTGCCTGTTGATGACTGGGGAGCTCAAGGTCAAGCAGTTGGGCTGAGGGCCCTCCACATAGGAGGGGCTATGCTGCAGTGGGAACCCAGGGCTCCCCAGCACAGCAGGGAGATTAGAGGCAGTAGGAAGAGACATACAGAAGGGAGAGACTTCAAATTCACGGCTCTCAGGGGCCCTTGCTGGCAACAGATTTTCTTCCCTCTCCAAGTCTTATTTTTCCTCATCTGTAAAATGAGTACACTGTTTGGGCCTGGTAGCACTCATCTCTCAGTTTGCCTCCCAGCCTGGAAAGAGCCAGACAACCAGCTTCACTGCTTCTTCTCTGTAGTTTAAATCAGAAGAAGAAAAGGTACCTTGAGCCAAGACCAGAAGGGGCTGCAGGCATTCTAAGCCCAGAATCTTTGCAAGGTGCCCAACAAACATGACTCTCCCTCCAGACTTTCCCAGACCAAGGCAGGCCTGGAGAGAGTGGAGCTGGGGAAGGCAGAGCTTGAACCTCTGTCCATGACTAAGTGTGGGGTCTCCACCTGCCCATGCTTCAGCATCCCCTCTGCCAATGGGTTGGCCCAGTAGTATTATAAAGACTATTCAAAACAGTTTTCACAGATGTTCTCCCTGGTCTCTTCCTCTGGCCACAGAAAGGAAGAAACACTTTTCGCAACAAGTTAAGTAAAATGTTACCCCAGAGTTAGACCATGCAGGGGAGGGCAGGGACACTGAGAAAGGATCCACCAAGGTTGGGCCACCAGTTCTGTGCCCAGAAAAATCAAGACCTCAGGGTTGTCTCTGGTTAGAAGCTTCTAGAATGCAACATTTCCTCTCCTGAGGCTTTCTCTGACTCCTAAGCAATGCAGACTCCCTCTGGCTTCCCATCACATAGAAGAGGACCCAAGGGCCATCTCTCTCTGGGAGTGACTGGCAGAGGAGGAATCCCCTAGCTCTGGGAGGTAGGGGTTTGATCAATTTTGGTACATCTGAGTTTAGAGTACTTTTTTAAAAACAAGACAGTGCTGGGTTCAAATCCTGCCTCTGCCACTTAACTATACAAATAACTAAACATCCTGACATCTCATCTTCCATCTAAAGTAGAAGTATATCATGGTACACTATCCCTGGCATGAGCCGCAGCTGCTGTTAACAGCCCCATGGACAGACTACAGCTGATGGTAAGGTTATAAACAAGACTTCTTTCTCAAAAGCCAATCAGAGTCCCAGGATGGTTGGTCCTGATGGTGTTTGAACGGGTTTCTGGGGGCTAGACTCTAAGCATGTCTGTAGGCGTCTGTACAGCCCTGCAGATGCCAGTTCATGAGCAGGATGCCCTTTGGAACATACTAGTCCATGTCAGGGAGATGGTGCCTGGAAGTGGACATGGGTAGATGGGTCACTGGTCACCTCTGCTGATGCTGGCTACTTGTTAGCATGTGGATAAGAGGACAGAGAAGGCACGTGTATCAGAGGTGCAAAAACTGCCATGTACTCTCATTTTACAGGTGGAAAGACAGGATCACATGGGAGGGCTGAAGGTCCCAGTCTCTCTGGCACCCCATCCTCCCACTGGGCAATCCTCCCCAGAGGCCATAGGGATACCTACCTACTATATCCGGCTCTGGCTGGATGCCCAGGTACCGCCCCTGGGCCCGTGAATCCACCAGTTGGAACCTTTTAGACTGTAGATTCTCCAGGACCTGCTCATAGGTCTTGAGCAGGGATCGGTCCAGAGTGGCTTTGAAAACAGCTGGTTCTGGGTGTGAGGGCTCAGAGGTCACAGGATGGCCCTCCTTCAGCCAGTTCCGGAAGCCACCATTGAGCACTGACACAGTGCGATGGCCAAACACACGGAACATCCACCAGACTCGGGGGGCATAGAAGCTGCCCAGCTCGTCACCATCGTATACCACCACGTGTGTGTCGTTGCTGATGCCCAGGCGGCCCACGTAGTCCCCAAAGTGGGCCTCGCTGGGCAGCATCATCTCATAGGGCGAGGCCGTGTCCCGGCACTCTTCTATATCAAAGAAGGATGCACCAGGCACATGGCGCTCTTGGTACTCCTTGCGGGCCTGGCGGGTCCCGGGGGAGTACCAGGATGCATCCAGCACCCTCAGGTTGGGCCCCAGGCTGCCGGACCGAATGGACTCTGCCAGCCACTTGGTGGAGACCAGCGCTCGGTAGAGCACCTGATGAACCATGGTGTCAGCTCTGCGTGTCACCTGGCGCGGGTGGGAACCAGGAAAGAGACAGGCCTGTAAGGACTGAGCGCGGTGGGCGGGGCCCGAGAGGCGGGGCTCTGGTCCTCTGCACTTTCCCAGCCTGCGGTGTCAACGGCACCCCCAGCGGGGGCTGGGACGCCAGTGGGGGTAGGTTTGCACATTCCCTAGGGAAAGGCTGCTCAGTCCCTCCCACTGGCCCGGCGCCCTCCCTGCCCGGTCCCCCAGAGAGCAGGTGGGCGTGGCCAAGAGTTTCTGAGCGCTCCAGTTGCAGCAGCTGCTGGGAGGGGCTGGCTCTTCCAGCAAAGATACCCGCGGTCGGGATCCTGCCAGCAAGGAACCGGGAGAACTTGTCCTAGGTGGGGAAGACAGCCCTCGGGCTCCGAGTCCCCTCTGTTGGCAGGACAGGGACTGGACGCACAGCCCTGACCTGAGCCCTCGCCAGGCCTGCTCCCCGTCCCAGCAACCTGGGTTCTCTCGCTTCTAGAATGTCCCAGTCGCTTGAGAGGGTCCCAGGCACCCCGCCTCGCTGTCACCCTCCCCGGGGCCGCAGATGGCCCAGCCGGCGGCCCCATCCCGGGCGACCCGCTGCACTCACTCGCCCTGATGGCTGCACCGGGACTCGCCCCTGTTCTCCAGAGAAGCTGGAGAGTTCAAACCCGGAGCCAGGAGCGTCCCCAGATAGCCCATACCACCGCGCCGCCTCCAGAGGGGGGACATCTAGCCAACAGTCTTGACTCCGAACCACCCCTGCGCCCTCGCACCGGGACCTGGTTGTACCCTCGGGTGGAGAGCCTCTCACATCCCCAGGGGACTGCCGGAGGCGCGGGGTGACTCTGGGGCAATGCGAAGCCCGGCGGCGTGCCATGGGCGTCCCCCGTACCCTGCCAGTGGAAGGTGCAGCCAGCGACAGCTCCTACTGGCCGAGGCAGTGGGCTGTGCCCGAGTCTCCTCCCTTTGGCCAGCTGCAGGTTAGTGGCGGAAGGACAGGAAGCTGGGGGTGTGGGGAGGGGGCGACACGGCGGAGTTGGGGGATGGGGAGCTCAGGACCCGGTTATCTACTGCCCACCGTGTCCTGCTTGCCTTTGCATAAGGGAAGGGTACTGTTTGGGGGTGCGCAGCGTGGGACTAGGCCTGAGTGGAGGAGGGGACGTAGTCTACGAGAGAAGAGTTTCTAGGACGCCCCTAGTTCGCCTTAAGGGTCACTATTCGCTTGGGACCCACTGTGGGTTGGGGTAGAGAACAGTAGATGAGGATTGGAATGACCTAATGTCTTTAGAGACAATCGGGGGTGAGGCGAACAAGAGGACCAACAAAGCGGTGCAGAAGAGTCAGGGCGAGGAGACCCAGAGGCCCCCAGAAGGGAAAGCGGCAGATAACACGGAAACGAAAGTAACATTTATCCTGCCTGCCTGCTTTACCACCCTGCGGGTGTAGGCCAGAAACTTCTCCCAGCCGGAGACAGAAGCAGGGTCAGGTTACCCAGGCCTCCACGTAGACTGGGAGTTTAATCTCTGACCCCAAGCCCCCGTGGTGATAGAAGCTGCCTTTGTTTACTTCCTGGATTCCACCCTCCCACTTTCTAAACATTGGTCCTGCCCTGAAATACTTGTCACAGCATGTTGCAAAAATGCAAACATTAGCATTTTCCCAGCATCCTCTGAGTCTTGAGCTTGGCAATGAGAGAAAGAGGGTGCCAGGAAGGTCCAGGTAGGGAGGTACTGTTGACTGCCTGAGTCCCCACACAGTGGGATATGGGCTTGGGCTTGCCCTGGATGACCTGGGGTTGTCCTGTATGCTCTGAGGGTCCATCTTCAGAAAACCACTCCCCACAGGATCTTGGCCCACCAAACCCCCAGGAGCCTGTCTCTTTCTGGTTTCTGTGCCTCAGAGACATTGCCAGTCCTCTCAGACCCTCTTTCAGCAACCCAGGGCCCTTTGTGAGAACTGTCAGTCAAACAAGGAGGTATGGCCTGGTGGACCTCAGACCTCTGAAGTCTCACTCCCAGAAGTCTAAGATTCTAGGTTCGCTGCTGTAGATTCAAGAGCTGCTTATGAGAGTAATGGGAGAAATAATGGGATTTCACTCAGCCACCTTAAATGAGTATTCAAAGCAGTTATATAGAGTGTACAATGGTGGCCCTTCTACATTCATCCTTTAATCTACCTAAGAGGTGGAAACTGGAGCTGGGAGTGGTGCAGTGGTACCTACTGAATCCCTCTATTCTGGAGACAGAAGGGTGGACATCAGTTCCAGACAGCCTGGGATACAGAGCAAAGCCCTGTTTTTAAAAAAAGGGAGGGGGGTTGCTGGTGAGATAGCTCAGTTGGTAAAAGCATAAAGATCTGAACTGTGATCCTCAGAACCTACATAAAAACACAGGGCATGGTGACACAAGCTTACTGTAACCTCCAGAACCCGGGGGGGGGGGGGGGGGGGGGGGGGCGCAGGGGGATGCTGGGTTCACTGGCCAGGCAGCCTAGCCTAGCTTACTTGGTGAGTTCTAGGCCATGGAGAGAACTTTGTCTTACACACACACAAAATAAAAGTGGGCAGCATCTGAGGAACAGCATCATAGGTTGACCTCTGGCCTCCACGTGCATGTGTCCACACTAACACATGGGTGCATGCACTTCTACACACACGTCCCCATGCACACACACATACACATAGAGGTAGAGGTCAGAAGATCCATTACAGGATAAAGTAACCCAGAGACCCTCACATGCCCATACCACCGAACAGTCAGGCAGTGTCATGGCATTTGGAGGCCTCTGTTACTCCTAAACCAGAGCTGGGGGCGGGGACAAGATCCCCAATAATGATGGGGGGACAGGAGCTGCTGTGGTTCCCAGGAGAGCCATTCAGGGAACCTCAGCCTCCCTCCCCTCACCACCCCTGCTGCTGTATCTAGGCACAGGGTTGTCACAGATGCTGGGATCAGCTCTTAGCCAGAACCAGTGCCAGCCTTCTTATGCTTAAGATCAAGTTCAAGTTCTTGGGCCCCTACAGCAGTCAGACTGAGCTTCTCCCTCTTCTGGGAAGCCCTTCCACCTGCTCCCTCCCATCCAGGCTGAGGTAGAGGCCTCAGTGCTCACAATAAACTCCAGCCATTTTCAATTGTATTGTTGCTTGAGATGTCTGGGATCTTTCAAAGTCAAGAGTTCCTCAGTGCCCAACACTGATCCACTTATCGAAGCCCACTGGAACCCCATTTAGTGCATTAGTTTCATTGGTTTCTGTTTTTTTTTGTTGTTGTTGTTTTGAGTGAGAGAGAGAGAGAGAGAGAGAGAGAGAGAGAGAGAGAGAGTCAGTCTCCCTTTAGCTGGCCTGGAACTCACTATGTAGACCAGGCTGGCCTCTCACTCTCACAAAGATCCTTCTGCCTCTGCCTCCTGAGTGCTGGGATTAAAGGAATACACCACCATGCCCGGCTTTAGTTTTGTTCTTTTGAGACAGGATCTTGCTGCATAGCCCAGGTTGATCTGGAACTTGCATTGTAGACTAGGCTGGCCCTGAACTCTAGTCCTCCTGCCTCAGCCTCCTGAATGCTGGAACTTCAGGCAAGTCAGCTACCACACCTTATGACTCAAAACACTTCTAGGAGCTGCAGTGGCCTTCAAGAAAAAATGACAGTACCAAACCTTAAGACTGCTCCTTAACAGGGCACAAGGAACTGCTGTGTCAAGTGTTGTAATTGTGAGGATTAAATGGCACTAGGCAAAGAGTAAATTCTGGGTTCTTCATTGAAATCCTGGATGGATGAGTGAATTTAACTTTGACCTTGTTTGCTTTACTTAAGGGCCATTTGGGCCAGCCTTTTGGCCCTGCCCTGCCCTACCCACTTGCATTCAGGGCAAAAAATAGGGAGTAAGAGGGCCTGGGCCACCCTCTCCTGGCACCCATGGTCATAAGGCCTATTGGAGTTGTGTGTATCCAAGCCCTGACTCCGGGAGTCTCTGAGTGATCAAAGCCTGAAGTTGGCTTTGGAGTCTGCATTCTTGGACTCTGCCCTCCGGGTGCTCGGGTTCCTCCTCTGCCAACTTGCATACATACCCCAGTCGCAGCCCCTGCAGGCAGACCGGCCTCTCCCTCCTGACATCTCCCCTGTCCCGCAGGCCTGCAACCTGAGCTACACTGAGCCCATGGCCGCCCAGCAGCTCTTCCGCGCGCTGGTGTCCGCGCAGTGGGTGACCGAGGCCTTGCGGACTCCGCGCGCAGCGCAGCCCCTGCAGCTGCTGGACGCCTCCTGGTACCTGCCGAAGCTGGGCCGTGATGCCCGCCGTGAGTTTGAAGAGCGCCACATCCCGGGCGCCGCCTTCTTTGACATCGATCAGTGCAGCGACCGCACGTCGCCGTACGACCACATGCTGCCCAGCGCAGCGCACTTCGCAGACTACGCAGGCCGCCTGGGCGTGGGTGCCACCACGCATGTCGTGATCTACGACGGCAGCGACCAGGGCCTCTACTCGGCACCGCGGGTCTGGTGGATGTTCCGTGCCTTCGGCCACCGCACCGTGTCGCTGCTGGACGGCGGCCTCCGCCACTGGCTGAGCCAGAACCTCCCCGTCAGCTCTGGCAAGAGCCAGCCGGAGCCCAAGGAGTTCCATGCTCAGCTCGATCCCACCTTCATCAAGACCTATGATGACATGCAGGAAAACCTGGAGGCCCGGCACTTCCAGGTGGTGGACGCCCGAGCAGCTGGCCGGTTCCGCGGCACGGACCCAGAACCACGAGATGGTAACATGCTAGGGAAATGGGTCGAGAGGGGGTCTCGGGTGCGGGGACGGGACTGATGTACATCCTAGGCACGGTCTGGCTTTGCACTGGCCTTTCAAGCACACAGCGCCCCGGCCAGGGGAGGAGGTTTGGTTGCCAGGTGCCACTCTCTAAGCCTCTAGCTTCCTTCTTAAAGTGGGGGTGTCACAATGCTACCTCTAAGCTTTAGACAGAGGAAGCTCCAGTACGTGGGGAATCCAGGGTGCCCCTGTACAAGTGTGACAGCTCAAGTAACTCTGCAATACTGTGCTAGTGTGGGGCCACTGCAGACTTGCAGACTAGCAGGAGGCAGCAGCCCCCCATCATGTCCCGCCCGCAGTGTGAGTTGTTAGTGTGGAGGAGAATCTGGGGCAGCCAGACTAGTCTAACAAAGAGATTCGGAGAGGGTCACCCCAACAGGGTGGTGGCTGTTCCAGGTGAGGCACACCCACTGCCTATGGCCTAGCTTCCCCAGGCAAGAAGCCTACGGGAAAGCCCTCTGTAATATGGGAGAGGGTCCTCATAACGCAGATAAGGCTGTAGCCAGGTCGATGTGAGTCTTTCAACACTCCCAGGAGTACAGCCATCCTTGTGTAACTGCAAGCTTCGCATCCATGTGTTTAAACAGTCTCAGAAAACTTTCTTTTGTCTGTACTGGGGGTGTAAGCTTCCCTTATTAATTCCCTGAATGATACAGTGTGGATGATGCAGTGTGGATGATGCGGTGTGGATGATGCGGTGTGGATGATGCGGTGTGGATGATGCGGTGTGGATGATACGGTGTGGATGATGCGGTATAACTACACAGCATTTATACCTCATGGGGTATTGAAAGTAGTCTAGAGCTGGGTGTTGTGGCCTGGCACTGGGAGGCTGAGGCAGGGGGATTGTGAGATTGAGGCCAGCCTGGGCTACAGAGACCCGATCTCAGAAAGCAAGCAAGCAAACAAGAAACAGAGAAAGAGTGAGAATGGAAGGCAAAAAGAAAAGGTCAAGAAAGAGAAGAAACAGTAATCTAGAAACTGTCACGTGTGAGGAAACTGCGTAGATGAGACAGGACACTTTATATGAGGGACTGTGCATCTCCAGACTTCGGAATCCTGGGAAAGGGGTTATCCAGGAACCGATTCCCCTGTACATAGAGAATAATGCCTGTGCTGCCATTGCACAGAGGAGGAAAAGAGCCTTCCAGTGGCTGCCTTGCTTGAGGCCTCAGGAAGCAGCCCCCAGGATTCAAACTCCCTGCATACTTAACCACTGTGAGCAACCAGTGATCACCCCCCTTTCCTCTCCAGCCTGCCTGCATGCAAGGAGTTGACCACACCCCTGGAAGCTCCCCCTGAGTAGCATTTCCTATGCCCCCCCCCCCGCGCCAGGTGGAGATTGTAGCATCTATTCTGTGCTCCTAAAGTGCTCAATGCAGCCTGACAATTCAACCAGTCCCTGGACCAAGTCTATATCTCAGAGATGTTTGGTGACTTCAGGGGCTCCTGCCACATGGGGTACTGTAGACCAGTATTGCTCTGTCTCCAACCCTTGGAAACTGCTGTTATACCCCACCAGTTTTGAACCTACCTAGGCAGCTATTTCCTATGGGTCAGCGTTATGTGAGAGTGCCACCCAATTCAGCCCCAGGGCAGAGGCAACACAAGGCAGCTACTGGTACCAAGCTTAGGTTTAAAGCTCTAACTCGGGCTGGAGAGATGGTCCAGCGGTTAAAAGCACTGGCTGCTCTTGAGAGGACCTGGGTTCTGTTCCCAGCACCCACATGGCAGCTAATAACCATCTGTAACTCCAGTTCCAGGGGATCTGATGCCCTCTTCTGGCCTCCTCAAGCATTGTACAACATGGGTGCACTTACATACAAGCAAGCAATACACTCATACACATACACAAAAACAATAATATGAAAAAGCTCTATTTCTAGTTGCACTTTCTGTGTGACACCTGGCAGGTCACCTAACTTCTCTGGATGGTGGCCTTTGCATGTCTGTAATGAGAGACGTAGAGAGAGCAAGCACACAAATTCCCAGCTCTAGGTAGGAAGCGATGTCATCAGTCTGTGCTCCTCTGCTCCACACTCTCCTTGGTGGTGTTTAGCGTGCTCCTCCATCACACTTGCTGGTACATGAGTGGGAGCAAATGATGCGTGCCTGGAAGGCCAGTTGGCGAGATGGTCCAGGGTGCCAGGCATGAAGGCTTGGCAGCCCGCATCCGAAGCCTCACCATTCCCCTCCACATTCCTAGGCCTGGCCAAGCACACCTGTGATGTGCTCCATCAGCCCCAGGGGCAGGGAATGTGCTTTGTTGAAGTTTAACATAGAAGGAAGCCCTGATTTTATTTACAGGTGCCCGCCCCCAGCTTGAGAGCTTTCTCCTCTCCCTGCTCTGGGATGGGTCGTGTATGGGGACTTCTGAGAAGCCCAGTGTCTGCACCTGTTCAGTGGGAATGCTCAGCCCACCGCACTGCTTGTGAGTGCCGCTTCCTGCTGCTCTCAGAGAATACAGAACCAGACCTGAAGCACTGTCCCTTCCTGTGCAGAGAAACTGGGACAGAAGTTTCTAAGAGCCTCGTGTTAAAATCCAGATGGCCCAGATTTGAGTGGCAGGCTGTGAGGGTTCATTTTATTGCAGCTCTCAGCCCTCTTGTGAAAATGGAACTTTAATAACTCCTGACTGAAGACCAGGTAGAAACAAGACATGAGCTGGGAGCCCTGGGAGCCTGCAGAGCTTGGGGTGTAGTGACTCTCCCCTTAATTCACCGTTCTCTGGCCTTGCTGGGGTCCTCTTCCTGCTCTAGCCAAACTGCCTTTTTGGGGTTTTTGTTGTTTTGTCTTGTTTTTCTGAGACAGAGTCTCATGTAGCCCAGGCTGACCACTTACCACTTGGCTAAATAAGACCTTATACTTCTGATTCTTCTGCCTCTGCCTCCCAATTGCTGGGATTACGCTTCACCAGGTACTGAGGCTAGAGCTCAGTGCTTTGTGCATGCTAAGCCAGCACTCTACCAACCAAGCCACATCCCCAGCTCCGAGACTGTATTCTTTTTAAAAAGATTTGGTTCTTTTATATGTATATGTGTGTATATTGTGCATGTTGGAGGCCACAGAGGCCAGAAGAGGGTGTAGATCCTCTGGAGCTGGACTTACTGGCAGTTGTGAGCCATCTGATGTGGGTGTTGGGAACCAAACTCAGGTCCTCCAGAAAAGCAGCAAAAGCTGTTAAGCTCTGAGCCATCTCTCCAGACCCTACACTGCATCCATTTAAGAATAAAGTCTGATTTTCCCTGCAGCCATACCAGAACCCAAACGTCTTCTTCCAGGTCCATTAAGCACCCCCACCTTCCACTTCCCTGTTATCTGAGCTTTGGCACTGATAACCTTTTGTGTAATTCCAGGACCCCAGGTTCCTCCTGCCTGCCACACTCTCCAGCCTATTGTCTGGATCCCTAGACTGGCTGACTCCCACTCTTCTCCTGGGAGAAGACCCCACCCTCCCTGGGACTGTGGCCTGCTCCACAGCAGCACAGGCTCTGGTGTAGCCTGGGTTACAATCTTCTCTGCTCTGCTAGCTGAGACAGGCTGGTCTTTGTGCCTTATGTTGGGGTGGGGAGAGGGCTGTGTCATGTCTTTCCTATAGAATTTGGGAGAGATTAAGGAGAAAATGCTGCTAAGGGGGTCTAGGCCCTTTCCTGTGCATTTAGCCATGTCAGATGCTTTGATTACTATTGCAATTTCTATACTATAGCCCAAGGGCCTTTTGGTCATACTTGATACACTAGCGATTTTCTGGTTATTGCCTGTCCTGCATACCACCCCTGGTCTATAAGTACCCTGAGTCCCAGCTGGGGGACACATGTATTATTATGCTATCCTCAAGGTATGTAGTCAGGAAGCCCAGGGCCCCATGTGACTCTGGTGGAGTCTAATTCTTGGGTTCAAAGTCCAGCCAGCAATTGTCTGGGTGCAGTAACTATAGGTGATTCTTAGCCTTAGCCTGGCCTCCTGTGCAATAGGAATAGCGCCTGGGTTTGGTCCAGAGGATAAGATGCAATGATGGAGAAGTGTTTGGCATTCTGTTTGTGTCAGGAGACTCAATACCATAAATACCACCAACATAGGACATCATTCCCACTGTCCTTATATGTGTTTCCTCTCTTCAACCCTGTTGCACAGGCATCGAACCTGGTCATATGCCCGGTGCAGTGAACATCCCATTCACTGAGTTTCTGACCAAGGAAGGCCTGGAAAAGAACCCAGAGGAGATCCGCCGCCTGTTCCAGGAGAAGAAGGTGGACCTATCCCAGCCCCTGGTAGCCACGTGTGGCTCCGGTGTCACAGCCTGTCATGTGGCACTGGGGGCCTTTCTCTGTGGCAAGCCCGACGTGCCTGTATATGACGGCTCCTGGGTGGAGTGGTACATGCGCGCTCAGCCGGAACATATTATCTCAGAGGGCCGAGGGAAGACCCACTGAGGCTAGGCAGGACTGTTCAGCTTAGGTGACACCAGACCACCAGCAGTGCCAGCCCGGTAGCTCCGACTCTGCTTTACCAAAAGAGTGCCTCCTCATCCAATTCAGGTGGTGTTTGGGGTGACAGCCCAGGGAACAGGAATTCCTTCGACTCATGGGCACCCAGTGGAGGGGGTGAAAGGGTGACCATGGGAGGGTGCCTTGGGGGAGGGAGGCCAGGCCACAGACCCACCTGTATGGTGCTAAGCTGGGGCCCACCAGAGAAATAAAACACCAAGGGTAAAACTCTTATAGCTCTGAGTATGCCTCCCTTTCATGAGAGTTCAGGGGTTTCTACATACATGGCAGAGGTTACTTCGGACCTGGGGGAGCCTGTTGTTGCCTTCTAAGTAATGCTGGGGCCTCAGAGCCCCTGTTCCTGTGACCAGAATACCCTGTGACAAACTGTCCTCAACCTCTACTCCTGGAGTCTCCCTCTGGCTTCTGGGCCCCTTTGTTTCATTTCCATTTTGTTTGTATGTATGTGTGTGCATGCATGAGGCCAGAGACAACCTTCTCCACTGTTATTTTTCAAGCACCACCCACACTGTGTTTTGAGACAGGATCTTCCATTAGCCTGGAACTGACCAAGTAGGCTAGGCTGGCTAGCCAGTGAGCCCCAGGAATTCACGTTCTCCATCTCCCCAGTGCTGGGGTTACAAGCTAGCCGCATTGTACCTTCCTTGAGCAATATGAAGACTTAAATTGTGCAATTTACAGAAACTGTTTAGCCTGGTGCTAGACACAGTAAACACCAAATACTAGCATTGTCTATTTCATAATGTTTTTACATTTATTCGTGTGTGTGTGTGTGTGTGTGTGTGTGTGTGTGTGTGTGTGTGTGTGTGTGTGTGTAAACACGTGCACATGCCATAATGCACAGGTGGAGATCAGATGACAACTTGCCAGAGCTGGTTTTCTTCTTCCACCATGTGAGCCCTAGGGATCGAACTTAGGTCATCAGTCTTGGTAGCAAGCACCTTTATCCACTGAGCCATCTCGATGGCCCCCACTAATGTTATTTTTAGAGAACTGTTAGTAGTTAGGCATGCCAAGTGTTCCCTAACATTGGACAAAAGAAAATAATGAGAGAAGAATTGTGCTCCTGCCCTCACAGAGCTTCCAAACTGAGAGAAGAAACCAGAATTTTCTATCATTTTCCAGAGAGTAAGGAATGCTGTGAAATAATCTGTTTATAACAGACTAATTTTTTAATTTTAGGTGTATGAGTGTATTGCCTGTATGTGTGTAAGTGCACCTGGGTCGCGCAATGCCCACGGAGTTCAGAAGAAGGCATCGGATTCCTCTGAAACTGGAGTTATAGATAGTTGTTAGCTGCCATGTGGGTCCTGGGAATCTAACCAACCCCAGTCCTCTGTGAGAGCAATCAGTGCTCTTAACCACTGAACCATCTCTCCACCCCAACAGACTAATTTTATGAGAGTAAAAATTACAAGCTCCGAGAGGCAGAGTGATTTGTCTAAGTGTGCACAGCTCATTTGAGACTAGCCCAACTGGAGATTAAGTCTCCAGGGTTGGAGTTTCTCCAGGGTCCCTCTACTGCCGTGGTTTTCCAGACTGGAGGATCAAGGGGAGAATAGAAACGTGTGTTAAACACATGGAGGATGGGCCAGTGCTTGCCCAGCTCCAGGGAAGCCTTGAGTGATGGTGGTATATAAGCCAGAGGCTTTTCTGCTCAGCCCAGCATCCAGCAAGGAAACAATGGCTGACCAGGGTTGAGGCTTTTCTCTCCTGGGAAGGGCCTTGGTGAGTTGGATCGATTCCAGGGAGACCTAAACTTGGCCAGAACTTTCTAGCAATGACCCAGAGCCATCCTTGAGCTCTTTCCTGACTCTTACAAGGCTGAACCTCAGAATAATTCATCACCCGCTGCAGGGCCCCCCATCAGCTAGGAGCCACACCTCCTACACCATGGGTTCCACAAAGGAACTTGCAACACCAGCTATGACCAGAGTTTTGCCTACTTGGCAAATATTTGCTGAGCACCCCCAGGCCCTTTTATGGAAGCCTTTGCCAGTCCTGTCTAACCAGCTGTACCAGAATATTCCCACTGCCTGCCTAGACAGTTGCCACAAAGGATCACGGTCCAAAGCCCCCAAGCCCCAACCGCAACAGAGGGCTGGATCACGGATCAGTTGGGTGCTGTTGGCCCGGTACTGTGGAATTGGCCTTGCCCCAGCACTGCCTTCATGGACCTCAGGCTGAAATGGAATCTAGAGTACTGCCAGACACAGGGCAGAGCAGTATCAGGTAAGGCAGAGCTCAGCCAGGGGAGTGTAGGAGTTGTTGCGGGGAGGATGGAAGGAGGCTAAAGCTGCCAGGTTAACTGGAAACTTCATCATTTTCAACACGCAGGTGGGGTACATACTCAAACTCCTCAAGGCTTTTTCCTGTGGCTTTGGTGCATCCTGCTTGCCCCCAAATAAAATGGTCCAACCACTAGAGGCCACTATGCTCTGATCTACCCTTCCCATTTGTGGTGGTCTGGGTTCTCTGGAGCTAGCTTCCCTCCTGCCTGCTTCCATTTAGGCCCACTCCCTTACCCAAGCCAATAGTTAGATCACTATGGCCTCCAGCCACCCACTTCTTCCAGAGCTCTGAATCCCGTGTCCACAGCTAATTGGACCCCTCATCTTGCCCTTCCCTCCACCTGTCATCTCTATCTTAATGCAGGGCTACTATCTATGAGCCACTTGTGCTCAAACCTAAGAACAAATTCTCTGAGATTCCACCTCCCTTACCCATATCTTATCTGCAGATGGCTGTCCCCACCTCTGCAACCAAGTCTTCATGCACCATGCCCCAGACCCATATTGACTAACCCTGCCTGACTCAACTATTAATTCCATTGCATGTCCTCAGCAACCTCTCCCCATCCCTCCAGGACCTGGGGCCACAGCCCTGGGAGGTAGCATCACCTGCTAGAGAGGGGGACTACAGCAACACACACTGGTGAACAGTCACTGAAAAGCACCTGAGATGGGACTCAGAGAACAGAGAGTACAGGGCAGCTTCAGGGTGAGTACCATGTCACAGGGGTGACAGTACCATGCATGAATTCTCTGGGCTGTGCCCCCTGACTCCACATAGAGATGTGGTAGGAGGGCTCAGAGTGTAGCCTCCAGAGCCCCAGCCTCCTATTCCCTGGCATCTGGGCAGCAGACTCGATTACTCTCTTCCACTGTGGAGAGAAATAACTAGCTTCTAAAATATAAATTATTGGTCAAGTGCAGTGGCACATACTTGTGATATAAGCATTCAGGTGACTGAGGCAGGATGGTGAGGTCCAGGCCAGCTTGGGCTGCATAGTGACACCCTCTTAAACCAATGAAAATATTTGAAAGATAGAAGGAAAGTTATCCCCTTTTTCAGGTACTATGATTGTATGCTTGAAGTAACAGAGAATTAAGAATAAAAGTTACCCAAACAATAAATCAGCCCCATATAGAACTAGCATATGCAAATCAACACGCCTCAGATACTCAAACAATAGATGGTGAATATGGTTGTGAAAACCTTAATTCCAAAGCAATAAAAAAGATCTTAGGGAGCTGGAGAGAGGGCTCAGTGGTTAAGAGCACTGGCTGCTCTTGCAGAGGACCAGGGTTTGGTTCCCAGCACCCACATGGTGGCTAACAACCACCCGTAACTCCAGTTCCAGGGGATCTAATGCCCCCTTCTGGCCTCTGTAGGCATTACGTTCACTTATACACATGCAGGCAAAACACTTATAAACACAAAATTAATTATTTTTAAATCTTAGGACATGGTGGCAAATACATGTAGCCTGGCACTTGGGAGGCTGAGGCAGAAGGATTGAGAGGTTTAGGCCAGAACTGGCTATATAGCAAGACCTTGCTTTTGTTTTTAAGATTAAAAACATTTTTGTTTATGTGTATTTGTGTGTCCCCACAGTACTGAGGCTATTTCCAGCCCTGTCTAACCAGCTGCATCAGAATATCCCCACTCCCTGGACTGTTGCTGCAAAGGGTCATGGTTCAAAGCTCCCAGCACACAGAAGGTACACATGAATGTATATGTCACATATGTGCAGGTGCCCCTGGAGACCAGAAGAGGGTATTGAATCCCTTGGAGCTGTAGTTACAGGCAACTATAGTCTCCCAGGGTGGGTACTGGAAAATGAACTCAGGCACTGTGAAGAATAGCAAGTTCTCTTAACTGCAGAGCCCCAAACGTGCTTTTTAAAAAGTCTCTCTTGGGGGCTGGAGAGATGGCTCAGCGGTTAAGAACACTGGCTGTTCTTGCAGGAGACCAGGGTTCAGTTCCTAATACCCAAATAGCAGCTAACATCCATTCATAACTCCAGTTCCAGGGGATCCGACAGCCTCTTCTGTCCTCCGTGGGCACTGCACAACATGGGTGCACTTGCCTACATGCAGGCAATACGTGCACACCCATAAAATAAAAATAGTAAAATATTTTTAAAAAGTTTTTAAAGTCTCTTGGGCTGGAGAGATAGCTCAATGGTTCAGCGCACTGACTGCTCTTGCAGAGAACCTGAGTTTGATTCCCAGCACCCACATGGTGGCTAACAATCGTCCGTAACTCCAGTTCCAGGGGATCCGATGACTTCTTCTGATCTCCAAGGGCATTGCATGACATGGGTTCATTTACACACATGCAGGCAATATACTCAAACACATAAATAAACATAATAAAATAATAAAATACAATTTTAAAAGTCTCTCTCATGGGGCTGGAGAGATGGCTCAGTGGTTAACAGCACTGGTTGCTCTTGCAGAGGACCCAGGTTTGGTTCCCAGAACCCACACAGCTGCTAACAACCATCCATAACTCCAGTTCCAGGGGATCAGACGCCCTCTTCTGACCACCACAGGTGTTGTATGACACAGATGCACTTACATATATGCAAGCAATACACACAGACGCATTAAAAAACATTTTTTAAAAGTCTCTCTAACCTCAAAATATATTTTAAAAAGGAAGGGAGGGAGGGAGGGAAGGAAGGAAGGAAGGAAGGAAGGAAGGAAGGAAGGAAGGAAGGAAGGAAAACAGGGCCAGTCAAATATCTCATTGAGTAAAAGCAATTGCACAAACTTTATGACCTGGGTTTGATTCCTGGATTCCATAGTGGAAGGAAAGAGCCAACTCCCCAAACTTGTCCTCTTACCTCCAACAAGTACACTGTGGCACACCCAGTATCCATACTCACACACAAACATACACACACATCATAATCATAATCATAGGGAAATGTTCAACATGAATAGGGAAGTGAACAAGCCCATTGAATCTTTAAAATGAAGTCTAAGTGCTAAGTGAAAACCAGCAAAGCAGTGATAGATAGTGTCCCTTTATGTGAGAACGGGGAACAGGAAAAGACACACCCAAGAGTAGAGACAAAAAGAGTGAGGCTGGCCTCAAGTGGGACAGGTGGAAATGGCCAGAAAGGAAGGGCAGGTGTTTGGAGGTGGAGGGAAGGCGGTGTGTATGGGGTGCCGCTGTATTTTCCTGCATGCAGCTTTTTGAATAGTTTGATATACGAAAAAAATCAACAGTGATGAAGGGAACAGAAATGTGCCACAAATAACAAGTTACCCTAGCTGTACTTCACATGGAGACAATTATTCTCACCAAAGGAGGGTCAGCATTTGACCCACCCCAGTCACCTACCCATCCAAGCAACACTTAAACATGCTATTCGACTGTTCGGACTGTATATCTTCAGACAAAAGACAAAGCAAATGAACTCAGAAAACAAAACTGAGTACTGTAATCTCAGTACTCAGGAGGCTAAGGCAGGAGGATTTTGAGTTTGAAGCCAGCCTGGACTACATAGAAAGACTCTGTCTCAAATAAACCCACAATGTCACATGCACAAACACACACGAATTCACACACTCATGCACGCACATGCCTCTGAAAATAAATATTGAACTTTTGCAAGTAGGTTTGTTTTTTAGTGTTCTGGCCAGGACTGAACAAATCAGTAAACACATTGAGAATACCGGGACCCAACATTTTCTTTACTAGAGAGAGGCAAACAAGACAGGAGAGAATAAATTCTGCTGGGTCAGAGTTGTAAATGTCAGTAACCTCAGGGTTCTGAGGGGAGGGAGACAAAGAAATTTATGAATGAGTACACGTGAGACTGCACACACGTGTTTCCTTCCTACCTCTGGCTCTGCTCCCTGAGAGCCCACAGGAGCAATGGCCTCAGTGCTGTGAGCCTATCAGGCACCCAGGCCTGCATTTGAGCTACATTATCCATGCAAAAGACCAGGGGCTGTTGGAGCAGAGGCAGACCATTGAGAGCATTCATCACTTTGGTGGTGAAGGTGGCTTATTTGAAGCCAAGGATGGAACTTGGGACCCCACCCACACCTGCTTGATAAATGCCTCTACCATTGAGCCACACCCCAAGCCCCCAATCATTTCACTGGGTTAGAAAGCAAGGAATTGTTCATAGTGTGATGGGTCTAAAGGATGAATGGGCTGTTATTTAAAGTGGCCATGTTCTGGTTTTGCAAGTTAAAAGAGTTATGATGGCAAGGATGAAGGGGCTGGAGGGGATGGAGGGGATAATGGGGATTGAGGGAATGGTGGTAATGGTAGAGATGGTGATGGTAGTGATAGGGGGATGGAGGAGATAGTGGGGCTGGAGGGGATGGAGGGGATAATGGGGATTGAGGGAATGGTGGTAATGGTAGAGATGGTGATGGTGGTGATAGGGGGATGGAGGAGATAGGGGGGAGGGGGGGGGAGGGCGGGGATGGAGGGGATGGAGGGGATGGGGGGGATAGAGGGGATGGTGGGGATGGAGGGGATGGTATCATAACTATGACTTCATGCCGCTGAGCTTCGATCTTAAAAATGCTTAAGATGGCAAGTTTTATGTTATATGTATTTCACCACAAGTTTTTAAAAGATGATTATCTTTCTTAACAATTTTCTTTCTTTTTATTTATTTTTATTTGTTTGTTCATTTGAGACATGGTCTCATGTAGACTAGGCTGGCCTGAAATTCAGTATATAGCTGAACTTCTTGGATTTCTGATCTTCTGTCTTCACTGCTCAAGTGAAAGGATTACAGGCATATACCGGCAGGCCTGGTTTAGCAGTGCTGGAAATCAAATCCAGGGCTTCGCGCATGTAGGTGATCACTCTGCCAACTGAGCTACATCTCCAGTCCAAGATACAGAAGCCATCTGGGAGGGGCTCCACTAATTAAATCTTAGACAATTTGAGTATCAAAATAAATAATAATAACAGATTATAACCTATAGAACAAAGTTCAATAGTCTATATTGATAGGACTGAGTGAACGCACACGTGCATTCAGGAAAGAGAAGAAAAGCTTCTGTTCAACAGACCAACACCTAGTGAGTACAGAAAGAACGATGAGGTTCCAGAATCATAGCTTGGCAATCATCATAGTTGACTGTTTCAGCTAAGAATAATCAGTGAACACTAAAATCCATGATGAGATAAATTACTCGCTCGATGAGAAACAGAATATTAAGATCTCCTCACTAGTTATTAATTCAGAAAGAAGACGTGACTGCACAGTTCAGAAACCTGCAGACAGGCCCTGAGCAGTCAGAGCTCACCTCGCCAGGACAGGACAGGTCCACATCAGGTAGCTCCCGGCTTCGAAGCTCCCAGTGAAGGAGGACATGGCAAACACACTGAGGGGCGGTCTACAAACATATGGCCTACACTCTTTAAAAATGAAAGACAGAGAAACTGCTGAAGACTAAAAGAAAATGAAGAGGCTGGGTGTGGTAGTACAAGCCTCTATAATCCCACCATTCGGGAGGCTGAGGCAGGAGGACCTTGAGTGTGTGTACGGAGTTGGGGGCAGGAACAATGCAGGTGGCTTGGATACAGAAGTTTTTAGCATTTCTTTTCTTTTGCTAGAAAAGATATCAGCAAAATAAATGGAGTTTGAAGAAATCTGTGTTGCATGTATGGTACCAGTGTTTATTTCCCCACCTTTGATCACTATATTGTGATCACAGGGGAATGCCCCTGTTTCAGAAACCCAAGGAGAGATTAGGCAGGAGAAGTCATCAACTGCAGTTCATTCAAAAACTGTCCTAGCCCAGGCCTGGTGGCACATATCTTTAATCCCAGCACTCAGGAGGAAGAGACAGCTGGATTTCTGTGAGATGGAGGCCAGCCTGGTCTACATGGTGAGTTTCGGGCAAGCTAGGGCTACAGAGAGGCTCTGTCTCAAAAAAAACAAAAATAAACAAAAAAACAAGAAAGTTTATAAAATAAGAAGAGGCAGAGAGAGAGAGAGAGAGAGAGAGAGAGAGAGAGCACACAGGGAAGGATTCACATTTAGGGATTTTCTTTGGATGTTATTTTCATGACATTTCTCTAAAATTGAAATTGTTTACAAGATTGAGAAATACAGTTTCTTTTGTTTTTTGATTTTGAGACAGGGTCTTCCTGTAGCCCCAGCTGGCCTGGAACTTGCTATGTAGAGCAGGCTGGCCTCGATCTCACAGAGATCCACCTGCCTCTGCCTCCTGAGTGCTGGGAAAGGCATATGCCACCACACCCGGTTCTCCCCCACCCCACAATGTTTTTTGAGACAGGATTTCACTATGTAGCCCTGGATATCCCAGGACTCACCATGTAGACCAGGTCAGCCTGGAAGTCACAGAGATCTGCTTGCCTCTGCCTCCTGAGCACTGGGATTAAAGGTGTGCACTGACTAGCCAGGCAGATGTTTTTGTTTTGATTCAGGTTTCTGATTCTATTCTTGCTGGGGCTGCTAACCGGACCCACATTCTACAAACAAGATCCAGAGACCACTTAAAGCTAAAGCAGTTCTCTCCACCAAAGTGGTTATAGACTCATCTTGGATGCCTAGATCAGAGGCAGGGGTGTGCAGACCCAGAACAGGAGGAGGGCAGATGGCTTTCCACTGGCGGGGGCTGCTGCTGAACTTGGGGTACCCTCCTGAGTGAGGAGGCTTCCCTCTGTAGAGTCTGGTCTGTACAATCTGGGGTACTGTATACTCAGAAGATTGGGGCCCTACGCCTGGAAAAGTCAGCAAGCCAGATGAGTGAGAAGAGGCAACCGCCAGGGTGCGCTGTCCACAGGCCTGCCTAAGGCTAGCTAAGAAGATGATGGAGAGATGGAGTGCTCGCGGAGAACTTTGTACATGAGGGCTGGTGGGGGCGGGGGGTGGAGGAGGCAGGAAGGGAGACCCAGTAGAGAGAGGCCTCTCGGAGCAACACGTCCGGGGACCAACCGGAGGAGGCACTGCCGTGGAGGAGCATTGCACAGTGAGCCATTGCCAAAGAACTCCCAAACAGCTGGCCAACTTGAATCATGTGTTCTCACCATAGCAAAGTCCCACCAAAAGAGCACTGGGCAAGCGAAACCTTCTCAGCCTTTCCTTACAGCAGGAGCTGAGGCTGTGGAGAGGGAGTCAGGGGAGAGTCTGGGCCAGAAAAAGATCCAGAACTCCCCTTTGGCTCCTCCCATGACAGCGGCGTCTCCCGGCTGAGCTGTGGTTAAAGATCACCCACCAACTCACTTGCTTAATACAGTGCCTGGGGCGTGGAAGGGCTCATTATAGTTCCCAGGGCAGCCGGGGTGAGTCCAGGGAGACACATTTTGTGAGGTTGACACAGGGAAGAGGCTGGTAACAGGTCACATGACCGCAGTTCCAAGAGCTGAGCTTCTGAAAACTCAACCACCTAGAGCACACTGGAACCAGCTACCCGGGCAGGTGGGCGGTCCATGCAACTTCTGCTTTGCAAGGACTGAGACAAGTCGGTGCGCCCCCTGCTGGTAATACCGAGTGGATGGCCACACTCCTGCAGGGTCAGGTCAGGCTGTGCGACCCCTGCTGGCTGAAGGGAGCAGCGCCCAGGTCCAGGTTGTCCAGTTGGGGCCTGTTGCCGGGGTCTCACCACCAGCATCAATGGGAACAACACCCCTTCCTCCAGATTGCCCTTTTATAGTGTAAAGGGCGCTCCCTAGAGTGGGAGGGCATTTACAATCCCTATCCGTGAGCTGAAGCAGAGGGTGGGAGTCTCATCTACTTATAGATTGATTGATTGAACTATTGATCTATTTTAGGGGGTTTTGTTTTGTTTTGTTTGGTTTGGTTGGTTGGGTTGGGTTTGGTTTGGTTTGGTGTTGTGTTGTTTTGTTTTGTTTTGTTTTGTTTTGTTTTGTAGATAGGGTCTCATGCAGCCCAGGCTGGTTTCCAATTCCCTATATGACCAGGCTGACCCTTAACTCCTGATCCTCCTGCCCCCAACTCCCAAGTGCTGGGATTTCAGAAAGGCACCCTCACACTGGGCTCTCTGAAACTAAATCCCTGCTTCTGAGGCAGGCTTGGTGAACATCTGCTGACAATCCCAGGATGCTCTTGTTTCAAGCACAGTGACACCGTTGTTAGAAATACTCAAGCCAGGCTGGAAAGATTGTTCAGTGGTTAACAGCACTTGCTGCTCTTCCAGAGGACCTGAGCTCAGTTCCCAGCACTGCCTGTATCTCTAGATCCAGGGGATCTGACACCTTTTTCTGGCCTCTGTGGACATGCATACATTCACACAGACACATACTGTGCCAGATAGCTGTAGTGTCAACTTGACACACCTGGGTCGAGGGAGACTCAATTGGGGAATTCCTTCTATTGGACTGGCCTGTGGCCATATCTGAGGGGCATCTTCTTGACAAGTGATGTGGGAGGGCCCAGCCCACTGTGGGTGGTGCCACCCCTGGGCAAGTGGGCCTGTGTTGCATAAGAAAGTAGGCTGAGCAGGGGCCAGGGAGCAAGCCAGTAAGCAGCATTCCTCCATGGCCTGTGCTCCAGCTCCTGCTTCCAGATTCCTGCCCTGAGTTCCTACCTTGGACTCCCTGATGAACTGTGACCCAGGAGATGTAAGATTAAATAAACCCTTTCCTCCCCAAGTTGGTACTGGTCAGAGTATTTTGTCACAGGAATGGAGAAACAAACTAAGACACATACGTATAAATAAAAATAATAAAAATAATTTTTTTAAAAAAAGAATTACTCCAGCCTATGGGCCTCTCTAACCTCTCGGAAGATGCTATATCAAGATTCAGCACATAGTAGATGCTCAGTCACAGGAACTGTCATTTACCACCTGTAATAGCTCTGATAAGTACAAGAAACCTCATGGTTCAAATATTGCAGATGGTGTAAAGTGATGTTTGAAGAGGTGCCATGCCTAATGGACCAGGTGTGGTGGTGAATGGGGCGCCGTGGGGCATATTCAAACCGTGGGCTATGAACTCCGAAGCCTGTTGCTAGACAGGAATGGTTCCTGTTGCCAGATGTGCACTCTCTTACCCACTGTGCCCCAGTCTCACCTCAGGTGACCTGAAGAGGTGCGGGCTTACCCTCAGCATCCACACAAGGTGAAGCAGGGGAGCCAGCCCCCAGGGCAGGGGTGGAATTGGATTTGACAGGAGGAAACTTGAAGCTAATTAGAATGTTCTGACATTCGGAACTTGGGGATGAAAAGAGCAGAATGGAAACAAAAAAGTCAGTAGGAATGAATGACATCTTAGTCACAGAGCTGCCAGCAGAGGTGACACGAGCCAATCAGATGCTGGATACTGCTAGGCAGAGGAGAAGGTTCAAAACAGGACAGCCCATGCATGCTCAGGTGAGAACTCCTGGGAGCATCTGGGTCCCTGTAATAGCTCTATCTGGGAACAGAATGACTTGAGAGTCGCTTTAGGTCATGGGGCTTAGCATGCAATGGCAGCCACTCTGCCCTGGAGCCTAGGCTATTTGAGTGGGCCTTTCTCCCTACCTTACCCTCCAACCCCAGCAGCGAGGAGGTGGTAGGCTGGTTCAGTGTTGGCTAATTGCTGCCTAGTGAGGCACCAATCTTGACAGGGTGGCTGGCTGGCTTCACAAAAGCAGGCATTCTCTGGCCTCTGAGGTGATATGGGGAACAATCACTACTAGTCTTTACATGTTAACATCACTATTCCTTGCCTCCTCACAGTCACTGCAAAAGGTGAGTATTGTTAGTCCCATTTTACAGGTGGGGAATGTTGTTACAATTCCTTCCCGGGGGGAGATATAAGCAACATCTTCCCTTCTCCCCCAAGGTCCCAACGACAAACCAAGTGGTGGGTGGTCCCTACCCCAAAAGACCACACTAGAAAGTCTTTACTCCGTATGGATGATGGTCATAGTCACGTAGATGGAGTCCCCTTCCCCTAGTCTTCCCCAGTCTACATATTATAGCCCCTCTCTGAGGCTGTTTACAATTAGGGCAGAATTGTATACAACTGGTTGAGAAGCATAGGTGGGTACTCAGGTGAGGGTCCCATGACCCGCCCCACCCCTCCTTCTATGAGGGATGTTAACAGTCAGCAGGCTGAGCTGTCATGATCTTTTGCAGGTTAGCATACCTGGACTCCTGAAAGTGGCAGTTGTTGAGCTCAAGGGATAGTCCTGTATAACAGGGAGTCAGGTTCAGAGAGGGCAGGTGATTTCCAAGGTCATGCAGCTGGTAAGCCACAAAGCTGGGCCGCTGGTTGGTGTCCTTGCTGGAAGCCTGTGCCCCTGCACCAACACTCTGTCCTGTCTCACTTTCCAGCTGAGTCAGAACAGTGCAGGAGGGACAGCAAGGGACAATGGAGCCAAGGGGCAGTGGAGTCAGGGGGCAGTGGAGCCAGTTGGCATTTAAGGTTTGGTGCCCTCCAGCTTAGCTGTCATCCTGGAAAGTGTCTAAAAAACACTGGGTTGTTTCCCATTATCTTCTTGGGGGAGGGTGGAATAAGTGTGCACAAAACAAGCCAAAAAAAAAACAAACAAAAACCTACGAAGAGTGACAGCCAGTGATTACAGATAAGGCTGCCCGAACTCTGTTTTATTTAACCATCTCAAACCTACCTTCCCTGAACCAAGCCCTCTTGGAAGACAGGCTACAATCCTGGCGTAGTTGGTGCTCAGCAAACCCAATGACACATGAGGGTCAGTGGGACGGAGGGGTTAAGGTCCCTTCCACAGCTGGGTAAAGATTTCCAACACATTCTGCTCTTCCACCCAAACAGGCCAGACAAAAGTCCAGACGTGGAATGTGTTGGCTACTCTTGACTCTGTTTAGGGGAGCTTGGATCTTGCTACCTGGTTCTAAGCTGTGTCCTTCATCAGTGAGTGTCACTTTAGATGGGTTGTGGGTTGGATATGAAATGCCCACCCCCCAACTCATGTGTAGAAGATTCAGTTCTATTGCAGGGGGTGATTAGCACAAGGGTACTAATTTCATCAATGAATTAACCCATTGATGAGTTTACAGCTGAATGGGTATTTGAGAGTCAGGCCTAGTTAGAAGAAATGGGTCACTGTGGATATGATTCATTCTCTCTCTCTCTCTCTCTCTCTCTCTCTCTCTCTCTCTCTCTCTCTCCCTCCCTCCCTCCCTCCCTCCCTCCTTCCTGACTGCCCTGAGGTAAGCAGCTTTCCTCCCCTTGGCTTTTCTGCTATGATGCTCTGCCTTGTTCCAGGCTCAAGAGCCTATGTAAAAGCTGGAGCTGTAACTCAGTGGCACCCGTGCTTGCCTAAGGCTCTAGGTCAATCCCCAGTACTGCCCCGGCATGGCCCCCAAAGGGAAACTAAAAGCAATGAAACCAGCAAACCACAGGACCATGAGCAAAATAACAAAATTTTTTTCTTCCTCTTGGTGGTTTCATCATAATAACGCAATATCAACTAACAGATGGGAGAATTTTAGATGTCTATTGAGCGGGTTCTGTGTCCAGTGAGGTGGAGACTCTGAGAGGAGGAGGGGAATTGAGGCGGGACTTCTTCCTTACTTGAGGTCCAAGGTGTTGGTCCAGCCTTCATTTGACACCTCCAGGATTAGAGCCAAAAGGAGACATTGCCCCTCTTCTGGGTGTAGACTGGCCTGCTTGGACCAGCTGTGTGGACTGTGGTCTCCTCATATGTGATGCGACCTTAAGAAGGCCACTGGAGGGGTGTTATGGGATCCTTAGAGACAATAGGATGGAATGATTATTAGCTGAGGTTTCTGAGTCAATGAACCAAGCTTTGAGGCTGACTCTGCTCTCCATAACATCCTCTTAAACCAACTAGGAAGAATCCTGGTCTCTGAGACTGGCCTTATCAACTGTAAGATGGGCATGGGGAAGGAGGATCAATATCTAGGAGTCCTAGATTGATGACAACCAACAGATGGGCACCACTCAAACCAGGAAAAACCCTCAGTGTGCAGCGGCCTCTGTACTGGTGGCCGTTGCCTTCTTGTTGTGACAGAATATGCCTGGGATATGATCTTGAGGATACCGGGGATGGTAATCTCTTCCTTGTGGTTGCCTGCGGCCAGGCACTTACAACAGAGCCCTCTCCGGAGAATACAACAAACAGAAGTATAGCCTGAAGGGAGAAGACCTGGTCTCTGTCCTTCCAGGGTTTTTTCTACTCATCTCTCCTGATGGTTAGTTTTGTCAGTTTTACACAACCTAGAATCACCCTAATCCCAATGAAGGATTGTCTAGTCAGGTTAACCTGACATGTCTGGGGAAGATTGTCTTGATTATATTTACTGATATGGGAAGACCCAGCCCTCTGTAGGTGGCACCATTCTTTGAGCCTGCTTCTACTGCCAGGCTGCCCCCAGTGGGCTCAGTCTGCCTCTTCCCCCTCCACACTGAGACCTCCCCAACTTCTCAGCCTACCAAGCCAGATGGCAAAGTCAGTTCTTTTGACTTTGATATAGTGTCCTCTCAACTCTGCCTCGCTAGACATCTTTCCCAGGGATCCCCGACAACCTCAGGACACAAGAAAAAGACTCTAGTGTGGAAATGTACATGTCACTGATAGCTGTGTGCATCTGTGATCCCTTCTGTGCACTGGGTATAGTGACACCAGCCTGATAAAGTTGCTGAGAGCTTAAGTCAGTAATATGTCTATATAGCACCCCCACACACACAGTCCTCAGCCAGCCCTAAGTCCAACTATTCATCTTCAAACAATTTCTGGGGGGAAGAGGCAGCAACCCACCTTCATCCCTGTGTGCCTCACCTCAGCGAAAAATCAAATACTCTATTGGTGCAGCTCAGCGACTTAGCATGTCAGAGGCACGTTCCACTGCTGGGGTCTGCACAAGGAGAACAGGGAGATGGCTATTTTAGGGATCACTGTTTTCCTAGTGCCCTAGAACCTAAAAGGCTACTTGGAGAAACCTAGCGTGCAACCTACTTCCAAGAAATGAGGAGCCTTGGGCGGGCGGGACAAATTGCACCAACACCAGCCAGCCCCGCCCCAGCCTCAGCCTCAGCCCCAGCTCCAGCCCCAAGCCCTGGCTCTGGCGCTGGGACTACAGCTCCCGGCATGCCTCGCGCCTGGTACCCGCCTGCAGCGCGCGCTGAGCGGAGGATGCAGACGCCGAGGTCGGCGATGAGGATGGAGGCCGGGGAGGCAGCGCCGCCGGCGGGGGCGGGTAGCCACGCCGGGGGCGCCTGGGGCAAGTGGGTGCGGCTGAACGTGGGGGGCACGGTGTTCCTGACCACCCGGCAGACGCTGTGTCGGGAGCAGAAGTCCTTCCTCAGCCGCCTGTGTCAAGGCGAAGAGCTGCAATCGGACCGGGTGAGCCAATGGGCGGCGGGGTCCCGGCCGCCTGCTCCGAGTTCCGGGCCAGTCCGGCTCGCGCGTCCGTCGGCTTGGGGACCTCGGCGGCCTTCCTTTCCGGAGAGCCTGAGGCGGGGAGCCCTGGCAGGAGGAGGGGGAGGAAATGGAGCTGAGAGGGAGCGCTGTGCCCATTGCCGTGGCAACGGGACAACGCAGGCCGCGGCCATTTGGAGCCTTGGAGCGCTGCCCTGGATCGGGGACGCTCCCCTACTATGAGGCCGCGGGGAGGGACGGGTGTGCTTGGGCCTGCCCTGCTGTCCGGGCTGACTCCCGCGCTGGGACAGACAGGAGGTGATGCGGCCAGTTCTCCCGGCCTTTGGGGTGCGGTACAGAAGGCCTTGGTATAGAAGGCCTGGGTGCTTTGGAGCCCGGCTTAATGTGGGAAGACCCCTGGTCCAAAAGGTATCATTTGTGGGCTCACCCAGCTCTTCTTCCACCTGGGGTCGAGGGCTGCGGGAGTATGGTGGGGAGAGCGTCCCTCACAGACTTCGGCGGCCTCCTCGTCTGAAAGGACTCTGGAGATAGCCGCTAAGGTTCCCTGGTCCCCATTCTGTGACCTGCCCAATGCTGTGTCCTTGGGCAAGTCCCCAGCCTCTTGATGTTCCAGCATTCTCTGCTGGGTTTTACTGATGCCACCCTGAGCATCCAATCAGAGCAACTCCTTTGGAAACTTGCAAACATCTGGTGGATGGTGGGGTTGGCTCTGGGGGGCAACCTCCAAAGAGGGAAAATCCCTGAGCCCTTCTGAGCTGGGGACCACTGAGACCTCCTGTCACACTGCATGCTCACAGTTATCCCTTAATTATGAGGAAGAAGAGAGAGACTCCAAGAGTTTAGGCGATAGGCCCAAGGTCACACAGCCTAGAAAAGGCAAAGGCAGAATTTGAACCCAGGACCTTGTTGCTCTACCCCGCCACCCTCCCTCTCTCCCTGCCAGCAGACCTTTCGAAGTATGCAGTGAGTTGAGCTTATGTTTGGGGCCGGGCTGGGAGAGGCTTACACACCTCTCACTGCCTGTGGTCATCTCCTCCACAGGATGAGACGGGGGCCTACCTCATTGACCGTGACCCCACCTACTTCGGGCCCATCTTGAACTTCCTCCGCCATGGCAAGCTGGTGCTGGACAAGGACATGGCTGAGGAGGGTGAGTTGGTTCAGTGGGCTGGCCCATGGCCTAGCTCTGCTCTCTGCAGCCTGGCAGAGCCTTCCAGGGGAGGCCCAAAGCTATTTCTCCCCAAATATCTGCTTTCTCCTATATTGTCTGCCTCTTGCCATCCCAGGGTGGGATTCTGTTCCCAGGGTCTCTGCCAAGGTGACAGGCCTGACCTATCACTGAGTGCTATTAGGGAAGTGATGGTGAAACAGGAAGAGGATGAAGGAAGCTGAAGCCACTGTGGCTGTGAGGAGGCCTGAGGCCTCTGCTGCCAGCGGGAATGTTCTTTCACTCTGGCCTCCTGGGAAGCCAGGTGTGGCCTGTAATGCCCCAAGGCTGGAGGAGGGAAGAGCCAGAGCCTTCTCTCTCTGCCCTATCCAGTGTCTCCCAAGCACAGGCTTGCCATCAGCCTTTGGACTGAGGGAGTGGCTCTTCCCCAAAGCTGGCAGCCTCCGCAGCTCAGTGGTGGTTGTTGGAGGAGGCAGGCTTTGGCCCCTTCCGGACTTGCAGATGCCCACATCCAGGGAAGCAGGGTTGAGAATGGGTCAGGGGCAGGGACTACATTCAGTCCCAAATCAACTATTCTATGGACACTGAGTGTGGCTCTGCATCAGCTTGATCTAGTCAAACCAGCTTGGACATGCCAGTCTTCTCTGTATGTCCACTGTTGTTAACAAAATGGGCATGATGACCCACACTGAAACTGTAGATGACATGGGTCCTTTGTGCTTGGGGTATCTCACACAGCCCTGGCTCTAAGCTATTGTATTCTCTGGCTGACCCCAGTGGGGTACAGTGACCTAGATGTAGGGGAGGTTTTCATGCTCAGAGCTGACGTAGATAGATAGTTGCCTGGCAGTCCTAGGGGAACAGACAGTGTGGGTAGGGCCTGGACTCAGGCACAGATCCCTCAGGGACGGGAGGCTCACATCCCAGTTGCATCACAGGCAACACCTGTTTACAGGTTCTGGCTTCTCATAGCCCTTCAGACAGGGTGAGGGAGCATCTGGAGGAACCAGGCCCAGGAACTAGGCTTACTAGCTCTGTGACAGTGAAAATGTTAGTTAACCTTTCTGGGCCACCAGACTCCTATCCGAGGAGTCCCTCACCAAGCAGTAGGGAAGGTACACGTACAGAGTTCCTCTCATGGACCCAGGTACCTGGCCCTGAGGTGCACAGTGTGGGGTGACATGTCTGTCACCTGTCTTTACCAGGCACTGGGAGATTTCTGTCACTCAAGCAGTGATCCTTCCTGACTATCCCCTCTGGCATGTCCTGGGAAAGTAACGGGGTCACAGTGGAGAACATTGCTGTAATGAGGTACCAGAGACTGGGGCCCTATAACAACAGCAGATGCTGATTCCTCCCAGCTCGCAGGGGTGTGTCTAGCAGTTTTCTTCCATGTTGCAAACTGCCCACTTTTTGTATGCTGTTCAGACACTGGCTGTTGGTCTCTTCTTGTTAGGGCTCTCGTGACCTCTCTAGCCTTTATCCCCCCATCACACTGGCATGTTTCAAAAGATGAATTTTTGAGGGGACATGCACACAGTCTATGGTGAGTCCTGTCTGTAGAAAGTCCAGCAGCCCCCTTGCCCTGCAGAAGCTTCTGGCAGTCCAGACAGCTGGGAACTTGTCCCACTTCACCAAATAGGAGTGAGGATGCCTCACTTGATCTCTTAGATAAATGTATCTGATGGACCCACAAGAACTTTACAAACTGTTAAGTGGTAGCTGAGGATGCACAAAAGCTATTTACTTCTGGTAAGGAATCTGGGGCTCCAAAGGCTGAGGTGCTTGCATTTGCCCAGAAGCTTACAGGCCATGTGATCTTGGACAAGCTGCTTCTCTGTCAGAGCCTGAGTTTCCCCAGTTGTTCAGCGGACATGAAGAAAGTACCCACATCTAATGCCGTAAAGATGTGATGTTCCCGGCACATGCCTGCTGCTCAACATGTGCTCAGTAAGTGGAGGAATGCAGCGGAGTGGCCAGGCCCTCCCTGCGGTATTCCGGGGCACAGTCTCAATGAGCCCTCTTACTGGATGCCCAGAACAGACCCAGGATGTGGACCAGCAGGTAGCCCTGGGTCACTGTGCTCAGCACAACAGAGGAGACAGGTCTGGCTGAGGGGTGATATACCAGCCCCTCATGTGAGGGGCTAAGGAGGAAATGTTCCCTTTTGCTTTAGTTAAGCAGAGACTCGGATAGCCTAAGCTGACCTCAAACTTGCCATATGTAGCCAAGGATGGCCTTGTACTTTTGATCTTCTTGCCTCTACCTCCTAAGAGCTAGGATTACTGGCGTATACCATCACTCAAGGTTTATTCACTGCTGGGGATCAAACCCAGGGCTTTGTGCATGCTAGCCAAACACTAACCAGCAGAGCCACATCCCTAGAGCTTAGCCCCTGAGCTCATGGACTTTTTCCCAGCATGTAACCAGAGCAAGACGTGGGTTCGGGGACAAAGGAGAATGGGGCGCAGAGACAGTAAAAGTGACTAAGCTGCTCTGTGTCCCAGGGGTTCTGGAGGAAGCTGAGTTCTACAACATCGGCCCACTGATCCGTATCATCAAAGATCGAATGGAGGAGAAAGACTACACAGTGACCCAGGTTTGGAGAGAGGGAGCAGGGCCAACAGAAGGAGGGGCAGGGGATGGAGAGGAGATGGGAAAGCTAAACATCCTGACAGGGGAGGCCTCCTGGGCTCCAGGCTGCCCAGCATGGGCCCCAGCTGGAGATGCACAGCTGGGATTCTGTCTCTGCTTTGACACCTGCTATATGACCTATGACCCCTCGTGCCCCTCTTTGGTTTCCTCCTGTAGAATATAGAAATGCTCAGAGTTGTCCTCCCATCTCTTGCTCACAGTGAGTGGCAGTGGCGGCACAGGGCCCCCAGGATGAGTAAATGTCTGTTTCAGGGTGTTAGGTAGTCCCCCAAGGGGTACACATGAGCTCTTCAGGCTTCAGAGCTCAGATTCCCAGGCCTCAAGGACCAGTCTGCAGGAACAGATGGCCTCAGTCTCCACCTACCTGGGGGCCATAGCTGGGAGACAGGGTGAGGCATTGCCTTCTAGTAACTGAAACTGAAGAGATTAAGGCCCGACTTGATTGGTAACCCAGAATGTCCCTCTGAGTCCTGCCCTGCTTCCCTCTTGTATCACCCAAGTTCCACATACGGCTCTGCCACCCTTGAGCTGGGTGACCTTGGACAAGTAACCGAACCTCTCTGAGATCTCAGTATAAAGCTCTATAATGCATAGGGGTCTTGAGAGTAGTGAGCCATGCATAGGGAGCACCTAGAACTTAGGTGCTCAGAGCATGACTCTCTCCTCCCTCTAGGTATACGATTGGGGAGGGGGCAGGTAGATACCTGGTGCCTTCAGAGATGCCCTCCATGTAATTCTTGTACCCACAGGTGCCCCCCAAACATGTGTACCGTGTGCTGCAGTGCCAGGAAGAGGAACTCACACAGATGGTCTCCACCATGTCTGATGGCTGGCGCTTTGAGCAGGTGAGCTGGGCACAAGGAGCACCCAAGGGCCTGTATCTGGACCTTTCAGCATCCTACCAGAACATGCCCTTCCTTCCTGCAGCCTCAGCCTCTGGTCATCCCCACCCTCCCCCAGCCCTAACCTGGTGAGGAATCTGGGGCTCCAAAGGCTCCCTAACCTGGGGCCTTCTTGAATGGAGCTAAGCAAGACTGGAGAATCCCATCCCTACCAGGCACAGATGGACTTTGAAGGAGCAAGGCACCCTTGCCACTGGGTATCCTGGTCGCTGGAGGACTGCATAGCAGCCAGTCTCTGGTCCTCAGGTACAGCTCAGGCATAGGAGACCAGAGCCACAGACTGCGTGGAATCCCTGCCATACCTCTGGTAGCATTTTCCTGGGCTCATGACAGACACGCACCGTGATAAGCATCATCCCTTTGCAGGAAGCCCCAGGCAGTGCCTTCCCAGGAGTTACTTGTAGTGACTTGCAGTGCCTCTAGGCCATAGGCAGTTGGCCAGTGGGAGACTGTTAAGCAGCTTTGTCCTCATGATGCAGTGTGCTCTGTCTCTCAGGTTTCTAGAGGACTTAGCCCCTGAAGTGAGTCAAGGTCAGGTCTTCCCTGAGAGCAGTAGAGTTCAATTAGTCTGCAGTGGCCCCTCACCTCCCTGAAGGCAGAGAAAGGTAAGTCTGGACCCCCAGAATAGCATGGGGAAGCCAGCCAACCAGCAGGGAGCAGAAGCGGGCATCCCCTCCAGCTCCGCTCTGTCACTGTTCCCACTGCAGCAGGCTGGTCCTCTCTGCGCCTTTGCCTCCTGGGTGTGGGTTTAGGATACCTCCTTACAGGGCCTTTGTGAAAGGAGAAGGGTATAAGGAAAGGCCCTGGGCTTGGCTAGGACTCCTCATTAGCACCTGTGTCATTCCAACTATTAGAATAGCCACAGCTGTACTTGGGAGGTGGAGGCAGAGTTCAGGGTCATGCTCAGCCATGTAGCAAGTTTGAGGCTGGCGTGGGCCACACGACGCCTTGTCTCAAAGCAAAACAAAACAAAAAACCCTAGACATGCTGTGTCTTAAGTGTATAAGACCCTGGGGAGGATGTGAAGGCTCTCGGGCTTTGGTCTCTAGCCCACCTCTTCCAGCTACAGGACCTCCAGCAGACCACTGTCTCTCTTGGCCTCTGCTGCCTCTGCCTGCTTACTTGGACCTCAGGAGCTCAAAGGCCCGTCCCATGCAGTGATGTTGTAGTCAGAAGGGCCGTATGGGTTTGGTGCCTCTCAGGGCCCCAGGATGAAGGAAGCCACGCTGAGCGCCCGTGAGGCAGTTGTGCAGTTGCTCGGGTTCCCAGAGGCTGAGCCAGCAGGTCATGGGCCACCAGCCTGGGTCCTACAGCCTCAGGACTGGGCTGCCTCTTCTGAGAATGAAGGGACTATTCTACCCTTCCAGCTTTACCCTACAAACTAGTCCTGGGGCTGCTACAGCCACATCTGGACTGGGAACAGCCTGGCCACCATAGGCCTCTGCCTGCTCTCTGGAAGTGACATCTGGTTGTGGGATGAGGTGGAGGATGTTATTGTCCCCTCCTCTGGAGTCAAGTCTAGCCAAGCCAGGAGAGGTGTGGATGGGGACCAAAGATACTGACTTCCTGTGTTCTGTGCCTCTGGAAGACCAGGAGCGTCCTGGCCAGCCCCCATGAACAGAGCTGGGTGGACACATGGATGGCTGTCTGTGTCTCCCCTGTCCCCTCCCTCACCCTTCGTCCCTGTTCTCTTGGTGTCTTACCCTCAGCTAGTGAACATCGGCTCCTCCTACAACTATGGCAGTGAGGATCAGGCCGAGTTCCTGTGTGTGGTGTCCAAGGAGCTCCACAGCTCCCCACATGGCCTAAGCTCTGAGTCCAGCCGTAAGTCCAAGGTGAGTCCTGGACCTGTGTGAAGATGGCACCCTCCCCATCCCCATCCCGCTGCTTCCTCCTCCCTCCTGCTCTACCTGCATAACACCCATGGTCATGGTCACAGCCAGTGTCATCCATCCCATGTCACCACAGTCCAGTCAGCCCACCGGTGGCCCAGGCTTGAGAACAGTGAGGCACATCCTGAGGGAACAGGCAGGGTGTGCTCAGTGCCTCTTGAATGGAGGCACATGGCAGCATTATGGTACAAGACTGAGCACACAACTAGAGCTCAGCGTGGCATGCTGCTCCGTGTGACGTTTGACAAGTCTCTCTTAGCACCTTTGCTGTGTCTCTATGAAGGGGGAAGGGGGCCACAAACTCTGTTGATTCAAGCTTTGAACTCCTAGGTTCCTAAATGGCTGGTTTATTCCCCAGAGACTGGTGACTGTCCCCATTCAGCCTAGGTCAGGCCTTTCGGGTGCTCTGTCTGAAGGATATGGGCTCTAGCCTAGGCAGCAGCCTTCCAAGGGCACAGCCGGAAGCCAGCCTGTGATGAGGGAGTAAGTGTGGCCCTGTCCCCTCTGACAAAATACTGGCCTGCCCAGTAGGCATGAGCCAGTCTGAGAAGGAGGAAGTTTGTTCCTTCAGGGACTTGTGCCTATGTACTAGAGTCCTAGGAACTCTGGCTTCCCATGCCCCCAACTCCTGCTGTGATTCCTGTGCCCCCGTCCATACCAGTGGCTGGCTCTGCCCTGTAAGAGTGCGGGGTGCCCTGCTGCTCTGCCTCCCCATGTCACCTCCTTGGGTCCAGGATGCCAGACGCTGTTGCTGGCATCTAGATCGGGTTGGTGACCACTCGGGATCATCCTTGACTGTCTGCTCCGGATCTTTCCTCCAAAGTAAGGCCTTCCCAGGAGCCCGATGGCTCCTTTTCTAGCCTTAGCCACAGCTTGGCTCTGTAACAGCAGCCTGGTTGGTCTCAGCATTCCTGTGAAGATGCCGCAGCTGTTTTCACTGCAGTCCTCCCTCCCCCAAGGCCCCTTTCATCCTGCCTGCCCCTCTGTCCTGAGGTCGGGGGTCCCTGTGGACAGCCGCCCGCAGCCCAGCCCCCTTGTCAGTGTGTCCACTCTCTCTTCCCTGGTCGGCGGCGGGTGCGCAGAGTGCCGAGGAGCAACTGGAGGAGCAGCGGCGGCAGGAGGTGGAGGAGGTGGAGGTGGCCCAGGTGCAGGTGGAGGCGGATGCCCAGGAGAAAGGTGCAGCCCGCCCCCAAGAGGACGATTGCTAATGAAAACCCGGGCCTCCCGCCCTCTCCCTGCTGGAGCAGCTGCAGCCTGGGACTGTGGGGGCGGGCCACCAGGGTTAGCTCAGCGCCTGGCACCGCGCCCATAACCATCCCTCTCTCACTTTCTCTTGCAGCCCTGTCATCTCAGGATCCCGCTAACCTTTTCTCCCTCCCACCACCGCCTCCTCCTCCGCTTCCTGCTGGAGGTCCTGCTTCATCTTCATCCACCTCCTCTTCCTCCTGGATCTCATCTGCACCCTGCCTCTTCCCTCTCTGCCCCTGCCCAGGTTTCCTCTCCGCCTGCTCCCGCCTCCACCCTGGGGCTGCCCTGGTCCCAGTCTCCCATGCCCTCTCCCCGGGCCCCCTGGCCCTGTATCCCCAAGCATCCTGCCTGCCGCCTCCTGTGCCCCTTCCAGCCCCTTCCGCCTCCTGGCCTGGGGAGGAGGGGCGTGGTCGCACCTGCTCTGTGCCCTCCAGCCCAGCAGGGCAGCTCTGAGGCTGGCTTTGGCCACAGGCCCCATGGTTCCCGCTTGCCTCCTCACATTTCCTCCTTGCAGGTCCCCATCCGCACCCTCCCAGACCCGAGCCTGAGCTTGCTGTGAGAGCTCCTCGGCCCCGCGCCCGCCCCCAGAGCTGCCGTCCCTGGTTTGTAGCCTGGCAGAGCTGGAGGGAGGGGCGGAAGCAAGGAGGGTGCTCATCTCTTGTACTTGGACTTGAGCCGAGCTTTCGGCTGATTTTCTCCACCCACCAAAGTCTCATCCTATCTGGGCCTTGGGGTGAGGACCCAAGGACAGAGGTGGGGACTCTCCTACCTGCCGGCCTATGGCGTGGGTGCTGAAGCCAGGCTGGGGAGGGGAGGACTGCGGTGCCTCATGCCTCCACCTCATCCTGCATGTCCAGGAGTTTATGTGACACTGCATGTGGCACTGTGTCCCCTACTTCCATGGGGTGGGGAGGCCAGGCCACATGTGGCATCCCTTGGCTGACGAGGAGTCTGCCAGAGCCCATGAAGGAGGCAGAAAAGCCCCGACAGGTGACCGCAGCCCCTGGTCAGCCCTACATACCTGCGTGTGGCCTTGGGCAATTCCCTGCCACAGTTTGATTCTAAAATGGGAAGGGAGAGCGGCTCCCTGTGACCTGTTTTGCCTGGGATAGCTGTGATCTGCCATCCCCAGCCCTGCCCCACCCTGGTTTAGAGTCTTGACAGAATCTGGCTTCCCCAGACTGCCTTCACCAGCCCAAAACTGGCAGCTGCTCCCCTCCCCGGTTCTGACACCACTTCCTCTGGGCCTCAGCCCCACTTCTCTTCAGAGCCAGCCTGGGACTCACATGCCTTTCTCTCTCCCTCTCTCCCTCCCTCCCTCCCCCTCCTTCCCACTGTCTCTTCCCAACTCTCCTGCCCTGGCATCACCCCTTCCTCACCACCCCCTCCCCCGGTTTTCTGACCCCCTTCTCCTCTTCCTTCTGTTCTTTCCTCCCTCTTATTTTCTAGCTATTACAAGCCAGAGGCACCCGGATGTGAGCCCCCAGATCACCTCCAGGGACTTGGGGTTCCGATCTGAAATCCTTTATTTTTGTACTACGGGGTGGGCCCCTGGCCGGAGGAGGAAGACCTGCCCTTTCCCCTGTCACTGCTGCCTGCACCTGCTGGGCTGGGACTCACTCCTGCCTCCAGGCCCAGGCCTGGGGCCCACTGGGACCGCAAAAGGCCTGAGATGGGCCCTGGGGTCCCCAGGCAGAGTCACCTGCCCACAGCCAAAGTGTGGCACTGTCCACCCTTACCTCTCAGGCCCCTTTGTCCCCTCGCCTGGGTCCCCCTGCTGCATGGCAGATACACTCCCTCCCCCCAACCCAGTCATGTCACCTCCTTGAGCCTCAGTCTCCTTGTTGACCCCATAGGGTCACCCCTCCACACACCTACCTCACAGGGTTGTTGTGAGGGTGCAAGGAGGAATGAGGGTGCCTGGAAGCCCTTGCATGGCTGGGGCTGCCGGCCTTCATCTTCTCGGGGAAGTCTATAGCCCTCAAGTGGGGCACTGTGTCTTCGGGTATTGGTTGGTGGGGGCAGTGTGGGAATTTAGCCCTGCAGGAAGGAAGGCGTCACCTTGGCTTCCCTGCCACCATTCATCTGGCTATGGCGAGCCCTGGCTATAGACAGTGGGGCTGCCCAGGAACTTGTGACGGGGAAGGGGAGTCCACTCTCTGCCCGAAGCTGGGTCAGGTGTGACAGGGACTCAGCTGCCCTTCCTGTGTCTTGACCCCCTGGGATGGGCACACATCTGTCAGCTGTGTTCCACAACACCGTGAATAAACCTGAACCAACAGCCTGGCCTGGCTGACTTCCTTTTTCTGCACCACTTGGGGGAACAGGGCCCAAACTCAGGTGAGGTGGGCCCACGCAAAGAGATGAGGCTTTTTCCTGAACCCGAGGTCCTCTCCCTTTTGTCATTTTTCCACATGCTGCGGGAAGAGATTGGAGTGTGACTGAGTCCTCTGCCCAGCAGCCCTGTGTATCCTGAACCCCAGGATACCCCTCCATTTCTGTTCCCCTTCTCTGAGAACCTGGGCCCTCAGCTTCTCTTTCCTGCTGGCTGCACCAGGCCTTCAAGCTTCCCCACATTTGGTAGTGATCCCTAAGGCTCACCTGACCCAAGGAACCCTCCTGCCTGTTTCCCAGTCAGGAGAACGTCACCACATCCCTGAGGACATGCAGTCCCTGAAGGCGAGCTCACTTTTCCAATCCAGCGTTGCAGGAGTTGTCGGAGGTTATATGTAGTCCTCCCTCCCTATTTGGGATGAATAAAGTAAGTGGGACCCAAGAATATACATTTTACCAGAGCCTTCTAAGTGATTCAGGGAGTAGGACTACCACATGACCCCATCCTGCCCTACCCACAAGTGCCAGAGGTTCCCCTCCTGCCTGGCCCTTTCTCATCTTGGCAGAACCCAGTGGCTCCTACTGCTCCCTGGTCACTTCACCCTCCTTTCTATTTAGGCTTTGGGAGCTATCTGCACTTGACCCCCATTACCACGGCCTCCACCCCTGTTCCCTAAATCCTCCAGCCCATCCCAATTGCCTCCTCCTTCCAGCCACCCCCCACCTTCTCCATCCTAACTCCCAGCTTTCTCAGAGGCCTCCTAACCGGCCTCCCTGCCTCCAACTCCCTGAACATGGTGCAGATGCTGGTTGTAGAATATGAAGCCTGCTGCGGTCCAGTCCGTACCTTGCAGGGTCAGATTCTTAGCTGCTTCTTGGGTCCATCTTGCTTCCCTGAAGCCCTCCCCCTCAGCCTCTACTCTGGTTGCACCTGGCTTGCTAGGCCTGTGTGTACCCTATTCTCTGGGGCTCTGTTCCCTTTGTCTTTGTTCTTCAGAATGCCTTTCCCTGTCTTGGCCACATTTGAACCCCAGTTCAAGGGCCACCTCTGGGCAGCCCCCCTGAACATGCGTCCCACTGCCCCCCTTATATGGGCTGTCATCCCCACATTGCTGAAATCAGGAGCCACAATCTCCTCTCCAACCCTGGCCTCAGCCTCTGTTGGCTGCACCCAGCTTACTGGTCCCTAGGCCAGTATGGTACCCAGTCATAGCAAAAACTCACATGCATATGGCTCAGAGTGCAAAGGGAGCATTTGTCTTGCTGGAGGGTCAAGAGCAGATGGTCCACATTAGGCTCTGCCCAACCCTACCCCCTCTCGTAGCCTCAGCTTCCTCTTCACATTCCAGAAGAAGGTCATCACGTCACCCCTGACTCTGACCTGAGAATTCCCAACCCACAACCATCCTGGGGTTTCCCACCAGGTCCTGAGCAGTGTCCCCAGAGGATGCAGTGTCCCCCGCTGCTCCCCATGGTGGCCTCTGGACATGTGCTGAGCAAGCTGAGCAGGCAGCAGTTCAGTAAAGGGCATGAGGCTGGTGTGGGACCACTCAGATGCCAGCATCAGGGCTTGGTCAAGCACTTTATTCACAGAACAGATGATGGGGCCTCTATTAAATGGCGGGGAGGACCCAGGTAGCAAGCAGAGCTGCAGCTGGGGCCACCCATGCTTTGGCTTACAATGGCCCACTTGGCAATCTCCAGGCCTCTGAGGGTCCTCCCTGATAGAGGCACCTTCCTTCCACTGTCCAAGGTACACGGGGATCTCACAGGCTGGATGGAGTCCGCTCTTTGGAGCCAGTTTCCTTCAGGTGGGTTCTGCGTGCGGAAGGGATCTCACTTTCCTACAGAGACCTGGGAGCCAGCATCAATGTCGCTGACATACCCACCCCAAAACAGCAGAAGGAAGGGAGAGAGAGAACCAAGAGGACAAAGAGTTGGAGGTGAAGGCCAGCTGAGCTTGACCACTAGCCCTCAGGAGATGTCCTGACCACCAGCTGACATCCCTTCTCTGTGCTGCACTGGGGTAGACATCAGGGATCAAGGTTAGGGGACAAGGTGCCACCTGATGCCTCTGTGGGGCCACTTGCCCCAGAATACTTATGTTCCAGCCAGGTGGGTACCCTGGGCTTCGGTTGGAGGCCAATCCAGCTCTGCAGGGCAGCCCTTCAGGTCAGCACCTGCTGGATCCAGTTGATCACACCTGTGATGCGAGTGTAGACACCGAAGAAGTTGGGCCGGCCACAGCCCAGACCCCAGCTCACCAACCCTGCCAGGAACCAGCGGCCACTGGGCTCCTTGCAAACCAGTGGACCTCCAGAGTCACCCTGACAGAGGAATGGAAAGACAGAGTGCATCAGGGTGAAGGCCTCCCTTCAGTCCTCCCTGATTTGTGACCTCAAGCCCAAAGCCTCACAGTGTCAAGAAGCAAAGCCTAAGACCTCCCATCACAGGGGTCACACCCCATAGGAGTCACCTGGCAGGCATCCTTCTTGCCCTTGCGGTATCCAGCACAAAGCATGCGTGGGGTCACCTGGTAGCTGTAAGCCTCATTGCACAGGTCCTGCGGGACCAGCCGCACGTCCACCTTCTGTAGGGTGCTGCTAGTGGGGCCTGACGGGAGGGCAGCAGTGAGACTGAGGGACCAAGAACCTCGCTGCCTCCATAGCCCTTCCTTCCCTTGCAGGAACCCCTCCCCCTGCCTCCCTGTCACTGCATTGACCCCTTTGCATGTCTCATGACAAAACCCCAAAGCCTGTTAAAACATACTCCCTCCTGCCTCCTCAAGTGCCTCCAGGCTTGGGTGGGCTCCCCCCTGTTCTGTTGTAGCCCCTGGGGGATGCTTCTAAACATGCAACAGCCCCTCCCTCTTAACTCCTGAGTGATAGTAGCCATCTGTCCAGTCCTGGGCCAGACATCAGAGTTTTGAAGCTTCTCAGGTGGTTCTAAGATGCATGTGGGGAGAACTTCTTGCCCAAGATCCCTATGGTGGCCCGTAAGGCTCATTTGTCTTCTAGGATACCCCAGACCCTAGCTAGCTGCTGGTGAGGCCCTCAGGTCTTCCTGTCTGACACCTGTTCCTCCACCCAGAATGCCTGTCTCCTGGGGCGCTGCTCAGTACTCATCCCAGCGTAAACTGCTCTCCTCCTTAAACCTTCCTGGCCATGCTGAGCAGGAGCCTTCTAGGCTGTTCAACATCCCTGACTGTGGTAGCTCTTAGCATGGTCTGCCTTTCCCAAGAATGTCTCATGTTCATCCCCTTTCTCTGTCTTGATGATTGGCACACAGTAGGCACTCATGCATGTGTTGTTGGATATAGTAGGTGCTGGTATTGCTGAGTGAACAAGTGACCCTTGAGTTGCCACTGTCATCATTTTGGACAAATAGCCTTTCACCCGAGCCTCAGTTTTCCCATCTTTAAAACAGCTCAGTGGAGGCTGGGGTGTGGTTCGGTGATGGAGCACTTGCCTTGGCACAGGTGAGGCTCAGGATCCAGACCCCAGCACTACAAGACACCTGCCATCCTACCACCAGGCGGTGAATCACCGCACACTAAAGTTGCAGACAAGGTGTTATAGTTAAGTCTATGTTGGCAGCCTCTCGGTGGCAGCTCTGGTCAAGGCCAGGAGTGGAGCAATCCCCATTCTGGCAACAGTAGCAAGAGCAACACGGTGGCCCTGGAGTGGGGCAGTCCCGGGTCAAGCCTCTGTTCAATGCTCCTGTATGGGTGGCTTTCAATAAGCGCTGGGTGACTCAGCCTCAGTTTCCTCATCCACAAAGTGGGACCATAGTGCCCATGCTTAAACTGAGTGGATTTTATGACATCTTGCCCTGAATTAGTCTGCAGTGACAAAGAGCCCCCTCTAACCCTCACCTTCCCTCTGAGGAGGTGCGATATTCCTGGCTGTCTCCGAGCCCCCACACATATGACCCCTGACCTAGATTCTTCAGTGCCTTCCAAGGGAAGCAAGAACCATGAGGGCAGTGGCAGGACGCACAGGCAGTATTGTAGATTTTCTCTTGTAAGATCCAGCTGCATTGAATCCCAGAGCTAGAGGGCCCAGAGGTGGAGCCCTGGGGCCCTGACCACCCACCTCCAAGCCCAGATATTGCTGGATGCTGACCCATACCCGAGGTCCCCAATCCCACAGCCTGTCCCCGCTCACCGCCCTCTCGCAGTGCACCCCAGCCCGTGATCCAGCAGTGCTGGCCTGGCTCAAAGAAGTGGGAATGTGCAGGGAGGCAGACAGGGCGCACAGTGGCCGAGTACACCACAGGGTGGTCCAGCTGCAGCAAGGCCACATCGTAGTCATGGCTATCCTCCTCATGGTATGGGTGGAGAAACAGGCGGTTCACCTTGAAGGACACCTCTCCTGGCCAGCGCGAGTTCTGCTGAACCTTGCCCAGGAACACGGTCCACAGTGTCGGGGAGACCATGCTGGGCAGCGGAAGGGGGAAGGGGTCACAGCTCAGCAGCTGCTTCTCCCATCCAGGGACCCAGATGGCAACAGGTAGGTTCCCCAAGGGGGTGGGAAACACTCCCCCCACACACCCTCTTTTCATTCTTCCCTGAAGCCTGTGGCTGCTGGGTACAGTGCTGAGCCCTCACCTGGGTTCTCCGGCCTTGCTCCCTGCCCCTCACTAGCTAAGCCCTGTCCTCTGTGAAATGGGGCCAGTTTCTGTGTTCTTAGGAGACTCCAATAAGGCACATGTAACAAAACAAGCTGAGCTCCAGGCTGGAGGCAGAAGTTTCTCTCCTTGTTTGTAGCCCACTTTACAGACTCTGCACGGGGAGGGCTGAGGCTCAGTGCAGAAGTTAGTGGGGGAATGAAGAGAGCAGGTGGGGAGAGCAGAGTGCACCTAGGGAAGATAAGTGGGTCCCCAGAGGACAGAGAACTGACTGCTATTGAAGGGGCCTGGGGGTCTGGTGCCCAGCTCTGACTAGGGCTGGAGGGGGTTCAGCTCCCCAGGGAAAGTAGGTGTAGGACCAGTGAATTGTCCCCTGGGGGTTTTCCTCACCCCACACACCCACCATCCCCTGTCACAGCTCAACTTCTGGTAGGGGTTGTGGCTTGTGGCCAGCTTGGGCAGTTCTCTCCTCTGCCATGTCCCCAGTGCCCAGCATAGCCCCTGGCATGTACTAGGAACACAACCAATATTGTTGAATGAATGGACAAGTAAATGAATCACAAACTCAAAGCAAGACAGCGAAGGAGATCACAAAGAGGTTAAATAATCGGCCTGCAACTCAGCATGTTCAGAGTGGAACCAGACCAGATTCCACATGTCAGTCAATCTAGAGCTCTTCCCAACCCTTTCCTCTGTGTATAGTCTCCACATTGTACCTCCCATGTGGCCTTCCCTATGCCCACCTCTTACAGTGCAGGCCCTGTATTGCCTCCTCACCTGTCCTCCTGGAAGCAGTGGGCAGCCGTTATGACCCAGCGGTTAGCGATGAGGGCCCCTCCACAGATGTGTCGACCCCGAATCTGGAGGCTGGCCTGCCATGGCCACTCACCCTCGGAGGACACAGCCCCGCCCACAATGCGGCCAGTGGGGCCCTGGAGGCCACAGTCTGGGGATGAGAGAAGGCCAGGGTAGACAGGGTTGGGGGTGGGGTGGAGAAAGGCTAGCGAGAAACACAGGAAAGTGATGGAGAGACAGGAAAGAATGAAGGAGAAATAGGCCCAGGACACAGTGGTAAAAATAGGTACAGAACAGACATGCAGGGGACACCCCCTCTGGCTTCCCAGTGAGGTTCCCTGCCCCCTCCGGAGGCCTGATCCTCACACACAGCTGCAGCTGTCAGGCTTACCGCAGTGGAGCTCATCGGACTTATCCCTGCAGTCTGGCCACCCATCACACTCTGGGTTGGGCTTCTTCACACAGCTCTGGTCCTCACACTGGAAGGTGAACGCCCCACAAGGCACTCCTGGGATGGAGGGGGTCAGGCAGGCCACCTAAGGTGGGTCTGTAAGCCCCAAGGGAGCCTTCCAAAGTGTGACCCAGAAAAGATGGCACCAGGAGAGGCCAGGGACTAGGGAGGGATCTCATTCAACTGAGCTGTTCAGAGTCTTCTCTAGTGAAGACTCATGTCCCTGTCCCACACTCAGCCTAGCCTGTGTCCCCTCTCCTAGACTGGTGTTGCTGACTTCATACTCCCATAAGGTCCCTGAAGACAAAATCATGTTCCCACCATCACACTTGGGACCAAGGGCAGGGCAATGCTGCCCCACCAGATGAAGGTGCTCACTCTGCTCTTCACTGTAATGGACTTCCCACCATCACCTGCTCTGCACCGGCTCTCCTTGCTTCCCTCCATTCTATTTAAATTCTAATTCTTGATAAGACCCAGCTAAAGGCCTGCCTTCTCTAGGAAGCTTTCTGTGCCCTTCCACGGTATCGCAAAGGCTTTGGGTCACCCATAATACTCTCCTACTAGCATATAACCTCTTGAGGGTAGGCACATCCCTACTGTCTTATTTCTACACCCTCACTGCACCTCTCCCATCACTGGGTAACCTGCTAGTGTTGGGTGGTTTGTCAGTTGGATGGGCAGGTGGATAGGTGAATGTACAACTAACTGACTAGTATCTGGATAGATAAATGGACTTCTAGGCAGGTAGTTGGAAAAATGGGGACATTGATAGTCAATGGGTATACAGAAGATGGTTGGCAGGTCAGTGGATCTGTGAATAAACAAGTGATCATGTGAATCCATGGAGAGAAAGGTGATTTAGGAGAGCAGGTGATGGAAAGGTGAATGATGGGTGAATGGATGGATGAACATATGGATATTGGATAATTGGACAGATGGGTAGGTGGATGAATGATGGATGGATGAATGGACAGATGGTTGGATGGATGGATGGATGGATGATGGATGGGTAGGTGGGTGCAGATTGATGGATGGGTGAGTGGATAAATGTTGGATACTTAGATGGCTAGGTGGATGGATGGTTAGATAGACGATAGAGGATGATGATAGATAGATAGATGATAGATAGATAGATAGATAGATAGATAGATAGATAGATAGATAGATGATAGATGATGGATGGACAGGTGGATGGTGAATGGATGCGTGATGGGTGGATAGATGGATGAATGAAAGGTTGGACAAATGGACAGGCGAGTAAATAAATGTTGGATACTTGGATCAATAGGTGGACAGATAAGTGAGTGAATGGATATACGGACAGGTGATGATGGATGGGTGGATGCATGAGTCAGTGGGTGCATGGATGGATATTAGATAGTTTGATAAATGAGTGGGTAGAAGGGTAGATGTGTGGTGAATGGATGGATGGAGAGATGGATGGGTGAATGAGTGAATGGATGGATATTGTATAGTTGGGTGGGTGCATAGGTAGATGGTTGAGTGGATGGATAGGTGAACAGATGGATGGGTGGATGGATGGATGGACAGATGGATGGATGGGTAGGTGGGTGGGTAGATCTCTGAGTGGACAAATGAACATGCTGACATAAAGGCATAGCGGGCTGGTGGTACTTGGATGAGAGAGCAGAAATCTTTGTAGGAAAAGCATATGAAGGGTGAAATGCCTCACTGTGACCCCCTTGATCTCCGTCAAGATCCTGGATGGGTCTCACCCTACCTTCCTGGCACTCCTCCTCATCACTGCCATTGAGACAGTCGGGCTGCTGGTCACAGACTCTGGACAGTGAGATGCATGTGCTGTCTTCTTGGCACTGGAACATGGCTCTGCAGACTGTGGGGACAGAGAGGAGCCAGCTAGGCGTAGCCAGAGGGCCAGGGTGGGGCTTTGAGTGCCAGTAGATGTGCCCTTTATTACATGTCCCCCATTACAAATCTTTGTTGGCTCCTATACACCCACCCCATAGCAATCCTGAAAATTCCCATTTTGGGCAGAAACAGATGTGAGAGACTACGCCTAGGTCCCCAGATGCTTAGTTTCAAGTGTGAAGTGCCTTCCCTAGCATGTGGGAGGGATTGTCTGGAGGGGTACACCTCTTCTAGCTTTCTCCTAACAGACTAAGAACGACAAGGCAGATGGGGGGTTCCTGGGGTACCTGGATGCTTGGAAGCCTAGATGGTGGCTCTAGGGAAAAGGTGTTGTTCCAGGAGAGCCCTGGTCTGGAGACCATCAGGCCTTGAGCCCCACCCAGGTTGGAGGGAGGAGGACCCCATTCAAGGAAGGAGATACAGGGTTCCTACCCTGGCACCATGGTCCCCTGCCCCCCTGCCCCCCTGGACCTGACAGTCCTGGTATTACAGCTATTTTTTCTTGCCTCCTGCCCTTCCCTCTTTGCTCTTTTTCAGAAGACTGGCCAGGACAGGCGGTTGAGGCATTAGCCTGGAGTAGAGGGTGAAACCTGAGCTAAGGGCTCCAGCTTGTCCCAGGGGGCTGGTGACCCTGAGGAGGCCACTTTCTTACTCTGCCTTCCTCTTGCCACCCCAACATAGTACAGTAACCCCACTTTCTGGGTGCTCATAGGAGAACCATATGTGAGGGAGACTTAGCTCAGTGCAAGGAACAAGGGCAGGGCAGGGGTGGTGGCAGGCTGCTCACCACAGTTTCTCTCATCCAGGCCATTGGGACAGTCCTTGATCCCATCACAGGCGGGGACACACAGTCCATTCACAGAGCAAAGGAACTCTCCAGGGCAGGCTGGGGACACACAGGAGGCCATGGAAGCAGAAGGACACCATTAAGGCATATGGCATGGGATATATATTCCTGGGTCCTCACACACACAAACGCATGCCCACATACCTGCTCAGGCACTTGTGTCCATGGCCCATTCAGACATAGGCATACATGACTGCCTACCTGCATGTGACACACAGAACTGAGTGCATTGGCTCATTCCCAAGCGCATGCGTGCACACACACACAAACACACACACACAAACACACACACACGCATATCTGACTGCTGTCCAGCCTCACAAACAGCTGTACACATCTGGGGACACAGAAGGGCCAGGGAGAGGCCACAGGGCTCCTCCCTCCCACTATACTCACGGTCTGACTGGTTGTACAGACTGTAGTACACTTGCATTCCAGGCCCTGTGAGGGAGATCTGGGAGGTGAAGTTGACCGTGATGCCAGTGGAGGCCACCACAGGGATCCTCTCTGCATATGGCTGCAGGGTGCGGAAGCCACACAGCCTAAGGGTGACCAGGGATGTCTCAGACACACGTGCTGGTTTTCCAGTCTGAGGGAAGGCACAGCCTGGGTCCCCGTGCACTGACACAGCAAAGGTGGGGCAGCCAGAAGCAATGGGAAACCACACCCCTCCCACACAGCCTCTGTCTTGATTCCTCCTTTGGATGACTGTTCAACTGCAGGATCATCTTCTAGAAAGGAGCCTGGCTATGTCACTCCCTGGTAGAAAACCTGCAGTGGTTCCCTCTGCATTGCCTGTCGGATTAAATTCAGTCCAGATTCTAACATCAGTCACCTATAGGCTCTGAGAGTCTAGCAAATCAGAGTCCTCCTCTGAATCTCCCTTATCCCATGAGGAAAATGGTCATCTCTGCTGACCTTGAATCTGCTGTATGTCAGCAGATGCCAGTCCACAGTTTGTAGGCAGGAAGGTGGTGCCTTGTGCTTGATGGGTGAGAGGCAGCGGCATCCCCATCCAGCACTGACCTGCCTGAGGAGTCATCCTTTGGGCCCTCCAGACCTAAGTGAGGACAGGCCCTTCCTCTAAGACCCATAGGGCAGTGCCAGAAGCTGTTTCCACACTGCCAGCCCCAGGGTGGGGCACACCACAGCAAGGCAGAGCCTTTCCAGCCCCAGGTCGGGGCAGGCTGTTTGGGGCTGGGAGTGTCTCACCTCGAAGAGCAGGTGGCATGACTTCTGAGTGCCTGCTCTCAGCACAGCAGAACCCTCATATAGTGCAGCTGGCTGTCTTTTCCTAACAGGTGGGCTCCCTCACAGAACAGTGGGGTGCTCCATCAGCCCCCAAGTATGTCCCTCCCCAGGGAGAAGAGTGTCTCACAGAGTGAACAGGAAGGACTTTGCAGATGGGGGACACACCCAGAACACAGACTTAGGACCTGCAGAAAGCATGAAGACACCCCATGGGAGACATAGAGGAAGACAAGATCGTAGAGGGTGCCCCCAGTACAGTGAGAACAGCCAGAGACACACAACATGTCTAAAATAGGCTGCCTCGTTCCCACAGCCAACACATCCCCAGGACTACCAGAATGAGGGGCACAGCAGGTCAATGGATGGGCCTCAGGTTGTTTAACATCCTAAGGCATGGGGCTGGTCTTCACAGGTTCTCTGTCACTGGCATTGACACAGGCGACCTCACTGCACAGTCTCTGAGACCTTGGTGAATATTCTGCCAGCCAGGGAGGCCTGCTCAGCCCATGAACAGAGATGCTCCAGGGAAGTGCACTGTGAGTTGAGAAGCCAGACCCTTCAAGTCCAGGGAATTCTCATGGAAGGAGGAGTTCTGGGGATTTAGCCCCCAAATCCCTGACCTCTTACCCTCAAGTTCCTGGCCGGACTCTACCCTCCCAGTTGGCATGTCTGACCACAGAGACAGTATCTGAGCCTTCACACCCACTAGTAGTTTTTTTAAAGAGCAGTCCAGGGACCCCTGGGGATTTGAAAGTCATCTTCAAAGCAACACTCACAAGCCATTTGATCTTTTTTGCTCACATTCTCTCACAACAATACAGCAGAATTTTCCAGAGAGGTGATATGTGCCATTGTAACTGACTGATTGAAGCATCTGATGTGAGGATTCAGTTGTAGTCTATTAAGCCAGTTACTAAAGAAAGTTGCAAAGAATGCCAAGGGGTATTTGTATCGATGAACGCTAGGGTGTTTGCTCGTTTGACAAAGAATAAAAGGGTCCAGAGAGGGAACACTGTGAGAACGACAGTCCTGCCTTCACCCCTACAGCCCAGCTGCCGGTCGAATGGGGATGATTACCACTAGGGGGCACCCCAGACCAAGCCCAGCCCTTCTTGCCTTTTGCCCTTCCCCCCCCCCCCCCCCCAAAGCTAAAGAAACACTAATTTTTCTTGTGAGTAAACATATATGATCATGGATTGTTATCCTCAGAGAACTGTCACAAGAAGTGGACAGGGTATTAGGGAAATGTGATTTTTTTTTTCCGTCTTTTTGAGACAGCTGTCCTGGAACTCACTATGTAGACCAGGCTGGCCTTGAACTCACAGAGATCCGCCTGCCTCTGCCTCCCAAGTGCTGGGATTAAAGGCATGCACCACCACACCCAGCAGAAATGTGATTTTTTAAAAATAAAATGTTATTTATGTTAAAACATGATAATCACAGGAATTCCCCTCATTGCCCCCAAGAGTCCAGCTAGTACCAAACTCTAGAAATCCTATGCTTTCTTATATATACATCTTACTTTGTAAATTAGGCATAGGAAAAGAGTCGTAATTAATAACAAAATAGATTCATTTCTGGAATTTTCCACTTCATATTTTCCAATCACAGATTATGGGCAACTGAGAAGGAACTAATGAAATAAACATTTCTAAATTTCTCAGGCTTAACGCTGACTGGAACAAGCAGGCAGGCTGTGTGGCTCCGCTGGCCAGATCCACCTCTCCCTGCGCAGTAGCTTCTAGAAGCCTCCATCTGGCCCTTCCCTTGGCCCTGCTGGGTTTGCTGTAGGACTTTCTAGCTAGCCGTTCCTCCTGTCCACCGGGCCCTTTCCGGGAAGGACTGGGAGGCTGGTGACTGGCACCCATCACCTCAACAGCTAACTGCTGGTGTTGGGCCACTGTGTGACTTGCCTTGCTGTAACCTCTCTGTGTTTGGGGGGATCTTTTCTTCAGCCTCATCCAGATGCTCTGCAAGGACGCTGGTCATCTTGCATGTCAGAAACTTCACACAGGAATTAAGAGGGATACTGAGTGGACGAGCAGACTCGGGTGGAAGAAAAGGAAAAGAGGGAGGAAAAGACAGAGGGAGGGAAGGAGGGCCACACATCACACATGCCTTTTCCTAAGACAAGACAAAAGAAAGGAGGGCAGAGGCAGCACTGAAGAGGGGGCAGTGTCATCCACTGTGGCGGCCAGAGCATTACTGACCTGGCACTGCAGAGCTGAGTGAAACTTGGCTTTGCCACCTGACCTTGAATACAGGTGTGCGACCTTGGGTACAGGATGCTGAGGTAAGGATGTCAGATTTCAGGCCTTAGTGCTGTGAAGACACCGTAGCTAGGAGACAGCACTCCCCTGCCTCCTGCTTCCAGCCAACATTTTAGGGTGGACCAGAGAAAATGGTTTTTTGGGGGAGCTACACCCAACACAGGGTAGCCGCAGGTGGCACTGACCACACGGCCTTAAAGAAGCAACAGCTCTGTCCACACAGAGCCAGGCCAGGCCCAGGCCTCAAGAGCCTACAGTTATGCCTGACCTCATGGCTAGAAGCCAATAGAAAGGGCCAGGCAGGTCACAGAAGAGTGACATCACTGGAGAGGAAGCTGGCGAGGGCAGGTTCCCAGAAAGGGGGAAGCTGACACTGCGGTGGCACCAGGGAGGGAGTTCTGTGAAATCAGCAGTAAGTGGTCAGACCAGGCCAGGCCCAGGCCTCAAGAGCCTACAGTTATGCCTGACCTCATGGCTAGAAGCCAATAGAAAGGGCCAGGCAGGTCACAGAAGAGTGACATCACTGGAGAGGAAGCTGGCGAGGGCAGGTTCCCAGAAAGGGGGAAGCTGACACCGCAGTGGCACCAGGGAGGGAGTTCTGTGAAATCAGCAGTAAGTGGTCAGATCTTACAAGGACAAGCTCCCCTATCTTCTGCAGGCCACCAAAGGGTATAAGGACTTTACCAGGGTGGGAGGGGACCCAAAAGGCAAGGAAGGCAGGGGGCAGGGATAAGGGCACGCAGCCAGTAGAGGCCCCAGCCAGTCTTGCCTTGTCACTATGCTGGGACCTGGGGACAGGGGTCCAAACACCTCCCTCGATCACTAGACCAAAGGACGTGGCCTCCTTCTCTTCCTCCTCCTGCTCTCAGGCCTCTGCCACCCACACAGAGGATTTTCCCAGACATACTTTTCAGAGAATTTCCCAGCAGTGACAGGTGATTGTTATCAATCCATGATTAGCAGAGGCCAGGGCCTCTGCTATGTGGTTCCTACCACACCTTCCCTTCTGCCAGGCATGGAACAGGGCAGGGAGATGATTCTTCACTGGGGGAATGCAAGTGAAAATTTGAGATGAGGTGGGACTTCCCTGGATACTCTCAGAGGAACTGGCCCATCCTCCCACCAGCAAGTGGCGCTGTGGATGGTAATGGCTCTTTTGAGAGACAGCAGCCAGCACAGGCTGCTTGGAGCCTGGTGGGGTGGGGTGTTGGGGGGGAACACCACCCAAGTGCGAGCACTGGCACGCACAGGAGCACATGTGGACAGATGTTGTTTCGCAGTCAATGGTGATGTCACAAGCCACAGGGGCTTTCACAAATGACTCAGACTTTGTGCCTCGGGCTCCCCACTGGCTGCTGGGCTTTGGAGCTGTCCCCTGAAAAACCCGATTGGAAATCTGATCCCCAAAGTCATATGTTAATGGTTTTTGGAGGTGGGAGGTGAGTGTTCAGGGGCTCCACTGAAATGCATTTACCTATTTATTCATGAATTAGTAGATGGAGGAACAGAAGCACCAATGGGTCATACAAGCCAGTTTGTCCCTGCCTCACATTGTGACACCTTCGGCTACGTTGTGCCCCTGCAGGACTTCCAGCCCCTAGGGCTATGACCTAAGCAGAGCTCTATTCTTTATAAACTTCCCTCCCTGCCTTGGGGATTTTGTTATAGCCAAAGAAACAGACTAGGACACTAATCTGAGTACCTGCTTCCTTCCTATGTTATAGGCAGTACTATAACCCCTTTGCTCCACACTTTCCTGGCACAGAGTAAGAGCCAGTTAACGATGCAGTTCGTGCCACATGGAGCTGTGATTTATACAGGCCTGGCTGTGGTACCATTCGCCACCTATCCTTTTATTTAGTCTTTAGCAGAAGAGGGTCTGTTCTGTGTCCTTTCTTTGTGTGTGTGTGTGTGTGTGTGTGTGTGTGTGCACAGCATCTATGTGGAGGTCAGAAGACAACTTGTGGGAGGTCCACTTGTAGGTTCAAGGGCTTGAACTCAGGTCCTCAGGCTTGGTAGCAAGCACATTTACCCACTGAGCCATCTTGCCAGCCCCTACCCTCTTTCTTACATTATTATTATTATTATTATTGGGTTACTGGGATGAGACCCAGGGATTCCTACATACTAGGCAAGTGCTTCTCCCTCAGAGTCCCATTTCAACCTCAACATTTTGAGATGAGTTCCCTGAAGCTGGGAGGACCCAAGTTTTGAGCCCTGGTTTGCCTGCCTGTGGCTGGTAACCGTGTATGGGGGAGAGGCCTGCCTGTACCAACTTGGGCTACCCCATCCTGCTAAGTCCCCTTTCCTGACTCTCAGGGAGCAGAGTGAAACCCGTGACCGTGGCTAAAGCTGAGTTCTGAGCCCTGAGCTTCAGGGCCCACAGCACTTAGTTGGGACCAGCCTCGACTAATATGATGACTGTGGGTGCAGCCCCAGGAGAGGTGTCGGGGCTGAGGCTAGGCTGAGGCTGCTCCCTCTCCCTCTGGTCTCCCAGAGACAGCAGATTCGGCTCAGGGAGGAAGCGTGGCAGAAAACACCACACTTTGATTCACGGAGTTTGAGACATGAACCAAAGCCAAGACACCAGAGCTCTGATGAGAAAGTGGGAGCTCAGCCACCCTCAGCACAGGCAGGTGGCCAGGGCACCCAAGGGAACTCGGTGAAGGGCAGCCATGTCAGCAGTACCCTCCTCCATGTGCTAGGAGATACCTTCCTGTCCCCAGATAGCACAGAGGCAAGTCACACCATGAGCCCGTCACCCCAACTGCATGGCCCCACATCACACTGAGCCCGTCACCCCAACAGCATGGCCCCACGTCACACTGAGCCCATCACCCCAACAGCATGGCCCCACGTCACACTGAGCCCGTCTCCCCAACAGCATGGCCCCACGTCACACTGAACCCGTCACCCCAACAGCATGGCCCCACGTCACACTGAGCCTATCACCCCAACAGCATGGCCCCATACCACACTATGGGCATTTTTCCTTCCTGTTTGTCACTGTCCCTAATAAATTACAAAAACCCCAGAACAAAACCAAACAGAGCAGAAACACGGAACAAGCAACCTCACCCCTGCCATTTTCAGTCTGGATGATGCTTTGGAATCGGATCAATGGACAGGCAAACGGGGACACCAGCCACAGACTCCAGGAGTCTGAGAGCCCTAGAAACCTCCAACTTTACCACACTGTCTTAGATGCTCAAAATCTGTGAAGTTCAACAGTCAAGAATTCTAGAATTGTTGGTGCTGGAGAGATGGCTCAGCGGTTAAGAGCACTGGCTGCTCTTGCAGAGGATGCAGGTTCGATTCCCAGCACCCACATGGTGGCTAACAACCATCGTAACCCCAGTTCCACGGGAATCCGATGCCCTCTTCTGACCTCCATGGGCATTGCACAACGTGAGTGTACTTATACACATGCAGGTAATATACTCATACACATGAAAATTTTTAAATAATTTTTAAAAAAGAATTCTAGAATTGTCTGAGTTCAGTCTGTTAGATGGTGACCCCTCTCACCTGGTCACCCAACTTTGCCATGACTATCCAGGACCTCCTCTCTATACACATCTCTCCTTCACCATTCATGGGGTGAGATATTGGAGTGGAATCTTCCACTTAGTGTCCCCCAGATGTCCTGACCCTCCTTTACCCAGACAAAGTGAATAGTGCCTGTACTCCCTGCTGTCCCTGCTCACCCTCACCTACTCTGGTCCTGAGGGACACTCCCTGTCACTCTTCTGGCCAACCCCCTAGACACATTGACCGTGGTAACGTGCCTCACTTTCCAGGTCCCTCTGTCCTCTGCCACATCCCTAGGATGTTCTTCTTAGTTAGAAACTTCCTCACCAGGGGGCTAAGGGTAGGAGCAGGGAACTGGGTAGACACCCTACAGGGGCCACAAGCATGCAGGGCAGCCGTGTGAACCAGGGGAAACTGTGGAAGCCAATGGTACCAAAGACGGCGGCTGCCTCTGGCTATGCGGGGAGCAGAGCAAAGACAAGAGGTGCCTCCCTGTGCCATTGTCCCCATGGTTGGTGGATTCATGGTAGGATGTCAGACACATGGTTACAGACAGCAAGGCAGAGACCCCATTTACCCTGCCTGGTAAACTTGTCAGTTGACAAGATGGTGTCTGGGGTCGATGAGGCAGCAGGAAGGGCTGAGGTCAAAGTTGGGGGAGTCAGGACAAGGGGAACAGGGTCCACACAGCAGACTTCACCATTCCCAGCCTCTGCTTACTCCCCTTTGCTGTCCCCCATGCCAGGCTGTGGTTCACTAGGTTCCCATGGGGAAGAGGGATGGAATGAGGAGATACCTCCTGTTCTGTATCATCCATTGGCCTTGTGTACATGGCACATCGTACTTCTGTCTCCTCAGTGCATAGGCGTCAAACCAGAGTGCCAAGCCGTAGTCCAGAGAGGGTACCTGGGATGGAGGGGCAGGTCATTGGTGGCCAAGCTGGGGCACCCAGCTCCTCAGATAAATAGGCAGAAGGTGGCCCACTGACACAGCACCAGGTGGGGCTGAGGTCTGGCAGTCATTCAACAGACAGATGTCACTAGGCCCAACAAAGGGAGGTCCTGGCCACAACCCCCACCCTCCTAGAAGATGTTGTATTTAGTCTGTGGTACTGGGCAGGATAGGATGCTGCTCCCTCCCCACAGATTGGCCTGAGCAGAAGGCAGGTGGCTGGTAGGATGGAACTCACTGTGAGATGCCAGGAGCAGTGGGTGCTGGGTGAATAGTAGCTAGGGAAGTAGGGTGTGCTGAGGAAGCCCTGCTTGTCCAGTCGGCCCTCCAGTGTCAGGTTCACTTGGCAATCTGAGTTCAAGAAAAGACATGAGACTGAGTCCCTCAGCCCTTCCCACCTTGGTCCCCACACCCCGCCACCTCTAACAGCAAAGCCTGGGGCCGAGCATGACTATGTAGACATGCCTCAGTTTCCTCTTCTGTAAAATGGGGAGAAGCGTGCACAGGTCACTGACAGTGAGCAGATAAAATAGGCACAGTAGGTTCCATCCCATCAGCCTACCAGGTACCTTACCATGTGACCAGAGCACAGCACTCAACAGCATGCAAAATGTGCTTACGACCAGCTGAGTATGGCTAGGGATGGAGGGCTTTTCCCTTTTCAAAGAGGAGGTTTGGGGGCTAGAGAGATAGCACAGCAGTTAAGAGCACTTGTTGCTCTTCCAGAGGACCTGGGTTCAGTTCTCAGCATCTCATACATGGTGGCTAACAACCACCAGCAACTCCAGTTCTGGGGATCCAATGCCCTCTTCTGGCCTCTGCAAGACACTGCATGCACAGGTGCACTTACCTACATGTAGGCAAAAACACTCATGCACATAAAAATAAAATTAAAAAAACTGAATAGGAGGTGGGCTGAGGGCATGGCTCAGTGGTAGAACATTTACTTAACATGTACAAAGGCCCTGGGGGGTCCATCCTAGCACCCCCACCCCAGACACAATGAATTTTAGAGAAAAAGGCTTGGTTGTGTCACCCAGGGAGAGGTTGGGGGAGGGTGTTGGGGAGCTGGAAGCAGGCAGTGACATTAGGTACTCTGGCCACTTCTCCCCAGGGTCAAGATCACTGAGCCCTTCCATGGCTTCCTCTGGAGTCTAAGAACCCAAAGAGCATCAGATATCACACACTGCAGGGCCAGATTGGGACGTGAGTGCGTCACTGCTGGGAACCCCAGGGTTGACTCAGGAGAACAGGAAGCAACCTTGAGAGATGGGCAGGAGGAGATAGCTGTGAACAGCAAGGGGCCTGCATAGGCCTCCCAGCCCTAGCTCAGGAAAGACTACAAGTTTGACTCTACTGGTCCAGAGGATAGCCAGGGGAGCAGGGGTGGGTGGGAACAGGAAGCCAGAGGAAGAGGGAGGGTGGGGAGGAAGCAGGGAGGCTGAGGAGGGCCAAAGAAGGTCGTCCAGGGGAGACCCTACCCTGGACACTTTTGCTGGGGACAACCTGAGGCTGACTCCCTACATTCTCAAGGCCTTGGGGAGAGAGAGAGAGAGAGAGAGAGAGAGAGAGAGAGTGTGCAGGTAGGTGCATACGCATGTGGAGACCAGAGGTCACCCTCAGAGAGAGAGAGAGAGAGAGAGAGAGAGAGAGAGAGAGGAGAGAGAGAGGAGGGAGAGAGGGAGAGAGAGAAAGAGAGAGAGGAGAGGAGGGGAGAGAGAGAAGAGAGAGGAGAGAGAGGAGAGAGAGAGAGGGGGAGAGAGAGAGGGAGAGAGAGGGAGAGAGAGAGCTAAGTAGCAGAGGAGGTTTTAGAACCCACTCCATCTCCACAAGAGCAGAGATGGTGTAGTATGCCTTGGGAGATGGGGCTTATGTCCATTCCCCTCCCTGAGGACCCTCACCCTGGAGGGCCACAGGCTGCACGGAGAGCACAAAGGGGTCGTAGTAGCTGTGCAGGCCCTTTTTCCACACCACCGCCATGACAGCTCCTGACGCCAACACCTCCATCACGGGCTCCTGGCGGCTGCACCCGTAGACCCTGGTGGAACAGAGGAGGGTGCGTGCGAGGGCAGGTGAGGGCAGCACGGGGAGTACACGGAAAGAACGGCAGGGCACAGATGGACAGGAGGATGTGCAGGGCCCGTACACCTGGCTCTAGGTCCAGGTCCTGTTGTGTAACCTTCAGCAGGAACCTGGCCTTCTCCAGGTCAGTCGCCTGGGAGCCACTGCTCCTAGGAGGGAGACCAGGCCAGCACCTGAAGGGTCCGCTCACCCTTATGGCTGCCTGCACCAAACTCCTAACTGTGCTGGAGGCTGACAGGAAGCGAGCAGGTGTGTGGTCTCGCAACCCCGGGGTACCCCCAGCATCTATCCAGAGCTTGAGGCTGGAAGCTCAGAATATGTAACCATGTCTTAAGGTTTTGCAAGTCAGATATTAGCCTTCAAAAGATTAATATCTGAGATTGTCAAGGTCAACTGCTGGGCTTCCAGGCAGGAAAACTGCGGGCCCAGCTATCCCTGCAGGGGCAGGTGTGCACCCAGTAGCATGGTGACAACTGACCCCTTTCCCACATGGGAGTGCCCCTAGCATACCTGTCTCAGAGACACCCCAGCCTCCCATCCCCTCACCAACCTTTGAAGTCTTTGCTGATCCCAAGCCCCTGAAAGCCGACCCCTCTGCTGCTGTAGAGAGGGTCATTAGAATTTGTGTCCTGTCCTGCCTGTCTACGGTGTCAGCCACTGGGCCTTGGCGGAGTGGGTGGGCATTCTTAGGATAGTGAGTACTGGAGACTCTGTGCATGACCTCAAGATCACCTCCAGCAGCCAGGCAGTGTGAGCTAAAGATGCTCCCAGGAGTTTCCAACCGCCAGGTAGGGCAGGGTGCTCGCCTAGCCTCCTGCCTCTGTCCTGTGGAGGAAGAAGCAGCCTCCCACGCCTTCTGCTTTTAGCACTGGCCTGTCTTCCTACTGGGGTGCCCCCATCCTGTAGTACTGTGGCCTCCCTATCTTTGGTATCTTGTCTCCCTGGGAGCTGGGGGTAAGATATTAGGATGAAGAGAGGCCTGGAGCCCTTCAGCTTCAATACCTACACTTTCATTTCTGGTTTGCCTTACTTACCAACTATTAAAATCCAAATTAAACTCCAGGCACTCAATGCCCTTAGGGTTGGGTCACGATGGCCACATTTCTTAGACATTCACTTTGTGGTACAAAGTGTACAATATGTGACATTTGAATTCTCACAGTAGTGCTGAAAGGTGATCATGAGCAAACATTCATTTTACATATGAGAAGGTTGAGGTTCAGAAGGGCAAAGTCTTGTGTTAGGGCGCACAGCTGGGATGCAACAGAGTGGCACCTAGAAGACCAAGCTGCTGCCAGACACTGGAGTAGTCACTAAGCCACGTGCCCTCCCAGAGCTGACCTTAGGGGTCACTTAGAACAACTGCTTTGTTACATCCTAATGGAGAAACTGAGGCTGGGAGCAGGGTGTGGGGACTACACAACTGTTTCCAGCCCCATCTTCACCTGTGCTCCACACCAGCCTTACAGGCCTAGGGATACATTCCCTGGTCTCATCTTACAGAGTGTGGCCTTTGACCCTGGGTCTCCCTCAGCCTTTTGGGGACTCACGAGGTGATCAGCCTCTTCTCCAAGGGCCCAGCCGCATCGTACATTGCCACTCGGTCACGGCAATCAACCCGGGTCCACTCAAGCCGCAGTTTGAGCATGAGATCCTCAGGCCCTTGTAGATGCCACAGGCAGCTGGACGCCTGGTGGTCCGGTCCCTTCAGCCGGAGGGCCTGGCTCTGGCTCACGTAGCTGTATCGGTAACAGCCTGGGGGAGAGAGGGACAGAGCCCTTAGCCAGGAGAAGAGACTGGGGAGGAGCTGCAAGGTGCAGATAGGTTTAGGAGGAGCTGGGCCAGGCTTGGGCCCCCACCTTTCTGTCCCCTGTGGCTTCTCTGTCCAGCCCTTCACCCATGCACTCTATCATTCATTCAACAAACTCACTGAGCCCTGTGTGCCAGGGTGAGTGCCTGACACAGATAGAGACTTGCAATCAGAGCACAGGAGACCAGCCCCAGGTCCAGCCCGAGGGTGAGGGACAGTAGGGGGATAAATGACATCACAGTATGAGTGAGGAGCTCCCCAAAGGAGCTTTGAGAAATCTGAGCCCAGGGCAGGCATTATAAGAGGGCAGGGTAGATCAGGGAGGCAAGCCTGGATCACATCAAACCAGCACTGCTCTGCCCTGTAGCCACAGGGAGCCATAGAAGGTTGGGCAGAGCTGAGACAGAATCTGGCATAGATTATCCAGGGAGCAACATCGAGTGACTGAGGAAATCAAAGTGGCTGGGTCCTACCAAGCATGGATGCTGCTGAGCTGTGGGTGCAACACCTCGCAGCAGCCACTGCATACCCTGCTCTCAGTGGCACCCTGGACATGTCCCACACCAGCCTGGCTCTCCCATCAGACTGACGACAGTAATCCACCCTTGCAGGGTAGTCCCAGACAACCTAGTGTCCCGGTTCAACATAGTGCCGGGAATACAGTAGGCACTAAATAAAAGCAATGGCTGCTCTTGAGGTGTACATGAGGAGAGGGTTAAAGCCAGGGAGGAAGTTCTGTGGTTTGTCCCACTTGAGGCTCAGCCACAGCCAACCTCATAGTCACCCTCACACCATACCTCCTCCTGTAACGCAGACCCACACCCTAGGTGCCCCCTCATTTAATTTTATTTACTTTGATTTATTAAATTAAATTTATTTGTTAAATTTATACAATTTAATTTAACTTAAAATTAGCTCATTTAATTCAGGAACCTGGATGCAGTACCAGACCACTGGAATGGCATCATTGCAACATCCATTAAACCTGACCCTAAGCCCATGAACAGAGAGGCCAGGTGCTGTGCCAGGAAGTGTGGGGATCTAGCACCAGACCTGAGCTGTGAGAAGCAGCCTGGTGGCTCTAAAGGATTGTCCCGGCACCAGCACTCCTCAATGTGACTCTGGATCAGTGGCTTAACCACTCTGAGTTTGGCATAAGGGCACAACCGCAATCCCTACCCCAGCCTTCTCTGCTGAATGCAGAGGACCAAGAGGAGAACAGCCCAGCACACACTTCGCTCTGAAGCTGGGACCTGTCATTCAGCTCCTTCTCCTGCCCTGACCACCTGACTCCAGTGGGGAGCAGATTTCCTGGGTGCAGGGGCTACAAGGGTGTTGGCTTGGAGAAGGGACAGGCATCTGTTCTCTGCCTGCAACATCAGCTGGGGAACAGCATCAGCTGATTCTAGATGTCTCTGTCCTGGAAATCTTGCTCCAAGCCTGTGCTTTACCCTCAACATTTTAATAAATTTTCTTTTTTGAGACTAATTCAAGTGGAGGTGTGTACCAACATCTAGTGTTGATGGTAAATACAGCGGAAGCTGACGACCCTGCAGGCTTGGGGCAGTACACATGCCAGAGCTTGACCTCTCCTGGCCTTTGCTCATGTTCCCTCTGGCCAGGGCGAGACCTGAGGAACTCTCAGTTCCACACGCCTGAGCCTGACCCCTCTCCTCTAGGAAAGTTCCAGATGGTGGGTCAGAAGCTGCTCTCTTCTCCCATCCTAGACTTCTCACACAGCTCCTTCCTCGGCCTCTCAGCCTGATGTCCACCTCTGCCCACTGTGCAGAACTGTTTTCTCTCTTGCTACCTGACTCTGTCCCAGCCCTGGCCTGTCAGAGTGTGTCTGTCTCTCTATGGGGATCAGAGCTCCTCAGAGAACAGGGGGATGACATGGTCACCCAAGTGGCCATAGTGCAAGCAGGGGCCTGGTGTGGAGGATGCAGAAAGTCAGGGTTCCAACATGCTGGGTATGGTTCGATAGTAGAACACTCGACTGGCATGCACAACCACTGGTTTCAGTCCCAGCACTACAGAAGAAGAGAGTTTGGGCTTTTATTCACCATTTCACCTGTGGTCCCTGAGGGGCTCTAGTGGGCACTGAGCTATGGAAGAAGCACAGAGCCACTGCCAGAAATAGGGGGACACACATCAGTGCAGGTATGGTACAGACAAGAGCTACATGTGGGCAATGCACAGATGAATGCCCATGGGCTGACTCAGGAGGTGGGCTGTGGCCAGCGGTTACCTCTGAGGCCCAGCAGTGTCTATCTTGAGGCCACCTATGGTGACCAAGCTGACACTGACACCTTGCTGACTGTGACCTTTCAAAGGAGCCCTGGGCCAGGTGTGGTGGTGCATGCCTTTAGTCCCAGCACTTGGGAGGCCGAGGCAGGTGGATCTCTATGAGATCAAGTCCAGCCTAGTCTACATAGTGAGTTCCAGGCCAGCTGTGGCTATAGAGAGATCCTGTCTCAAAAGACCAAAGGTGTGGGGGGATCAAAGTAGCTCTGCAAACCAGACGAGGGGAGGGTGCTGGTTTATTTTTGGTGTTTTTGTTTTGCAAGTTCTTACTCTGTAGCTCAGGCTAATCTCAAAATATTGATCCTCCTGCCTCAGTCTCCCATGTGCTGAGATCACATACATGTGCCATCACACTTGTCCATGTGATGTTACAGAAGCCATTCCTGTGATTAAGAAAAAAGAGAAAACCATCCAAATGTGGAAATAAAACAGACAGAAGGCTGTATGGAGTGCTTTTCCCACCACATGGTAGAGTTCTCAGTATGGCACTGTGTAGTCCCCAAGGGGTCAAAGTCAAATCTGGTTTCTTTCCAGCACTAAGATCCTTGTTCCCTTTGTCTCTTGTAGTGCACAGTGGAGCTTTCTAGAGTCCTGTGACTTGTGATGTCACAGCAGACAAACTACAGATACCTGTAGAGCACCCAGTAGACTCCTGGGTACCCACTATTGCCTCCACTGGACACAGACAGGCACAGGCAGATGGATGCCACAAAGCAACTTTTCAAAAAGAAAACTGGTTTTAGGGAAAATTCATAGTTTTTATAAAAACATCCTGTTAATATAAATGGGCTTAAAATATTATTTAAAAAATAAATTAGCTGCGTGTAATTGCCCACATATTTGATCCCAGTACTCAGGAGGCAGGTGAATATCTGTGAATTCAGGGCCAACCTGATCTACATAGCAAGTTCCAGGCCAGACAGGGCTACATAGTGAGATCCTGTCTCAAAACAATTAATTAATTAGCCCTAGCACTTGACAGGCAGAGGCAGGTAGATATCTGTGAGATCAAGGCCAGCCTGGTCTACATAGAGAGTTCCAACCCAGCTGTGGCTACAGATAGATACTGTCTCAAAAAGACCAAAGAGAAAAAAAATCAAAGTAGACCTGTAAGCAGAGGAGGGGAGGGTGCTAATCAGTTAATTAAAGCCAAGTGTGGTGGCCCACTGGTGTAATCCCAACACTCAGAAGACTAAGCGGGGGATTGTGAATTGAAGGTTAGCCTGAGCTACATAGAAAAGTCCTGTCTCAAAAGTAAATTAATAATTTTTAATATTAAATGAGTCAATAAATATCTTTTCAATATCTCAGTTTCAATGTAAACAAGAGCTATTTGGAGGTCCTCAGCAACTTCTTATTTATGTATATATTTATTTATCTTTCATGTGCATGTGTTTTGTCTGTATGTATGTAAGTACACCTGTGTCATGCAATGCATCCAGAAGCCAGAAAGGGCATCAGATTCCCTAGAACTGAAGTGGAGGACAGACGTTAGCTGCTGTGTGGGTACTGGGAATCAAACCTGCAAGAGCAGTCAGGGCTCTTAACTTCTGAGCCATTTTGCCAGTCCTTTAAATATTTTTGTTGTTGTTTTAAGACAGGGTCTCTCTGTAGCCCCAGGTGGCCTGGAACTCCAAGGCTGGCCTTAATCTCACAGAGATCAGCCTGCCTCTGCCTCCCAAGTGCTGGGATTTAAGGTGTGTGCCACCAGCACTCAGCAACTTCTAATGGTGTCAAAGGAGATAAACTGAGGGGCATCACTCTAGGTCAGGCAGAGAAGGGACAGCTAGAAATGTCACAGGTTTTTTTGAACTAAGAGGCGAAATTGGGGCTGCTATGTGGAAACTTTTAGAACCACAAAGAAAACACATTTGCACAAGACATTTTCCTGTCATTAAAAAAGATGTGAAAATTGTTGTTAGCTCATAGACCCTCCAAAGCTGGCTGGTGCAGAGCCCAAGTGGACTGCCTCACCCATCTGTCCCTGAGCCGAATTCAGTGAGTCCCTACAGGATTCAGGGAGTGAGGGATGGCAAAGACTCACTGTGACTTCTGGGGACAGGCTCTCAAGGGCTGCAGGCTAACCCTTAAGAGACTGCTAAGCTGCAAATGATGTGGGTTCACAGGAAAGTCCACCCCAAGCTTTACTGTCTGGTAGGACAGCAGCTACTTTACATCTGGCTGGGCAGTATCTTTGAGTAATGCTTTTCCACCAATGATAGAGGGATGAATGGATTGATGCATAGGCAGTAAAAGAAGATGGATGGATGGATAGATAATAGGTAGATGAGAAATGATTGATAGATAGATAGATGATAGATAGATAGATAGATAGATAGATAGACAGACAGATAGATAGATAGATAGATAGATAGATAGATAGATAGATAGATGTCACAGTACAGATACATGGATTAGATATAGATGATAGAAACATAGACAAATGATACATAGATACACAGATACATAGATAGGTGATATATAGATACACATATATGTATAGATAATAAGACAGATGGAAAATAGGTGGATGATAACTACATAGATTATATAGATATGGATGGTAGATGATGATGATGATGATGATAGCTAGATAGCTAGATATAGTTAGAGAGCTAGACAGCTAGATGATTGATAGTAGATAGATTAGATAGATAGATAGATAGATAGATAGATAGATAGATAGATAGATAGATAGATAGATAGATAGATAGATAGATAGATAGATAGATAGATAGATAGATAGATAGATAGATAGATAGATAGATAGATAGATAGATAGATAGATAGATAGATAGATAGATAGATATAGTTAGACAATCTTGATTTCTTAATATAGTAGGATCCTTTGTTAATGAAGTACGTGTATTTGGCCCCAGCTCAGCATACCTGTATGAGAATCATGGCTTTAACTTTTTGAAAATTGCTTTGACAGCAGCACCACCCATGAAGGAAGGAAGCATCTAGCCAGAAGGATAGGAGGAAAGGTCAGAAACGGAATTTTAATTGCTTCTTCCCTGAGAGGAGTTGGGACACTCACCCCTACTTTGGCTCTGGGTAGGAACTCCAGCTAATGCAGGAGAGAAATCTGAGCACTGGGGCTTGTGCTCTGAGCCCTATATTAGAAAGAACCAGTTCACAGAATACAAGGCACACAGTGCAGCAGGGTGATCAGCAAGAAGCCAGTGGGGCCTGCGAGAGAAAAGCGAGGTGACTGCAGCAGTGGGGCAGCAGCCAGAGAGGGAGGGAGGGCGAGTTAACCTAGCTATAGCTGTGGAGGGATGGGAAGGGAAGGGTGGAGGGAATGCTTTTGAATGTACCAGAGCTGTTCCTCCCAAAGACCACGTTTAAATCCAGAGTGACAAGGGACCAAATGTGGGTTGGCAAGACTATTTTCCGCCTTCAGCAGAAAAAATGGCTAGTGGGCAGGTTGAATTCAGTGACAGAGAGCAAAAGTAGTTTCATATGACCAAACTGCTGCTCCCCAGCAGGGGCAGACACACAACCATGTAAGCACACCACTTGTCCCACCCCACATCCTTCAGACTGCTCAGAACCCTCACCCAGTTCCCATGACGCCTCATATCCTAGGCTTTGCTCAGATTCCTCACCTAGCCCCTGTGATACCCTCCACATCCCTGGGTCTTGCTTGGAGCCCTTACCTGGCCCTTGTTTCCTGCCCCAACAATGAAAGCTACAGGACCAGACTAGAAAACCCCCAACTCAAAAGGAAAAGCAAGGAAAGCAAACAGCAGCGTACCCAGCGTGGAGTTCAGAACGACTATGTCTCTCACACTGGCTTCTGTCGAAAGGAAATGAACAAACAAATAAACAAGGACAAAAACAAAGTAAAATACAATAAAAATTAAAAGGGGGAAGAAGACCTCCATGTCACCCGCCCCCACCCTCTATCCCAGCTCCAAGATCACAAGGGGCCACCTGAGCATCCCAGCCCCAGGGTTGGCCTCCCCCAGCCCTGCCGGTCCAGCACCACCAGAATTCCCTCCTAGCACTGACCCAGGATCACCAGGCTTCCAGGGTCCACCTCGTACTCAGCTTTGTAGGGAGCCACAGTCGAGCTGTTGGACAGCAACTCCTCTGCCAGCAACTCACGCACCATCTCAGGGCTCAGCGTTGGGCGCCGGTTCTCCGGGATTTCAAGGATGAACCAGAAGAAGCAGGTGAGGGGTCCCTCCCTATGCAGACAGAAGAGAGGGGACCTGCAATCCCGTCCTGTCCAGTCTGCCACTCAAGGAAAACCACTGAGGCTCAAGCCCTCTGAACTTCTAAGTTCCCAACACTGCTTTTCAGAAGCCAGGGAGCTGATCTACCTGTTCCCACACACAAGAGGAGAAACTGAGTCACTGGAGGACAATCGCCTACCATAGACCATTTGGTAAATGGCAGAACCAGATATGACTAGCAAAGCCTGGTCCTGGGTCATGTGCTTTCCAATGCACCTCCCTCCTGGACCCACCTACTTTGTACCAGGCCATTAGGCTGCCCCAGTCACTACATGGTGTGAACCCTGCCACAACACACCACCATTCTGTAGGCAATAGCTCAAGAAAGGTAGACCACACACAGGAAGTTGAGCTCCTCCTCTGTGCCTGTTTCCCTATGTTCTTTATTTATCTTGGTGTTTTGGGAAAGGGTCTCGCTAGGGCATTGTGTCAGAAGCCTACAGGACCCCTCCTGTCCCTGGACCTGAGGCTCTCCCTAGGGCCCATTTGGTTGGGACAACTCACCCAAAGGAGTAGATGGCGCTGGAGTTGTAATAAGCACCTAGGCGGGTGCTGGCAATGAGCTCCCTGAGCTGTGAGGAGGGAAGACAAGGCTGGTCACCCCCACGGGGGCAGGAGCACAGACTTCCCCCGCCTCTTTCCACCTCTAGTTCTTTGCCCAACCTGGCCAGATACAAGAACTCTGGGTGGGGGCTTGCTTCTGTCATAGGTACAAGGTCAAGCCAGGCACCCCCACCATCACAGTTCCTTTGCCCCTTGCCATACCCTACCCCATACACACACACACACACACACACACACACACACACACACACACACTGCAAAGCCCCACTCAGTTCTGGGGTCCCCTCTCTTCCTCCTGATGACCTAATAGGCAGCTCACTCTGACTGGGAGCTATCTGTTAGTGAGCAGGGAACAGCTGAGGGTAATGGAGGCTCCATCGGCAGCCGATCCCTGGGACACAGTGTGAAAAGCCTCAGAGTTGTCCCTACAGAGAAATACTGGGTGCATAATATTCAGGGCTCTAGGTCTCATGGCCTAGGGGTGCTGCCAGTACTCCCCCCCGCCGCCGACCTCTACTTCCTAGGCAGCAGTCCTGTGCCTGGCCGAGAGTGGGAAGGGCTGGCAGCCCACTGTCCCCAGTGCAGTGACTAGTGCACTGTAAAGAAGGGGCAGGACCCCAGGACCCCAGCAGTGTGAACTGCACAGCTCCAACTTCCCTAAAATCATGCTCCACTCCTGGCAAGAGGCACAATCATCATCTTTTTCTAGTGTGTTGGGCCCTGTGCACGATCCTGCCCTTTCCAGCAGTACCTCTTCCTGTGGTCCCTGACTGATAGGTGGATGCTACAAGGCACGCATCCTTGCCCTCTCACCCGTTTCCTCTTCCCAGCCTCTCATCCCTCCCTACCATCTTCTGGGCTTTGGTGGTTTCGCTGCGGAAGGCACTGGACTCACGGCGGGCCAGGTCTTGGGAGAAGTGGCGGTTTAGTACCCGGAGGCTGCCAGAGTACACCTGACTAACCGTCACCTCTGCCTTATATCCTGTATGGAAAGGAATAGAGGGTCACCAAGAAAACGCACTAGAAAGCCTCTTGCCTCTGTACCTCCTCTTGCCACCCCAACCCTGGCATGTCCCTGGTGTCTTGTGCTTCCGAGCCAGCACTGTTACCAACATCTCTCTGCAACTCCCCCCTACCATGTTAAACAGGAATCCCCAATACACACAAAGCCCCACTGTGAGGGGTATACTAGGAGAGGGGTAAATGGAGAAATGGACATGGACACCAGCAGGGGGTGAGGGGACGGAGGGAATAGTGGAATCTGTGCTCAGCACACATGGGATCTGAGGGGACTCCTTGGACAGATAGGAAGAGCAGGACAGGGATGAATGCAGCCCAAGGGGAGACCGGGGATGGACATGCAAATTTAGGAGTCATCAGGAATAAAGGACATTGGCGACTTAAGGGCACAGGATGAGATCAAAGTGAGTACAGACAGAAGGGAGAAGCTTTCTCTGCAGGGAGCACAGAGATGGGCACATGGACACAAGTACGAAGCTGAAAAGAGTCAGGGAAGATGGCTCTTCCTGACTGGATTTGGCACTAGCCTGGCCAAAATATGATGACGATGGACCAGGACTCAGCAATGACCTTCACAAAGGCTGCAGGAGCTGTGGGGAGGGTGGAGTCCAGCTCCAGAGAGCACAGGGGAATAGGGTATGCACTGGAGGTCCCTTGTACTGCATACCATCTTCAGAAGTTTGTAGCAGTGACAGCAGAGGCTGGGAGAGGGACATGGAGGACAGAAGAGGTCCCATTGTGTGGCAAGGTGGGTGGGACAGGAGTCTGATTTTAGACAGCTCTTGAGGAAAGGTGGGCTAGAGCAGGCAGTGGGAGGCTGGTGTGTACTGTCTGGGGGCCTCTTTTCTGAAGGCTTTTCTCAGGGAGCAGGAGGCAAGGGGAGCCAAGTGGGCTGGAGCTGTGGGAAGAAAGAACTTCCAACTGAGTGAGCAAGGGAGAAGGGCCCAGCTGCCGAACACCATGGGGCAGCAAGGGAGCCAGGCACCTCCTTCACTGGTTCACATTGTCCTTGCCCAGCCATCTGCCCTTCACTTGGGGCTGGCCATCGTCCCTCCAAGATGGGCAGGGCCTGCCTCTTACCCATCTTCTAGCCATTCAAACAGCTCCCCAGGGGCCTCCTCCACCCTCAATCCTTGGGGTTAGGTGGCATATTCTGGCAGGTCTAGAGCACTTATCCTACCTGCCCCTCTGGATCTTCAGGCCTAGGCAGAACCCTCCTGAGCCATGGGAGGATGGGTTAGAAAGATGACTGGCAGGTGAGTGCCTGGCTCTCCAGCCCTGAAGACTAATTACCTGATAGCCTAATGATGCCTCCCTCCAGCCTGTGCTATTTGGGGCATTGGCTTCCTGCCAGTGGTGAAAGGCACGCAGTGGCTATTCCCAGCCTGTGTTGCTCAGCTCTGAGCGGAATCTGTGAGTCACTATGAGACATGGTGATCGCACATGGAGATCTTCACTATATCATCCTCCTGTTCCCTCTGAGCTAGCATAGACAGATCTGTCTCTCTAGTGCTGCTCCAAGCAGATGGACCTGTTCATAGGCTGAAACTTTACTGGGGGATGCAACCAGTAAGACTTCTATCCAACATGTGTGGACTATTTAATGAGATGCCTCAATCATTCAAGTAAGCTGGGCTGTCCCTTCTGGAATTTCCTAACCCCTCGGCCTCCTCTGTAGTGACAGGTGTATTATGATTGTATTTGACACTATGGTGAAATCACAAGGACAAAGGCCATCTCCAGAGCCCAGCACAAATTCCTATACATAGGAGGTACTTGGGGATGGATGGATGGATGGATGGATGGATGGATGGATGGATGGTAGACAGGCGAATGAGCGGGTGGATGAAGGACGGATAGTTGGATAGTTGGATGGTAGGATGGTTAGATGGATGCATGGTTGGTAGGTGGGTAGAAGACGTATGCATAGATGAGTGGATGGATGATGGATGGATGGGTGAGTGGGTGGATAAAGGATGGATAGATGATGGATGACTGCATGTATGGGTAGAATATGAATGGATAGATGGGTGGAAGATGTGTAGATGGATAAGTGGATGGTGGGTGGATGGATGGGCGAATGCATGGGAGGATTATGGATGAATGGATGAATGAATGGATAGATGATGTTTGGATCGATAGACAGGTGAATAAGTCTTCTACACCATACGGAGAACATTTTCACAGGCACAGACTAATTTTGATCTACTTCTTACCATAATCAAGAGCTGGAGATGAGCCAGCTCCCACCTGAGCTGGGAGCATCATGTTATGAATGCAGTAGGTGACTCTGGGCCCAGAGCATGACCAGCTGCTCCTGGGGCTCCAGGGAACTGCTTGAGAGTCATATCAGAGACAAAGGACCAAATTCAGGGATAAAGAAGAGGCCCCCAAGGCTGGCTGCTCTCTAGTGGTCCTGTTCATTCTCCATGCTGAGCCCTGGAGACCCAGAGATGTGGTCCTTTCCCCAGAGGAGCACCTGGGGCTCAAGTGAGCAGAGGCACTAATTGGTACCAAGTCCCATGGGCGCCTCTGGGCCTCCCACAGCAGAGTAGGCTGGCTCTGAGCCTAACGCACAGCCCAGGAGGGCTACAGGTAAAGGATGACAACATTCATACACCTTGGTTTATTAAGGCCCAAGAACTGGATGCTACCCGGTTGAGGGAAACAGGAAGCAGACCTGAGCTATCAGACTTGGTAGAGGTTGAGCAGCAGCACGTCTTGAGGGATATGGGGAAAGGTGACTCGGGAGGTGGCACAAAGTCACATAAGGAGTGTGGCTGAGCACTGCAGGGCCCGGAATCCTGGTCCATCTTGCTGTGCACCCCACAGCCATGCCAGTCCTTCCCACAGCTACCCCAAGCACTTTCTAGGTACCACTCCAGTTGGACCCTCTCAATTACCTAGAAAATACCAGAGCATGACTCCAGCTGAAGCCAGCACAGCCAAGGCCAGGCACAGTGGTGTGAAGCGGAGGTAGTCCCGGGCTTTTCTCTTGCTGTTCTTGAACATCCCCTCCGGCTCTGCTTCCTCACCATCACCTCCATCACCCTGCCCACCAGCCTCCTGGGGGGTCTCAGCTGTGGGCATCCTGGTAGAACAGGGGAAATGGAAATATCTTTGTATCTGCAAAGGAGAGCCTTGCTGAGAACCAAAAAGTGAGGCCATGCCCCTACCCTTTGTATGGAAGGACAGGGACCCAGTCAGCAGTGACTGGCAAGGCTGCTCACAGGGAGCAGAGGTGGCCTGGAGGAGGTGCCCCAGAGGGCAAGTGGCAGGGCCCTGAGGTGGTGCCCACAAACAAATGGGAACCCATGGACACAGCCTTCCACAACTCCTGCTGTGGTATGTCTATGGGGCATGTTTTTCCTCCCTTCCTTCTGTCCTATTCAATGGCATTCCCATACAGCCAGTGCACCTAGCCCACTCACTAGATGCCCTGAACCAGTCCTGTGCTGGATGCAGACCTGTCTGCCAGCAAGCACTGGCCTTTGCTCTCCCCACACTCTCAAAATGCCCCGGAACTAAGGAAGGGCACAAAAGTTTATGTTCACTTAATGCTCTGGGGAGACATATCACCTCATTTAATTCACAGGTCACCCAGGTTGTGAACCAATATATTCTTCCTCAGCCCACTCTGCATGGGTGCTGCCCACATGCCTCTCGATGCTCTTCACCATTGGACAGATGAGAAGTGTGAGACCAGAGTATCCTGGGAACAGCTCAGGCCAGCTCTGCCTAGCATCATTTCCCCAGTGTGTTTGATCCCTGGGATCCACACACATTTTTTAAAAAGGGGGCAGGACAGAGAGGCTGAGCGTCCTGCTCAAGGTCACACAGCAACAGCTGAGTATCTGCCTCTCTGTTTTTCCCTTATTCTGCCCTTTCCTGTAAATGAGCTGGTAATCAACAAATTATGATCAAATAACAATGGGATGTCGCGATGCCTTCTGCGGCTCTACCTTAGAGGAAAAACAGATTAGTCAATGAGTGGTATTAAAGAAATTTATTTCTCATATGAAATTCCATCTGTACCTTATATAGCACACACACACACACACACACACACACACACACACACACACCTCTTTTAAAGAGGTAGGTCAGGGCTGGTGAGATGACTAGTGGTTAGGCATTTGCTGTACAAGCATGAGGACCCGAGTTTGGATCCCCAGAACCCACATTAAAACCAGATGTGATAGCCTCAGTGTTCCTATAGCAAGATAGGGGGCAGAGACAGGAAAATCCCCAGAAACTCCTGGCCAGCTAGCCTGGCATACACAGTGGTGAACAACAAGAAACTTTTGTCTGGAACAAGGTAGAAGGCTAAGACTAGTATTCAAGGGTTGTCTTCTGATCCACATACAAGTGTCACAGTACATGTGTACCTGTACACACACACACACACACACACACACACACACACACACACACACGGGCTAAAAAGATTATTTTAAACAGGTAGGGAGGGGACTGGAGAAATGGCTCAGTGGTTAAGAGCACTGACTGCTCTTGCAAAGGACCCAGGATCGATTTCCAGCACACACATGGCGGCCAACAACCATCATAACTTCATTTTCAGGGGATCTGATGGCCTCTTCTGACTTCCTCAGGCATTGCACGACACGACAGGTGCACCTACCTACATGAAAGCAATACACACATACACATAAAATAAAAATAATAAAATATTCTAAACAGGTAGGGCAGCTGGGCATGGTGGCACACACTTTTAATCCCAGCACTCAGGAGGCAAAGGTGGGCAGATCTCTGTGACTTCAAGGCTGGCCTGGTTTATATAGAGAGATCCAATCTAGCCAGAGCTACATAGTGAGACCCTGTCTCAGAAAATAAGATAAGACCTTGAGGCAGGAGGATTGCCTGTTCTAAGCCAGCCTGGGCTACATAGTAGGATCCTAGCTCAAAATAAACAAGTAAGCAAGCAAAAATGGGCTGGGCCTTTGGCCTTGTTCACTCTGGGAGCCCAGTGTGGGACTGTCCCACAAAGGAACAACGGGTGCTAGGACAGAGGGATGGGGCAGCCAGGTCTCCAAGCACAGTGCTCTCTCCTCACCTCACCACCTGTGGGAAGCAGGGCTTGAGCAAGTCAAAGCAGGAACAGATGCTGAGCTTGCCTCAGAGCCCTCAATTCGGTGACTGACTGCGTCACCCCATTTTGGTAGAGCACTCAATTAGAGCCGAACCCTATGCCGAGCACAGGGGCCTCATAGTGGATACCGATGCCCCACCCCCATTTTGTGCTACCCATGAGGATGGCCACATCACTCCTGTCTTTTACTATTAGACGTATTAGACGATGGTTAGCTCTCTGTCCTGAGTGTCCAGACCATCAGAAAAGCTGAAGCTCTTCATTCCTACTACCCCCAGTCCCAAACCCAACTTCTAATTTTTTTTTTTTGGACAAGGTCTTGCTATATAGTCCAGGCTGGCTTCGAGCTTTCCTGTCTCCATCTCCTGAGTGCTGGGATGATGGGTGTGTGCCACTCTACCTGACTCTCCCAAACCTTTCTTGGCATCTCCTCAGCTCAAACAAGCCACAGTCCCTCACCCCACCATCATCCAGGCCGTCTCATCTAACATTGCCAGACTGAAAAGCACTGTAATGGCCAGTCATGACCATTCTGGTCAGCGAATTCCCACACGACATCCAGGGTGATGCCATCGTCATGTGCTCAGCTCACAATCCACACATAGCTCCAGCCACCTAGAGCTGTCTTGAAGGGCCCTGCCCGTCTTCCTGTCCTCTTCCTCCCTCAGCTGCAGCCATACCTGTTCCTTGCTGGACTGACATCTATCTCCTCCTCTGTGGGGAACTTTTCTCTTCGATTTGCTTCATGGCCCAAACCTCTATGTCCTTCGAGTCTTGATGCAAATGTCACTTTTTCAGGATGGCCTTCCCTGCCCACTCCTTGCTTTACTGATTTTTTCTTCGTGGCATTTCTGGGACTTGCATTGTACCATAGGCCTGAAGCTTCTGTCTCTCCAATGGCTGCACAAGAGCGGATTTTTCCCCGTCACCACTATGCGCCTTGCTCCTGGGTGGAGCCTGATATGGAGTGGACCTTCAGTTGTTGTCCAATGAATGAATGTAAGATCCCAGCTCCTTCCCACCGAGCTCAAAGGTGTCCATGCACAAGGGGTTGACCCGCTTGCCGCCTCTTCTCTCCCCACCTCTTTCTTACTTCTTGATGTTGCTCTTCTCTTGGTTGTAAACCTCACCACGAGGGAACTAGTAAACTCTACGGATCAAGTGTCCTTAGCCAGTCCTGGGCAGGGCATTGGTTGGGTCCTAAGCCCTGTGAGTTCTCATCCAGCCAGCACCCCCCCAAACTTACCCTTCTTCTGCTCGTCTCCCTCCCAGCCCATCAGCTCTGATGTGACCACTTTATGCTCAGTTAAGATAGCACCTCCTCCTAGCAACTATCCCAGAGTGCCCTAGGCTTAGCAGCAGCCCCTGTCAGTGCAATTCACCAGTGGGTGTGCTCTCTGACCCCTGATATGGACCCTTTAGAAGGAGGGACAGTCTTCTCCCCTGATGGAGTGTCTGACCTGCTTCTTGTCCACCCACTGCAGGCTGAGTTCACTGGGGTGGGGCTACTAGGTACCTCAGGGGCAGTTCTACAGTGTGGGAGCTCCTACCCCAGCCTTGGATTGGGTTGTGATGTAAGCCACATTGAGGAGGGAGCCCAGAAGCCCTGTTCCGCCTCTAGCAGTCCTGACTTTTGTTTTAATGTCCCTTTGTAATGACTGGGGAAACTGAAGTACAGGGAGAGGAACTCTCCACCAGGTCTGAGCAGAAGGGCCAGAGCCAGGACTCTGACCCAGGAGCACAGGAGGTACGTGTTGGTGTCTGAAGGGAAGCCCTGCTGTGAGTCACTAAAGCTGGGGGGGCCTGAGCATAGGGTATGGGGAGGGGGCTGCTGGGAGCCTCTGCCACACACACAGACTCACTCACCTCTCCCTAGATATGTAAACTGAGGCATGCTAAGGAATGCATACCTACCTGTTCACAACACAAGCTTTCCACACACTGCACACATGCAAGCACTCACACATACACCAGCTCCAGTCTGTGAGTCGGGGGTCTTGTGTGTAGATCATGCATGAGTGCATTGTGGGGCTCTGGGTCTGTCTTGCAACCCAGAAAGCCTAGGGTGCATGGCTGAATGCGGAAGGAGGAATAAAGTGCAAGCTCCATAAACCGGGCCTTTCCCAGTCCCTGCCCACCCGGATCTCAGGCCACTCCTGGAAGCAGCCCCTCAGAGCCTGCACTTTATGTCCAGCTATGCTTGCTCCTCCCACATGTCCCCCTCTGCTGCTCTGTGTACCCAGCGGCCTCTTCTCTGGGTCACTCTGGTCAAGAAGGCCCTGCAGGCCCAGCCTTAGAGCAACATAGGTGGCTCAAGCTCCAGGAAACCAGGTTTAGCTCTCAGAAGGGACACTGTCACCAGGTCATTTGTAGGTCTGATCTCCCCATCCCAGAGGCCCCTGCTTACCTTCAGGAGTGGCAGGTGGGTGCTGGGCCTGCACAGCCTCCGGAGTCGCAGCCTCTGTTTATCTAGGCCAAGGTTTCCCCACCCCCAGCTGGCCAGACTAGGCTGGATCAATGGCTTGGAGCCATAGCTGGGGTGTCTGGCCCTTGTCCCCTGTGGCCTGTGGCCCTGAGCTCCATGGGCCTCCTGCTGGGTCCAGGGCAGTGCTGTGACTGACCACAGGTAAACAGGCAGGAGGCTGGCGGCAGGTAGTGCCCGCCCTTACCATGCTCCGCCCCACCCCATGGGCACCCAGGGGGCTGGCAGCCAGGTGCAGGAGACCTGAGCTCTCCCCCGGGGCCTGTTGCCTGGTGACATTCCTGCCTGGTTACAACCCCTGGTCCCCAAGAGCATGAGTGGGGGAAGATCTTGCAGAGGCCCATACAGGTGAGGATTGGGGGCTCACATCACTCTGTGTGCCTGACCAATAAGACCAGAGGAGACACTGGTTCATGAGAGAGAAGACCAGGTCCTCTGGAGCTAGAATAGGAGAAGTGTGGGGTGGGGGGCGGGTAGCCGACACCCTCTTCCACTGAGGTGGGAATTCTCTGAATCAATATCTTATTCCACAGAGCCCTGGTGCCCAAGGCAGTGGCCACTGGCCACATGTGACCCTCAAACATGAAATAGAGCCAGTATGAACCAAGAAAGGCTCACAGGTAAGACACACCAGGTTTCCCAGATCCAGTGCAGACAAAGTATCTCAATTATTTTGCTAATCATTTTTTTTTTTTTTTGGTCTTTTTGAGACAGGGTCTCCCTGTAGCTCCAGCTGTCCTGGAACTCACTATGTAGACCAGGCTGGCCTTGAACTCACAGAGATCCACCTGCCTCTGCCTCCCCAGTGCTGGGATTAAAGGTGTGCGCTACAACGCCTGACCCCGCTAACCATTTTTATATCGATTGCAGATTGAAACGGTAGGATGGCTGCTGTCTTGAGCCAGAGAAGATGTATGAAAATGAATTTCACTTGCCTTTATCGCATTTGAATGTACCTTCTAGGCAACTTAAGTCTCCTATTAGAATTCTATGGAACAATTCTTGGGTCTGACCCAAGAGTGTACCAAACCACGTGACATGGGCTGGAGGTTTCCTGCAGAATGTGCAAGTAATGGATTTGACCTTTATTCAGTGCAAGTCCTCAGCCAGAATGTTGTATATGCACCTGAAGCCCAGTGTGCTGTGGACATGTGAGTCCCAGTGTGTCAGTGTGTGTGTGTGTGTGTGTGTGTGTGTGTGTGTGTGTGTGTGTGTGTGTGTGTGTGTGTGTGAGACAGAGACTGAAAGAAAGATTT
>NW_008354184.1:2691336-2698413 GCF_000622305.1 Nannospalax galili | reverse complement strand
CTTTTTTTAAAATTTATTTTCTTTTTATTTGTGTGTGTGTGTGTGTGTGTGTGTGTGTGTGTGTGTGTGTGTGTGTGTGTGTGTGTTCAGGGTATGAAGCACATGAGTTTGTGAAGCATAAGGTGAGAAGTGTGGAGCTGTGAGGCACATGTGGAGTATGAGGTGTGCATGGGATGTGAGGAGTGTGGGACTGTGGGGTGTGAACTGAGTGTGGAATCGGTGAACACATAGGCTCACACTGCTCTGTGGGCCTGACCCTGACCTGTGAGGGAGGACCTGACCTATAAGGGAAGACCCATTGTTTTAGTCGCTCATCCCAGCCCCAGACCACTCTTCTTCCTGTAAGTTCCCTCTCCACGGTCCCTGGCTTCCAACAGGCAAACTTCCAAAGAGCAGGAACTTGGGATGGGGACAGGAACCATGTGTCATTTGTGGGGGCACAGACATCGTCAGCGCCTCCTCTATGCTTCATCCCATCCTCTGGAAGACCAAGTAACCCAGGCCCTGGCCCAGGCAGGCTAGCAGCTGGATAGTCTAAGAACAGATCGTGCACAATCATTGTCCTCTCCACCTGGTGGTCATCAGTCATCAACACACTCAGTTTAGGGGAGGGACTGGCTTCCGGAGGGCACCAGCAAATGCTGAGCCAGATGTGTGAGAGCGGGACAAGGGCCCTAGACCCCCAGGATTTCAGAGCCGTGGGCAGAGCGGCTGCTCTGGGCTTCTCTATGCTTGTCCCCACAGGAGAGAAATATACTTCCACACAGATGGCAAGACCTTCTTGCTGCTCTTGGGAATCTGCATTTCATACCACTTACTGGCTCCCAGACTCCTCAGCCCTGAGGGTCAGAGAAGCCTCTTGGGGGTCTGGCTGCTACAGCTCAAAGTCTAGGGGGGGGACACAGAAGGTCAGGTACAGGCCTTGACGTGCCCAGCATACTCAAGGTGACAAAGATCTATCCAGGGTTAAGGGGTCTAGACTGGTTGAAATCCTAGTCCTCCCACCTACTGGTGACCTGTCAAGATATAGCAACTCCCCAGACTGCCATCTTAGGCCTGTGGAAAAGGTGTGACAAAGCCGTGCTGTTGAAGGCAGAAAGACTTGAGGTAGTCCCTCCCCAGTATGACTGACACACGCACACACACAGGAAGAATGCATGTGAAGATCAGGGCGCTTCTTCTATAGGCAAGGACACCACACGGCAGCAACCACCAGATTCTGGGGAGAAACCTAGAACAGATTCTCCCTCAGGCCTAGGAGGCGACAGCCCACAGAAACCTTGATCTTGAACTTGCAGCCTGAAGCACTGTGAGGCACACCTTTCTAGTGTTCAAGGCCCTGAGCTCTGTCTCAGCAGCCTTAGCAGATTCACCCAATGTTTAATGAACCAGAGTTGGGAAAATGCTCTGCATTACCTGATGTGTGTCCAGCCCTCTCCCAGGGCCCACATGCGATGGGGGGTTTCCCCTCCCAGATCCACATGCAATAGGAATGTCCTCTCCCTATGCCCACACGCAGCAGGGTGCAGTCACTCACTGGTCATTGAAGAGGCTGAAGACCTAAGGTATCCACTTTTAAAAAATAATCAGGAAACTTCTAGGAATGGGATGACACATTCTGGGAGCAGTGGCCCTCCTGCGTGAAGTGCAATCGAAGGGCTGATCTTGTTAAGATGGATCAGTGGAGCCCATTTCTTCTTGGGATACTGGGGCAAGAGTTTGAGTTTAAGCATTGTTAGAACACTGTTAATGAAATTGTCAAGCTACTGTTAATAATAAGCTTTTAATTATAAATACTCTTAATTTTTTATTTCTTTATGTATATGAGTGTTTTGCCTGCATGTATGTAAGTCTACCACATGTGTGCAGTGCTCACAGAGACCAGAAAACAGTGTCACATCCCTTAGAACTGGAGTTATGGATGGTTGCTTAGCCACCATGTGGGTGCTGGGAACTGAACCCATACCTTCTACAGGAGTGGTCAGTGTTCTTAACCACTGAGCCATGGCCTCTTCAGCCCCCAAGTAACCATCATTTTTTTTTGTCTTTTTGAGAGAGGGTCTCCCTGTAGCTGCAGCTGGCCTGGATTCACTATGGCGACCAGGCTGGCCTCAAATGCACAGAGATCCACCTGCCTCTGCCTCCCGAGTGCTGAGAATAAAGGTGTGCACCACCACGCCCGGTGTAAGCACCATTTTAATGTTTATTTTTCCTTTAAGCAAGCTGAGATGTTGGGGTACAGAGTGATTTGACTCCGAAACTGACACTCCCTGTGGTACCCTGGCTGTCCTGAGCAAAAGATTACCAATCAAGCAGGCATCTGGACTGCCTTCAGGCAAATACTTTAAATACTCCCTGGACACCTTGAGGAAGCGACACAGTAATCACAACTGCCGAAGAACAGCTCCAGAAGGCACCGTTCTAGCTATGACTGCTTCAGTTTGTACTGGACTTTTTGCCTTCATAGCCTGGGTGAACTCTACATGACCCCTCAGCCATTTTCACCCAGGCCAGAGAGGGTAGAGTAGGAGGTAGGTGAGGGGGTGCACGTACCCAAGTGGCATAGCAGAAGGCCTGTGATTGGTACAAAGACCCTCCTTTGTTTGCATAAAGGTTTCCCATGATTGGTGTCAACATCTTCACCATAATCCCTCCCTGGCTATGTAAGCAGACTGTTTAGTTCACTTTCCCTACCAGCCCGGAGTCACCTTCCTGTGTGGCCTCTGGTGTTGCAACATTAGGTCCAACCAAAGGCGTCTTTTGAGTGGTCACTTGTTGCCTACTTTTCACCCGTATCATTGAAAGAGTGGGCTGAGCTGATAACACAGAGGCAGCAGCTGGGGGACAGCAGTGGCAGTAACAGTGGTGATCACCATAGGGCTGAGGGTCCCAGCACCGGAGGTCTGCATAAGCGCCGTGATAGTAGGCAGAGCCACCTGCTGCTGCTTGCTGATGTGTGCTACTGCCATTCCTTGTTGCTGGAAGCCCAGGATTACAATAGCTGCCGATGCCCAGGCTGCTGATGGCTGAAGCCCAGAGCAATAAACCTTTAATCTGAGTGGCTAGAGCCATGGGGCTTTAGGTCTGCAGCTCTCAGGGCTTGGGACTCTAAGATTCTAGGTCCAGTAGTTCTATCCCTAGGTCTTGGGCACTCAAGGGCCAGAAACAGCCAGCACTGAAAGAGCCTTTCCTCAATTACTCCTATCTAGATGGAGCAAAAGGAGCCCAGTGGTGCAAGCCCAGTCTCAATGCCTACACTGAAATTCTCTGCATTATTGATTTACTTGTCTTCTCCCCCATACACCTCTCCCGGAGTCCCCCAGGGCCACCTCTGTCACCCTGTCCTATGTGCTGCATACCTTCTATAGCTTGCCCGGCTCCTTGCTAACTAGGCTGAGCCTCAGCCTCAACCAAGTGCCAAGACCACAGAAAATGAACAGAACCCAGCTTCTGATTCTTGCTAGTAACTTTTTTTTTTTTTGGTCTTTTTTTTTTTTGAGACAAGATCTTCCTATAGCCCCAGCTGGCCTGGAGCTCACTATGTAGACCAGGCTGGCCTTGAACTCAGAGATTTGCCTGCCTCTGCCTCCCAAGTGCTGGGATAAAAGGCATGGACCACTTCTCCTGGTGTAACTGTGCTTTTACAACTGGGGAGTCAACATCTTCCCCACAGCCTGTTTCCCAGGTTCCCCAAGTTGTCTTCTAAGCTTCACACACACACACACACACACACACACACACACACACCCCTAATAAACATTAAAAGAAAGGACCCCCCCCTTGCTAGGTAGAGTCGGAAGCTGGGGTTCGAATCCTGGCTCCATGTTTTATCAGCCACACGCCTTCATTTCTATTTCTGCAATTGTTTCTCACAGAGAAGAGAAAGCCAACGCCCATACCTAACAGTGAAAGTAAAGAGCTAAAGGCCTCGGAACAGTGCCAGCGCCTACTCAATGGCTGTTACACGGCGCTGTCATCACTCTGGGCCCTGTTGCTGTTGCCTCCCCTCCTCTGTTCCCTTCGGCATCTGAGCATGGGATCCCAGCTGCACGGGGACATCATTATTAGCTCCATGCATAAAATCACAAGCAACAGAATTTTCTTGCCAGCCTGCTCTGCTCCTCTAGGCTCACTCCACTCCACACTGGAGCAGGTGCCAGAGGCTGACAGAGACACCTACCCAACTGCTGGGGTTAAACACCATCAGGAGCATCCAAGCCATCCCAGCTCCTTGGTGTCCAGTTTGAAGGGTAAATGCACATTGTAGGAGCTCAGCAAAGGCACTAAATAAGACTGTGTGATGGGTTGGCCCAGGTGGGCTCTAGACACAGCTATTGTCACTGACTCCTGCTGGGCACTGAATGCTGAGATGAGATGGTGGGAGGGGGAACTCTTAGAACGTGTGGGCAGTCTTTCTGATGAGAAAAGGGCATCCACCTCCTTCCAAGATTATAGATCAGGCTGCTGGGCCACTGGAAGCTTAGAGGAAGACAGTGTCTCCTTCTTTGCCTCCTCACCCCACTTCACAGATGAGGAGACTGGGGCTTCAAGGAGCCAGGTGAGACTGATCTGGGAAAGACAATTCCCTGGGCCCTGGGTGAGGCTGGTGGCAACTAATATGACAGAACTAAGAGGAGGAGGAGGAGGAGGAGGAGGACCCTGAGCTTCCCTTCAGTATGTGTCACACCCCCAGGAATCCCACAGTCAAGGATGAAGGTCACACCTTAAATCTTCATCCCCTAAAACTTGCACAGGTGCTTGGGGGGAGGTGTGGCTAAGAAGCAAGAGCCCAGGAAGGGTGAGGAGGGAACAAGCGAGTCCAGGTCAGCCGTTGCCCCGAGCAGTAACACCAAGACAGCAGAGTGGCAGGCACCAGCAGCAGGCAGCAAGTCGGGGGCTTCCACACATGCCTGCTGTGCCTGGACCACCTGGTCACAGCTCTTTCCCCACCTGTCTTCCCACAGCCAGCTCTCCTCTTCTACCTATGCCACATGCACTTATCTCTTTCATCATTGTGACAGTTCTGGTATCCCCAGGATGGGGAAACTGAGGCACAGAGCAGCTTTAGTGTCTATCCAGGGTCATAGCTGATAGGGGCCAGAGTGAGAATGTCACACAGGCTACCCAGCTCCAGAGGGCTGGAACCTCTGCCCCATCCTGTCCTAGGGGTCCCTAAGGGCTTGCAAGCGTGAACGGTGGCTGTTTTCCTCTGCTTGGTCACTCTTTACCTTCCTTGCCCATCACCAACCATTGTAAATGAGTGTCGAATGGATGAATGGATGGATGAATGAACGAATGAACTACTCGGCTTGCTGAAGTGCTTCCAAGTCTCACTGAATTCAGGCTGAGCATCCCTAAGGCCCCTCAAGCCCCCCCCTCCCATAGAGTCCCCCCTGTGCTTCTTTTTTAAATTTTTTTTATTTTATGTGTATTAGTATATTGCCTGCGTATGTGTAAATGCACCTGTGTCATGGTGGGACTGGGAATCGAACCTGGATCCTCTGCAAGAACAGCCAGGTGTACTTAACAGCTGAGTCATCTCTCCGACCCCATCCAGTGTGCTTCTTAACAAGGCCTTGTGGAGAACAGGCTGGTAAATGTGGGCTACTTATCTGTGCCTCCACCGTCACTCTCTCGTCCTGAGGCTGAGGCCTTTGCAGACACTCCCACCCCAGGGCCAGTCCCCCACATACCCATGCCTGTGTAGGTACCTACATTGAAGCCAGGTGCCCAGAGGGACAGAGAAAGTGGCCTTTTCACCAGCTGCTCCCTCCCCTCAGTGCCCTGGCTTCCTGGAATCAAGGGTGCCTCCTGACATCCTGCACCCCAGCTCAAGCTGCCTGGTTTCCTGCTTTGCTTTCACAGGGCCCCCAACTGGGCGTGTCACATCCCTGGTGTCAGAAAATGTCAGCAGAGGGGCTGTCCCGGGGCTGTCTCAGGGGCCCGCTTCGAGTTGGTAGTGAGTTTTATCAGCACCCCACCCCCATCAAACTCAATGTGTCAAGGGACATGGTAACATCCTCTTAGGGCCTTCTGTCCCCAACTGAGAAACTGGACTCAGCATATGTCAACCCTGCCTCAGTAGGTCCCTGTGAGACGATCTGAAATACTTGCTTTAAAGGACATGAGAACTGGGCCTGTGGGACTGTCACAGATCACCAGGGTTCAAATCCTTTCTCCCTGGTATTCTGGCTATGTAATCTGGGACAAGTTACCAAATCTCTCTGAGCCCTAGTTTATCAAATGAGCTGAGAGGTACCCTCTTCAGGCACTGGTGTAAGGATCAAGCACACTAATAATGGGATGCTTAGAGCAGAGACCATTGAAAAGGAGTGGTGGCAACTCAGGAGGAGGAGCTCACAGAAATAGGAGTGCTTGAGTGAGTGCTGAGGAATGTATAAGAGTCTGAGAGTGGATTGTTTGGGTGTAGGACTATTTCAATCCCAGGGATTAGCACGTGACAAGGAAATGAGTTATTTCTAGTTCCTGTCTGTCGCTACCGCCACCCCCCCCAGCCTCCGACTCTGAAAGTAGAACACATGACCCAGATCCAAGTGGTACCTTGAACTGCAGACTGTAATGGCAGTGAGAGCACTTAGGAACAGTCCAGTCTGGCTACCCAGTGCCCCAGGGGCAGGGGAGCTGATGAGAGCTCCCCAGGGTCCCCTAGTCAGGGACAATAACATTTAAGCATCCATCTGGTGACATCAGAACATCCTGATGACAACAGAGAGTCTTTGGAAACAAAGTAGGGTATAATGTGGCCACATGTGGCTCTTAACGAGACTAGAATGTGGGGTGTGGGGGGCAAGGTGGAAGGATTTGTTCTCAGCCTGTGACCCATGGGCTGCATGCAGGGGTTACGATGAATACAAACCAACACAACACTGTAAACTTAAAACATCATGAGACAGAAGACCAGGGTTTGATTCCCAGCACCCACATAGCAGCTAACAACTCCATAACTCCAGTTCCAGAGGATCTGACAGCCTCTTCTGTCCTCTGCAGGCATTGCACGACATGGGTGCATTTACCTATATGCAGGCAATACATGCATACACATAAAATAAAAATAAT
>NW_008354184.1:2684071-2691134 GCF_000622305.1 Nannospalax galili | reverse complement strand
TAAATAAATAAATAAATAAATAAATAAATAAATAAATAAATAAATAAGATTTTTTTAAATTTTGTAACAAAATTTGTGTGTGTTTTAAAAATTTGTTTATTTACTTATTTAATGTGCTTGAATGTTTTACCTGCATGCACAATATGTGTGTTTGTTGCTTACAGAAGCCAGAAGACAGCATCAGATCCCTTGGAACTAGAGTTACAGGGGGTTTTGAACCACCATGTAGGTGCTGGGAATGGAACCTAGGTCCTCTGCAAGAACAGCAAGTGCTCTTACCCACCGAGTCATCGCTCCCCAACTATATGGGTCTTAATCCTGAACTTTGTAGATGACAACGTGTTGCAATGTCAAAAGGCTGGACAGGCCTGGTAGAGGGGCTAGTTATGGGGACAGGAGGGGCAGAGTGAAAGCTGAGGTGACATGTGCTGATGCCAGGCCTGGGGGGTGCTGGAACGGGGTGAGTGGGTAGAGGGAGGCTCAGGTCATTAGGAGGAGGCCAACACCCCTGGCTTGTCCCACCAGCCGGGCCCTCTGCCCCACGCCGTGACCTACAGAGCTGCCAGGGGCTGCGACCAAAACTTTCTGGTGGTCTGCCTTTGGTGAAACTGTCTCCTGGAAGGTTTGCATTTGTAAAGGTCCCAGAGCTCTGAACCAGGAGCACAGAGTAGGAGCCCTGACTCTACCAATTAGCAGAGCCCAATCACTTAACTCCTCTGAACCTCAGTTTCCTCATCCATAAAGTGGGAGGCAAACCCCACTTTATGAGCCTCTCCAGGGTCTCATTTTCAGATGATGAGAGGTGGTAGTTGTGAAGGGCCTGGCACAGTCTGGTACACACAACTATTCTCTTTCCCCTTTTAAGTGTGCTTTTTTTTTTTTTTTTTTTTTTTTTTTTTTTTTTTTGAGGCACGGTCTCCCTGTAGCCCCAGCTGGCCTGGAACTCACTGTGTAGACCAGGCTGGCCTTGAACTCACAGAGATCCACCTGCCTCTGCCTTCTGAGTGCTGGGATTAAAGGTGTGCACAACCACACCCGGCAAGTGTGCTTCTTTTTTGTTTATTTGGTTTGGTTTTGGTTTTTAAGACAAGGGCTTCCCATGTAGCCCAGACTGGCCAGGAACTCAACTATGTGGGCCAGGTTGCTCTCAAACTCAATGTCCTTCCTCCTCAGCATCTCCCGAACTTGGATTACATACATGAGCCACCACACTGGCCTTAAATATGCCTGGACTGCTTTGGTTCTACTTCTGCTTTCTTGGGGTTCTCCCAGTTGCCTGAGGCACGGCAGTGAGCAAGGCAAGCATGAGTTTTCTTAGACTGGATGAACTAGTTCCAACATAATTTTCCCAGGAGCTGTGGGCTCTGGAAGTTGCTTAGGGTGGGAGCAGAGAAGAGCAGAGAATCGGCATGGGGAGGGAAAGAACAAGTTGGCCTAACAAGGACACTGGAAAGGCTGGAAGCTCCCTCTCTGCCCCTCCCTTGCACCGCCAGATCCTCCCGACTGTCCCCCACCTCGCTTCCCACTCTACCTGCAGGCTCTTCAAGGCCTGGACTGCACCTACTCACCAGCTGTTGCCTCTCCCTGTAATCTAACTGGGGTGAGCCTGGTACCCCCTTCCCTGTACCACCCTGCCAGCTGCTCCCTCTTGGTCCCTCTCCTGAAATCCCCATTGAACATGACATATGGTGACATGTGTGGCTGCAGGCCCACAGCTCCATCTCCACCTGGCATATGGTGACCCCTTTCTCTACTCAGAGCCAGCTCAGGTTTCTCACTAGACACAGAGGACAGCTGGGCTCCTGGGGCCCCTGCTCAGCACTGTCAGTCTTCCAGGGTACACATTCTCAACCTCTGTTCTCCCTGCTTGGAGAATCAGCCAGAGAAAGGGAAGCACCTTTTTTAAAAGGAAACTGAGAGGTAATATGGCCTGGACATGTCACCAGGTGCCAGCTCTCAACAACTGGGGAGCTGCCCTCCACACAGTATTGTGAAATCTGTGGGAAGAAGACCATGATCAATTAGCAATATCTGCCACGCATAAGTGCAATTGATTAGCAATGTCTGCTATGTATAGATGCAGTCTATTAGTGATGCCTGCCATGCATAGGTACATTCTATGAATAGTGTCTGCCATGAGGACAGCCTTATGAATGCCAGGAATTGTTGGCTGTTAGCTTCACTTTTCCCTACCAGGGCATGATAGTTGAAAGGGAGGGAAGGAGGGAGGGAGGGAGGGAAGGAAGGAAGGAAAGAAGGAAGGAAGGAAGGAAGAAAGAAAGAAAGAAAGAAAGAAAGAAAGAAAGAAAGAAAGGAAGGAAGGAAGGAAGGAAGGAAGGAAGGAAGGAAGGAAGGAAGGGTAACACTTGGCCAGGCCTAGCCCTGAGAGGCTGGGGCGTAATATATACATGTGAGATGGTCAGTTGGTACTGCACATGGAATTCCAGAAACTTGATTCCCATTAAGGAAAAAGATGTTCTTAACAGTCCTGCTTTCTTCACAGAGGAAGTTCCCCCTTGGTCTCCTCAACTTCCCAACATTTGCTAATTGCCCTTCTAGCCAGAAAGAGAAAAGATTTTCAACAGTCAGTAAATCAAACATTGCTTTGCTTTATGTGATTTATTGCAGTGCTGGGGATAGAACCCAAGCTAGGCCAGCATTCTACCATTGAGCTCCACCCTCAGTCCAAACTTAAAAATTATTTAATTTTACTGTACTTATCTTTTTACAATGGCCTATTATTTATCATAAAATTGAGTTTTCCATTCACATAACTGTAAAGAAAAGCCTTAAATAAATGTATTTAAACAAAATAAAGTGAATGGGTTTAAAAACTACTCAGGAAATAATTACAAAGATTGTATACAAAGATCATTGAAATGGGGAGGACTACAAATAAAGGAACCTTCCCCAGACCTCTTCAGACAGTAAAAGTAAACACTGTTTCTGTATGACCTATAAGGCAAGTGAGTTCAGAGAGACTTGTTTGCCCAGAACACAGTAAAGTATGGATGCAGAACTTGGGTCTGGTCCACTAGCCAGGACTGAGGAGTCCTTGGCCCAGGACACATCCTATGGCAGAAGGGCTGGGGGGCAGGGGAATAATTAAGCTCTTTCTACCTTAAGAAAGGAAAGTTGGTTTTGTACATAAGGAAACAGGAGTTCTTACCCCTAGCAGGCAGGCACTGGCTCAGCTTTTCTGGCTGTCCCTAGGGGCACTGTCCCCAAATAATTGCTCCCAGGACCCCAGACTGAAAGACAACCTGATTGGCTAATCAGACCTGGCCTCTGCAATTGGACAGAGCTTCTGTGTCCAGCTACATCATAGACTGCCAGTCAGGCACCCAATCAATGGGAAGCAAGACCTATAAAAGCAGGCACTGCGGCTACAGGATCATCAGTGAGCTGAGGATGGCGCTTTGCGCTCTTGAGCAGATGGGCTCTGATCACCGTGGTGTGATCAACCCCAGAACAGAGCAATGAGAAGGGCAGTAGAGATAAGACTCCTGCTGTGGCCAGGGTCAAGGAAGCTGGATGGTGGGGCGGGGGAGGGGGACCAGTTTATTCAGTAATTCACCCAGGTGTGGGCACTGGGCACTGTGCCAGCACAGTGAGAGACAGTAAAGCCCTGTGCTGGAGGAGCTGCAGAGAACAGGGCTCTCCTCTGAGGGTAGGGTAGTATCCCCCAGGTATGGCATCCCTGACAACATGGGACAGACCACTAGGAGACCTAGGGTTCACATCACATCCCAGTGGGCTCCCTCATGAATCTGTGTGGAAGGATCCAGCAGCCCAAGCCCTCCCAGCAGATATTTGTGTCCATACTTGAGCCCGGCCTTGGGAAGCCAGGAGACAGCACACAGGAGAAGGGTCAGGACCTTTCCCTAGAATTCTGTGGCCCAAGAGCTCCTTCCAAGCACAGAAGCCAGAAGTTCGAGCTCATTAAGGAAGCAGTGCCTCCCTTGGGAGAAGCGGCAGGTGAGAAGTGGAGCTGGCAAATACATTGGTTACTTAGGTGAGGCATAGGGAACAGTGCATGCAAAGACATGGGGCACAGGATGGCGGGGTTGGGGGTGTTCCGGGCCACCTGGTGGGACCCTTGTGAGGGTTACACAAGAGCTTTTTCTGGGGAGACATGAACAAATGTCTACTCCCTCCAGACAGGACACAATTCCACACAAGTCCAGCTTGGTGAACCTGCAAATCTATCGGGACTACTTACAGGATTGTGAGTGACCCCAAAACAGTTGCATCACAGACTCCTTCCCCAGGATAGGTGACCACCTCCCTGCGTAGCCCAAGTCCTGCCTTTAGTTCATCTTCCCCCTCTATCCACTCTAGCACCACTAGAGAACAGGTGAGGCCTGGGCAGAATTTCATAGAGCTGGGGTAGGGCTCAGGAGATGGGCTGGAATCGTCCCAACCCTGGTCATCCATCTACACCAGGTAGGCTGGGTCCTGGGCTTGAAGTTCTTGGAGGGACAGGTAGGCATCAGTGTTCAGAGCCAGGCCAGAGGTCAGAGCCCTGTCCTGGCCTTGCTGGCAAAGGCTGGCCTCAGGGACGATGGCCCCCTCCCCAGTGCTATGATTAAGAACCCCCTCCTGACCCCTTTGCAACGCCAGCTCCAGAGGGCACTGCAAGCCCACCAAATCAGGGTCTGCTAGGGCAGGAGGTCCCTCCTGCGGGGAAAGGGCCGGCCTCTCTTCAGGGGCAGAACGTCCCCCAAGGGCAGCACTGGTGGTGCTCTGGCTGCCAAGAAGCATGGGAGAGAAGAGAAGTAGGTCTTCCCCGGGAGGGAAAGTGCAATAGGCATCATCCTCCCCAGCCAGAGGCGGCAGGGACGGGAGGGGAGACCCTGAAGGCAGCTCAGACCCATTGTCTTCCTCATCCTCGGCACAGGGGTCATAGGTGAAGTACACTTGGCAGGCCTCGATCTCCAAGGCATCAGGCAAGTGGAAGAAGAAGTAGCCCTGGTTGGTAAAGCAGCTGGCTTGCGACTGGCCCCCGGGTGAGGGTGAAGGTACCTTGTCTTGCTGTAACAGGAGCAGCTGCGTGGCCTTGGTATCCTGGTCCAGCACCTCCAGGGGAGAGATCTCAGGCATGGGGCCAGTGGGACTGAAGGAGGATGAGGGGACTGGGGAGGAGAGCCACTTCTGCCAGAGAAGGTGGGGAGAATGAGTGAGTACATCATTCTACCTCTTACCCACCACTGATTTCAACAACTCCTCCTTCTCTCCCTCCTCCTGCGGCCGTCCAGCACCTCCCCCTCCAAGATCCTATCACTGTGCCCCACTGTCTTGGTGGACCCTCTGGGCAGCCAGTCCAAGGCATGTGCTAGATAGACAGAGCCTCAGTGTAGGCCATCCTGGCTTGCAGATGTCCATGAAACAATGGCTGGGCCAAGTTCCTGGCTACCGAGTACCTTACCTGTGTCAAGAATGGTATCTACCTCTAGGTAGAGACATGCCCTTGTCTCCTTAAAGGTTAATCCAGCATTGCAGGTCAGAGACCTGGCTAGGGGACCCCTCCTAGGAAAGCAGGCTCACCTTAAGATAATGTGCTTTTTCTTCCCAGAATTCATGCCCCCAGTACAGGCCTCGCCAAACCACCATAAGAAAAGTGATAACTTCTTTTTCTCTTCCTCTGTGTTTTTCTTTCAGATACTGGCCATACCCTAAGTATGCTTTTAAACTCCTTAAATGGGCCTAGAGAGACTGGCTCTTCTTACACAGGACCCAGGTTTGTTCTAGCACATGGTGGCTAACAACCATCTGTAACTCCAGTTCCAGGTGATCTGATGCCCTCTTCTGGTCTCTGTGGGCATTGCATACAGATGGCACACATACATAGAGGCAAAACACTCATATACATAAAATAAACATAAATAAACAAATTTAAACTTCCTAACTATCACTTTGGGCTTCCTTACTCTTTTTCTAAAGCTCCCCTTCCCTGCAACAGCTTATGGCTGTCTGCCACAGGTGGCTGCCCTCCAAGGGGTGGTTTTTGTTCCTCCTCAGCTCCCCTCTAGACAGCTGAGAGAGTTACAGATTTCTTGCCCTGGGGTTTTCCTTTGAAATGCTAATAAATTATACTCAAGCTTCCATTTGAGTCCATCCTTAGAAATATTTTTTTATTAATAAGACTAAAAACTCCAAGAGGGACCCTGATTCTCCTGGTATCATATGATGACTCTGCTGGAGCTCCACAAGATTTTAGGTAACACTTCCTTCCTGCCTTTTAATTTTTTAGTTGGCAAAGGAAGTAAGCCCATTCTTGTAGCCCAAGACAGCATTGCCTGCTGTATGCCTGGCACTGTCCTAGCTGTTAGGGCACAGTAGGGCACAGAATCCCCAGCATCCAGTGTGGCATCAAGCAGCTAGCCAATATCCCTGAGCACCCATCCTGCTCAAGTTTCCAAGCACTCAGAGGGGAACTCGCCAGCCCTATCACAGGCAGCTGATCAAGCAAGGACCCGAGTCCCTCCACAAGGTTGGAGACATCTCTTGTGGGGAGCTGATGAGTCCCCAGTTCACCTCTCCCTCTCATTGCCCACAGCCCCTCACCCTAACTTTACAGGGAGGTGAGGTGAGATTCATGGCACTGGGTGAGCAGCAGCATGGGCCCTGGCCAGAAGATACAGAGGCCAAGCCTGGTCAGCATACCACTAGCCCTGCCCCTCAGAGCTGGGCCACTTCCTTGGCCTGAGCCTCCTGGTGTCCTGAGATAGACCAGGCCTCTTACCCATATGCCAAGAAGAGGGTCCCTCTTGGCCAGCCCCAACCTCTAGGCACATGATACCTCCTCCCAAGATCTCATCAGGAGACCTTCCCACACCAGACCCTGGGCAGAAATCTAGATTCAGGGATAGCCCTGTCCCTCCCACCACAAAATGCCCAACTTTAAGCTGTGAGAAGCCAGACTCAGCCAGTTCCAGGCAAAAATCCCACCTGATATGTTGCTAACCTACAGTCAATCAGAGTTTGTTTGCATACCTCTATTGATAAGGCCCTTACTCTGGTCAGAGTTCGGGAAACAGTTTTAAAGCAATACCCCCAATAT
>NW_008354184.1:2588370-2683899 GCF_000622305.1 Nannospalax galili | reverse complement strand
TGTGTTTTTTTTTCTCTCTCTCTCTCTCTCTCTCTCTCTCTCTCTCTCTCTTCTCTCTCTCTCTCTCTCTCTCTCTCTCTCTCTCCATGAGTACCACAGCAAGTGGTCCTAGGAGTCTCCCAGAGATTCTAGAAGGGTCTCCTGCTCCTGCTCAGGGATGATGGGTCATACAAGGCCAGCCCAGCAGAACTGGGGTCCAGCCCAGACCTCCCATCTTCAGCACAGCTCCTGAAGGCCTCTGCCCCCATTGAACGCTTCCCAAGTATGTGAGCCTCAAGAGGGGGCTAGTGTGGAGGCAGCAGACATTCCCTTAAACCTATCCCTGGCCTCTGGAAACTTATAGCCTGAATCAATTTGACTGTATGGCCCGTAATTTTAAAACAAACCCAGACTTTATGACTCCAGGCAATGAAAGGATTTGTTGCTACAATAAGTCCATGGGGCCTGCCAAGAACTGCTCACAGGGGCCCGAGAAGCAGGTGGGAATTCCTGCTGTTACCTGGACTACTCACCCTGTGCTTGGCAACATTCATAGGGCTGTATACACATAAATACCATTTTCTTGTCATTGTACAAGTGAGGAAACTGAGGCACACAGAGATTCTATAATTTCCTAACTCATACAGCCAGGAAGTGGTAGAGCTGTGGTTAGAGACCAGACCACATGACTTAGATGGAAGGTGCCCATGACAGAGCAGGGGACAGGGAGTGCTGATGGGGGAGGCTGCTAAGCACCCTACATCCTCTCACAGAGGGCAAAACCACTGTTACTAGGCCACCTCCCTACCCCACTGCCTGCACTCAGGCTGCCCATCAGTATCCCTCTGTCTTCCACCCCGGTCCTACCTGAAGGTCTCCTCCATGCTGGGAGCTCAGCTGGGAGAAGAACTCAGAAGGATCGGGGACATGGCACTTGAGAACTGTCTTCAGCCTGGCCAGGACAGAGCGGGAGGGACAAAGGGTGAGACAAGGGGGATGCAGTGTCCTCTCCCCAGCCCCACATCCCTGAGGTAGGACATGAGGCCAACCCATACCCATTCATGTATTCAACCATGTTGACTGAGCATTCACTAGAGAAGGACACTGAGCAGGGTGCTGGGGACATTAAGAGTGACCGGCAGAGAAGATCTCTGCTCTCTAGGAGTACACATGCTGACAAGGAATCAAACTTGAACCAAATTCACAAGATGGGCTGCTTTCAAGGAAAGGTTCTAGACTGAGAGAGCCCACAAAGGCTAGAGAAGGAGGTAGGACAAGGGCCTTCTACTGAGGGGCTGCCGTGGATGAAGGTTCAGGTTGTACACTGCTCAATAGCATCTGGCTTTGTGGGGGACAGTGAGTGGAGGTTGAATTCTTCCCCATGTTGTCCCTGCCAAGCTGAGTGATCAGGCCTGAGTACATCTATGTGGAGAAAAGGGTACCACTCTCCAATCTATACAGGGTTCCAAATGGCCAGTGGGTGACTCTCAAAGGTCAGGGTGTATTATGGATGTGGTGTAAAGTTCCTGAAGAGAGTTAGACAAGAGTGTGGCACAGTTGAGAATGGATGGGAGGGGGCCAAGAACAACGGCGTTTGTGTGGTCTGTGGAGAGGGAAGAGGGCACCAAGGTGCGGGTTTCCTTCGAAGACCGGCGTTGGGCTGGGGGTGGCTGGTGGAGAAAGAGTAGGGAAACAAGGAAATGCCAAGATGAGGGGCAGGGAGCTGCTGACTGGTTGTGTGACCTTGAGCAGCTCAACTGACCACTCTGGACTGTTCTAGCATCAGTTAGAAGGGAAAGAAAGCACCAGACTCACTATCCTCCAGGCACTGTGGAGAGTAAAGGTTGACAATACAGAGCACACTTTGCAAACTGTGAATTACTCTCTCCTCTTGGGAGGAGAAAGGCTGTCCCCAGAGAACAGGGTCCCTTGGTTAAAATGTCACCTTCTCCCTGTTCTCCCTGCCTCCCAGGCCCCACCTTCTACACACTCGTCAGAGTCACAGAAACCAAAGCTGATCCCAACCCACCATTATAGAATCCCTCCCAGGCTGCCTAGCATAAAGCTCCACATCCTTACCATGGCCTTGAAGGTCCTGCCAAGCTTCCGGGCTCAAGGTCAGCCCCCTCACCTACTCCACTCTGGTCTCTGGCTGTACCAGGCTCACCATACTGTGCTCCTGGAAGCTCCCCCTTCTTCCTACCCAGGATCTTTGTACATATCACTTTCTTCACCTGGAATACTCCAATTGCTGCTTTCCCCTACTGACTTCCAAAAGCTCCCTGATGACCCAGCTACTGGGTCCCTTAATCCCAGAGCTACCCTTCATGCCCCTCTTCAGCGACCTCAACCTGTGAGCTCTGTGGAGCTGGGATATACACACGTGGCAACTCTTTGTATTCCCAGCATTCCACACACCCAGCACAGAGTGTGGACTCGGTGAATGAAAGAAGCCCTAGACAGACTCAGAAGGGTTACTCACAGGGACAGCTGATATGTACAGTATAAGCCCAGAGAACAGAGTTCCTCAAGGCTCTGGGGAACTCTCACCTTTGTGTGTGGGGCAGGGGGTTCACAGGGACAGAGTTAGCTATTGGGCAAAGGCACAGGAGGGCAGGTGTGCAGAAATGGAGGTTCAGCCCAGCCAGATCTGACAAGGTGTATATAAGAGATGTGGTAGGAAGGGAAGAATGTCTGGAGCTTCCTTACCATGGCCCGAGGTACTGGCATTTGGTCAGGACGCCGACACAAACTAGGAAGCCAAAAATGCAACCAAGGCTCAGGAGGAGGTGTCTGACCCATGATATGGGCAGGATCTCCTTCCTGGGATCTGTCCAGGGTAGAAGAAATAGAGGGTGAGAGGTATCCCCTCATTACTTGGGTCCCTAGTCCCCTGGAGTCATGCCCTGCCTGGTACCAGTGTCTGGATAGGCTTGCCGCTGAAGGGCACTGGGTCCTTCATCTGACTTAAACCCACCTGTCCTGGAAAACAGACTTGCACTTAAAGGGAATGACCCTATGGCATTTCCAGAACGTGTGGTGCTCCAAAAGCAGCCCTCAGCCACCCTGGCTGATCTCAACCTCAGCCACTGAGGCAGTTTCTCTCTCTAACTGCTTTTGAGAACTACACTTAGAGCCCCTGTGTCCCTTGAGTTTGAACTCAGCATGTGCTAGTATGAGGAACAGGCCCTCAAGAGTCCCCACTGGCATGGCAGACCCACAGTATCCAGGCTGAGAGGCTGTTGTACCTGACTGTTCCCCACAGAGCTGCCTCACCTCACAGCACCTGTCCTACAGGTGAGTCTGAGAGAAAGCAACTGTTGGTCATGAAGTTCAGAGATTCAGAATGGACAGTGGGAAAGAGCTTTCCTACTGCTCCAACCCATTCACAGGCCACACTTGTCCCTCCTGTTGGTGACCCTGTCACCACCTGTAAGTGGCCCATAGTAGGTGCAGGTAGATGAACTGAGTCCCAGGCTCCCCCTCTGTAGTTCCCAGAGCACCCTGGCCTCTGCCCAGCTCCCTTCTTGCTGTCCACTGTACCTGCTGGCCTTGTCTGAAATGCTAGGGGCTGGCTCCAGGGGCTCCAGGTCCTGTGGTCACCTCTCTGCGCCCTGACCCGCACCTGCATCTCATACAAGGTGTCGGGGGTGAGCTTCTCCAGGCAGATCCACTGCTGCCACTGCTTGAGGCTCAGCAGGGGCATGTCCTGGGCAGAGACAGGCATCAGCTCAGCGAGGTCCCTGCTGCCCGCCTCACCTCCCACAGCTGGGCCAGGCCAGCAAGCTGTGCATGCAGCACCCTCCCTGGCCGTTCCAAAGGCTCCCTGGTTCCCCAGCTGCCGAGAGCCTGAATGTTAAGGTTGCATTTCATCACTCCCCTTAATGTCCCCCAACCTAAGCCATCTGTCAATCTTCTAACTTCTCATGGAATACTCTGGGCCCAACCCTGCTGAAGTATAGTCTCCACAAGTTAGAAAAAAGGTGTCTACACAGGCCCCACCATGCTTCTGCATTCCATTTCCTCCTTCCTGTTCCCCAGGCTCATGAATGTCAGAGTCACTCCAGTGTAACCAACATTCCAACTCCATCTTTGCTTGGCTCTGATCTTTAGTCTCTTTGGATCAGTCTACCTCCACCCCCATGAGATTCCTGAGAGCAGGAAGCCTGCCAGCCTTGTGCCATACCCTCCCCAGAGTCTAAGACATACTATCTTCTCATAGTATCTGCTGTGCACCATCCAACAAGGAAAGGGATGAGTGCACAATTAATGAGCCTCAGTCTCTACACCTGGGAAACACACTGGATTGAAGTATGGAAAAGTGGGTGCCCAGGACTTATAGGCTCCCTTGCCCTGGGATCTATACAGCCTTATACCTGCTGTATCCCCAAGCTGTGAGAATGTGGGCAAGACAGGCAGTATCAGTGAGTACAAGATGATGGGGTGTTTAGCTGCCCACTTATGCCTGTGGTCATGGGAATTCATGAGACAATGACAGGATTGGGAAGCTGATGTGGGTGGGCGTGCACAGGATAGGAAGGCACAGCAGGGGCAGGGGGACAGGCAGCACCCTCACCTCCCAGCTGCGGCCTGGAGACTGAGTTCGGACTTCAAATTCCAAGTCTTGAATGATGTAGTGAGAGACCTGGGAGACCTGCCAGCTTATGTTGCATGTCTGGGTCTCGACAAGCAGGACTTTCAGGGAGTGGGGGGCCATCAGGCGAACTGCAGGCAGAAGAGAGGAGGGGACAGCAGTCAGGATCAGTGAACCAGACACCAAGAGGATACAGCCCAGTCTCACCCTCTACCTGGCATTCCCTAGAGGTGGCCCCCAAGATCAGGGAACACTCAGTCATTCAACAACCCTCCCTAAGCTCTGCCTGCTCAGGCCTGCAACTGAGTGCTTAATTAGAGAGGAGCCATAAGAACTGCAAAAACTCTGCCCTCAGGGAGCTGCCAGTCCATCAGAGACAGAGTCACAACCAGGCAGTAACAACAAAGGACAGAGACTGTGCAAAAGGAGCTGGGAAAGGTTCTCTTAGAGAAGGTGTCATCACTCAGCCTTGAAGAGCGAGTAGGAAATCTTCCAGGTGGAAAGAATCTTCCAGGCAGGGGCACAGGCTAGGGATAGGCTCACAGGCTGATGGGGGAAGGTGAGACAGGACCTCAGGAGTCAGGATTCCATACACTTACGGTTCTCAAAGGGCCGAAAGCCCTGGGTCTTCACCATGTGCCAGCGCCCCCCTTCCCAGCACACCACGCTCATGTTGACGAAGTCGGCCGAGGTCAGTGACTGGGACTGCAAGGAGGAAAGGACAGGAATATACCAGTTGTCACAGAAGAAGAAGAGGCCATTAAGGCAAGGACCTGTCCTGCCATTTAAGGCAGGAATTAGCAAACTTTGTAACAGGCCAGGTTGTAAACATTATTGGCTGCACCATCCACATGATCCCTGTCACAACCCAGTTCTGCTATTGTTTTATGAAACAGCCACAGACAACACGTGAACAAATGTCAGGGCCACATTCCAATAAAATTTTTTTTACAAACACAGGCGACAGTTGGATTTGGCCCATGAACTGTAGTCATTTAATAACCCCTGGTTCACACTGAAGTAGGCCGCCAGGGGAGGGGGAGATTTCCCATCACAGGAGGTATGCAAGTAGCTAAAGCCCCCAAGAAGGGATCACCACAGGCAGTTAAAACCATGCCTGTTTAACAGCCTCACCCCCTGGTCTTTCTGGAAGGAAATGGCTAGGTGCTGAGCATGTCCTGGACGTGTTCTGGGCAGCCATTGTTCACATCTTGGTAATGTTCACATCAGTCTCAACCCCATGCTACTCTGGGAAGCCTGAGACCTGAGCTGCTGAAGAGGCTGGGTCTACACCATCAGTGGGTCAGCAGGAAGTGGGTTCACATGAATACTCTCAGTCCACAGCCCCCCAGAGTGACCACAGCACGGAGGGCAGGTGACTGCCCAACCAGGCCCCCTATGCAGGCAGTGCCGCAGACTGTAGGAGGAAGCTTGCTCAAGGCCAGGCCGTGGTAGGGCCTGTGCTAGGGGACCAGGTGGTGGTTTGGGGTCTGAGCCTCAAGGCCTAGTCCCTCTGACCTTCACAAACCATAAACCTGACCATCAGAGTTCCCTGACCGGTCATTCAGGAAATACTTCCGCTGTCTGCACCGAGGGCTCTGCCTTCCCCTCCCACAGCTGCTACAGGGCCAGGTTCGCCAGTTAGCAACAGCACAACCTGAGTTTTAATGCTGTGGTTGTCCTTAAACATGTTGCCAGTATAAGACCTGCTGAGCACTTCTGTACCCTCTTCTGTCCCCTTTGCCTAAATTACATCATTGAATTCTCTCACCGCCTCTAAGATAGACACTATTACCATTCCCATCCAAGGGTCCAGGAGACCAAAAACCAGTAAGGGTAATGTCACACCATTAGGAAATGGTGGGACCAGGCCCCAGCCAAGCCCGGGTTCCATGGGGCAGACCCTTTCCCCTGCCTGGAGGGTTTGCAGAGAATTCTGAGTCACACCCACATAAACAAACTAAAGACCCTACAAGAAGTAGCTGAGGAACACAGAAAAGCCACCAGGGGCCACAGGCCTGGGGTCAATCCCAGCTCAGTTGTTTGTGTCTGGGTGAAGGCGGGGGAGCAGCCCTTGGGTGGGGACTACATCTCTCTGAGTCTCAGATTCTTTCTTGGTAAGAGGAGGCAGTGCTGTTACCTGCACGTGGAGTTGTGAGGGTCTGCTTATGAATGCCACAGTCTGCTCTGTTAGGACACCAACCTAAGTGCTCCTGAGATGATCCTCTAAGAGAGCTTCCATTCCTATTTTCTCTTTTATGGGAGGGGAATCTGAGGCACTGAAGTTGTGCATAGTTACCCAGCTAGTGTTAGGTGGCATCAGAGCTGGGATGCCCAACTCTCCCCTACTTCCCTGCGTGCCGAGGCTCAGGAGGAGTCTAGTATGGTTGTCATTGTCCCCACTTGGCAGAGAATCAGAAAAGTAGCAGGACCCACAGTGGAGAGAAGGGTGGGGTGTCCAAGAGTCTGATGGGGGCAGTAAAGGTGCAGGCCTAATGCCCTCCTGCCCTTCCCTCTCCACCCAGCAGCCTGCTCTGCAAACACTGGCAGATGCTCGTAGAGGCCCAGACCCAGCCCCGAGCTGGGAGATGTCCGATCCCCATGCTCTTCCTGGCCGTGTTACTCACATCTAGGGATCCGAGGATCAGGTCGCAGGCCCAGGATGCCCGCCTCACGGGTCGCAGCTTACAGGTTTTGTTCCAGGGCCTTACGGAGCAGAAAAACCTCCTTAGGAAACAAGGGAAGGGGGAACCATAGAGCCTCCCAGGGACATGTTTTAGACCCCGCCATGCTGGGGACAGCAGCACAGCTGGCTAGGTGAGGACATGAGGACACTGTGCCAACCAGGGGTGGAGGCTGGCTGCCCTCAGCCTCCCAGCCTGGCCCCTCAGTAGCCAGAGCGACCTAAAAATGCAAGCCAGTTCAATAGGTCCCTCTTCAAGAGCCTTACTGCCAAGCTCCATGCAGCTGAATTATCCCTGAAGAACCTTGTGGCTCCCCAGTCACTTCTTGTCCCTGTCCCCATAAGACAACAGCCCAGGCAACAGTCCCTGTCCCCAGAGCTGCCTGAGAGCTCTCCCCCAAATCCCAGATTGCTCAAAAAGCTTGAGGAGCATCCAGTATCCATCCTGCTTGCCACTGACATGGAGTTGAGCCTTGGCATGGTAGGTTCACAGCCTCTGCATCCAACTACCTACTCCAAGTACTCTCTAGCCCTTGACTGCACCTGGACCCCAGCCACTTCCAGGAGCCTAAATGGCTGAAAGGTGGATCCTGGTTCCAACTCCTGTGAATCTCAGATACTCAGAATTCCAAAGTTACATGTTCTGAGGGTCCTGAGGTTCTATGCCATGCCAGGCCACACTCACCGACTATCTGACTGGGCGTGGATGTGGCAAGTCGTGGCCTCCACGGCTTCTTCCGAGCTCCACACACAGGAGACATTGGCTCTCGAGTTGTAGAAGCACTTGAGATGGGACTTGTCTGTGGGCAAGGGAGGGTGTGAGTGGCCAGCTACAGAGTGCACATAGCCTCTGCGTACAGTCACCAGCCCGCTCTGGGCACCCCTATACCAAAGAAGAAGGCAGGCAACTCAAGAGGGCAGAGAACAGATTTGGGCCCATTTCATTTTCTTTAATGTGTGTTTATGTGTTTGTGCTCATTGTGTGCATGTGTGAGTTTGTGTGTGTGTGTGTGTGTGTGCATACACCTGTATGTATACATGCATGTGGAAGCCAGACGAGGACAACCTTGGGTCTCATTCCTCAAGTACCATCCACCCTATTTTTGTTACTGTTTTTGAGACAGGTCTCTCACTGAGCCTAGGCTTGTCAACTCATCTAGGCTAGCTGGCCACTGAGCCCCAGGAATCCTCCTGTAGCCACCTCCATAGCACCATGTGCCTCACCATATCTGGCTTATATTTTTATAATTGTGTATGCATGGGCACACACATGCAAGCACACACACATGTGTGCGTAGAATCAGAACAACATTCAGGAGTTGGCTCTCTCCTACCATGGGATCCGGAGATTGAACTCAGATTACTGGGCTTCTGTGGCAAGCACTTTCATCTGCTGAGCCATCCCACCAGCCCCGTGCTTGAATTTTATGTGACCGCTGAGGATCCCAACTTAGCTTCTCATGTTTGCATGGCAAGCACTTTACCCACTGAGCCATCTTCCACCCCTAAATCAAGTCCATTTCAAAGGGGAGGGAGCTGAGCTCCCAGAGACTACAGAGACCCACAGGAGGGCAGGGCAGAGCAGGGACAAGAAGCAGTCTCTTCTTGTGTTTAGGTGAGGCCTGTGCAGCAGCAGGGACCAGGGAGAAGGACCAGCTGGGAGGTGGACACCTGCTCTCCTGGTTCCATTGTCCCACCCCTCCTCCCCTGCCTCCTGCTGCTGTGGCTGGACCTCCTCTGAGAAGTAGGAGACTGAGACAGGCTCCAGAAGGGTGGGGCCTCCCACTCAGGGAAAGCACAAAATCCTGGGTCCTAGGCTGGAGAGATGGCTCAGAGGTTACGAGCACTCGTTGCTCTTGCTGGGAACCCAGGTTCAGTTCCCAGCACCTACATGGCGCCTAACAACCATCCATAACTCCAGTTCCAGGGGATCTTATGCCTTCTTCTGACCTCTATGAGTATTCTAAGCACGTGGTGCACTTACACACATGCAGGCAAAACACTCATGCACATAAAAATGAAAATAAATAATAAAAAAATAAGATGCTGGGTTCTCACCTTTCTCTGTTGCACACACCCGAGATGTAGCCAGGGACAGGAGGATGAGGAGGAGGGACAGACTCCAGGACAGAGCTGTGGCAGCCATCACATCCACAGGGCAAAGCTGGGGAAGCAAGCCCTGGGTGGAGGAGGAGGGAGATGGTGACATAAGCAGGACTGGTGACCCTCCCCTTGCTCTAGTCTCCACCCAGCCGGAACCCACACAGCCTGGCCTCAGGACCTTTGCACCTTCTGGGGCCTCAGCCTCGCACGTGCTCACTCCCTTTCTTCCCATTTCTGCTGTTATTGCTTCCTTAGAGTGCTCACCACACCCTGTTTCATTTTGCATCTCAGCATTGTTTATTGTTTGTTTGTGTCCGGTAGTAAGTAAATCTCTCCCCTCAGAAGAGAAGTTTTAAACCCCCAGGGATGCCTAAAACTTTGGACCGAACTAATCCCTACACAGACTATGTTTTTCCTATAAATTATATACACACCACGAAAGACTGACAATATTAGCCATACAATAAATATAGTGACAGCCACCAGCTGTGCCAAGCACAGCGTAACTGTGTTCTCTCCAGCACAAAAGATCTTACAACACTGTGCGCACCCTGGCCTGGATAATGAGGTGAGGTGACTGGGCACTGTGACACAGTGTTAGGCCACTAAGTCCTGTTGCTACTGCATGGTGTCTATTGGGGTGATTGGAAAACCGAGTTGGCTCAGTGACAGGCAAGAGAGCAGTGTGAGGATCACAGATATTCCAGGCATAGGGGTCGCTCAGTCTTCACACAGGACTGTGCAAGGTTTTAGCGGGCAACTGAAACTTATGAATTGCTTAGTTCTGGGATTTTCTTTACTATTTTCCAACTGTGATTGAGATAAGTAAAACCATAGAAACTGAAGCAGCAGATGGGGGGGGGCGGTCTCACGCTTGTCCATTTGTTTTCTTGCTTAGACATGCTCACACACTCACTTATGCACATCCATGCACATGAGTCATGGACAGTCCATGGGGACGTGTCGGGGCTCCCGAGGTTTCTTGGTCGGTTACTCTGCCCTGCACCCTCCATGAAGGGAACCGAGAGAACAGGCTGAAAACGGTGGTGTGGACTTGGAGGAGGAGAAGGCTCAAGGCTGGTAGCAGCTCCAGCTTCCCCTGAAGCACCCTGCAGGGTAAAGCTGAGCCCTGCCCTGTGGCTCTTCCCATCTACATAAGCCGATGGCTCTGGACTGGTCCTTTAAAAGCCCTTCCCAAACTGCTCTTCTCCCATGGTCTCCACAGCTCCTGCTACCCTTTAAGACCCATTTCAAGCTCTTCCTCTCCCGTTCTGTGGAGTCCCCACGAATATAGGATGTCCTGCCTTGAGCTGCCGTTCCTCTTTGTAGCAGAGGCAAGACTGGCCAGGCAGTGTGCCCACACTGCAGACTGCTGAACCTGGCACCCAGAAGGTGCTCAATAAATGCTATGGGTCACATGAATGTGCTCAGAGGTCTGCAGGGCAATGAGTTGCCTGATGATCCAGTGACGATGCTTGCCATGTGTGCCCAACACCATGATGCCCAGGCTGTGTGCCAAGCCCTTCGTGCCACCAGCCCCTCTCTTCCACCCAACATCTCCTCAGCTATTCCAGGTCCTCACTATGCAGATAAGGAAACTGAGGCTCCAAGCAATTAATTGCCACAGAGCTGGGGTTCTCCCAAGGATCTCCGTTCCCTGAGGGGGAGGGTCAGTGTCCTGCAGGGCACAGGCAACCTGCAGGTACTTATCCCAGGGACAGGAAGGAACCCTAAGAGGTCCTTGTAGGCTCAACCTTACCTGGCCCATTGTTCTTCAGGAGGATGGTTACTTGTCGCTTTGTATGGATTCCCCAAGTGCACAGGGACCCCAGAGTACAGAGCTCAAGCAAACCCCACCTCCGGCCCTTAATGGGCCCAACACACTCCAAAGCACTATTGTTGAGTCAACCACCCAGGGCCCAGACATCAGAGCAACCTCAAGCAGGGAGGGACCTGGGACATAACTCAGGGGCGAGGAAGGGGGACAAAAGGGTCTAGTCACAGGACAGTCAGGGCCAGACCACAAGTGCCAGCAAAGAGCACAGCAGACCAAGGAAACAGCACCATGAGTCTGCCCCCTACCACTGGCTAAAGAGGTGCAGGAGTGTCCACTCATCATGGGCCACGTTAAAGTGAAGAAAGTAAGGAAGATTCCAGAAGCATCATGCTGTGAGGGCTCCAAACAGTCACAGTGGTCACACCCTCTCTTCTGCAAGAAGGAAACAGAGTCTGGGGAGACTGAGGGAGCTGCTCAAAGCCACACAGCATGAGGCCAGCTTCTGGCTGAGCGAGCACAACCCGGGACCTCAGAGTCCCAGGCACGGTCCCCCTAGGGGTCGCCCACGCATGCCCTTCACAATCACCAGACGCTCCCACCCCTGACTCATATGTCCCCACCAAGGCCTGCAAAGCTCATCATCCCACAGGCCCAGACTTCTCTAACTGGGTCACCTGATTTCCAGTTCAAAGATGATGATGATGGAGGAAGGTCAGCAATGACTGACACCTGCACTCCCTGTCCCACACTGACCAGCACATGTCACAGTAAGGAGTTGATCCTGCTTAACTTCCACATGGGGAAACTAGGACATAGATCAACCTGTCGCCCAGGCAAGAGAGAGCAAATACCAGGGGCAGTCTGAGGTGAGGCCCCACAGGTCCACAGGATCTAGGATCAGCGGAGGGAGGATGGCAAACAGGAGCTCTGTGACCCGGAATACAACCTCCTGACCTCTAACCTCAGAGGCCCCTCTGTCCTCAACCTCTCAGACTACTTTCCCATAGACAAACACACATTCATACCCCCATACTCATAAACACCCTCCCCACTCACATGTACACTAATACTCACAGACAGACAGACACAGAGAGAGGGTGCCTCTTGCTGCTCAACTGAGGTCATCTCCCCACAGAGTATGGGGAAGGAAGGGGACTCTCAGGCTTAGCTCTGTCCTCTTTAGTAAGTACCCACCTTACCCCTTAAGTTACAAACACCACTAAGAGCGGGGAAACTCCTGCCTCAGGGAGGCCCAGAGATGGAGTCCAGTACCTGGAGGTGTCCTGACCTCTCTAGCCACTCAACCAAGTAAGAAACAAAGCCAAGCTGGGACCCTGGACTCTGGCTTCTGGCCCAGGGCTTCCAGATACCCACCAGTCAGCACAGCCAGCTTTCTAGTCTGGTCCCAGAGGAGACCATCTCTCCTCCCTCATCCACCGGCATCTTAAAGGGATAGTCCCCAAGCTGGGACGTGGTCCACAAGAGGCAAGGGTGACCTCCACCTGTGGAGAACCAGGCAGCTCCACACACTATGCAACCTCTGAGCTCTGAGTCTAGCCACCCACCTACCTCACCACCCCTCTGGGTTGAGAGACCAGCACATGGAGCCCAGAGAAGACCCTCATAGCAAAGTGACGCACAATCCCCTATAGAATAGGCTGGGAAGGAATCACTGTGGCCTGGTACTGGAAAGGCCTTATTCTTAAGACAGAAGCTGTGAGTCAGGCCACACCATCCCCAGGGGATCCTAAGATGAGATTGAGCATCAAAGCCCAGGAAGAAAACTCAGGGAGAACTGAGTCAGAGCTGAGTGTCTCTCCAGCTCCCTGCCCCCACCTAGGTGAAGTGGTCGTCAAGGGGTGGCAAGGAGCCCTGGGATCCCAGGGGGCTGCACAGGGGCATCACCTGGCTGAGACATGGGGCTGTGGCAACACTCTCCCTCCAGTCCTTCTCAAGGCTGAGTCCACGGCCATCTCCTGCTCCGCAGCACAGGTAGCAGACAGCAGCTGGGCCAGCAGTGACTGAAACCCAGGGCAAGCCCACTTCCTGTACAGAGGATGAGGGGCAAGGCCCAGTGGGAGGCGGAGAGACGGGGGTGATGAGGTAGCCTGAAACTCCACACACACCTAGCACTGATAAGATCTCCCTCCTACGCTGGGGGCGGTCACCAAGTGTGGTGGCACTCACACACCCAAAATCACTCTAGTTTAGGAACGAAGCTACCCATGGAGCCTAAGGGGTCAGGCCCCTCTTCCCCTACACCACCCCCACCCCATCTCACACATGCCACCCAAGCCTCATAGCCTTCCCTTCAGACACGCACACACACACACACACACACACACACACACACACACACACACACGCCCTTAAACTCAAACGTCCCACAGAGCCCTCTACCTCATTCTAGTCCCTTATATACCTGTCTTCCATAAACCTCCTTTAATACAGCCTTCTGGGAAACCTTTAGTCAGGTTAAACACACACACACACACACACACACACACACACACACACACACCCTTAAACTCAAACGTCCCACAGAAGGTCCATCTACCCCATTCTAGTCCCTTATATACCTGTCTTCCATAAATCTCCTTTAACACAGCCTTCTGGGAAACCTTTAGTCAGGTTAGCATTTAGAGGTCATCAGGGCTTGGTGAGCAATTTGATGGCCACTGATTGGACCTTCGAGAACCTTCCTCTTCCTTTCAGTCACAGGTTCTAATTCTTTGCTTTCCCTTTTCGGGAGATGGGGGAGCAGCTCATGGCTTTGTTTTTGACAAGGAGAGGCAATGAACTTCTCTTTAAATGCAGTGTCAAAGGACCACGGGCTGAGGGAGTTCACTGGACAGGCCTCCCCAGTTCTTCTTCCCGTCCTCTCAGTTTTAATACCCTGCTTGTGGCTTGAGGGTCGGGGGTGTGGCAAGAAGAGTCCAGATGCCATAGAATGCTGTCCTCCAACATAAGACCCATTACATCTTCACTGAAAAAGCTGTGACTACTCTCAAGTGACCCTCAAGATCGAACCTGCTGATGTTCCCTCCTAGGAGGAAGTGGAGGGCGTCATAACCCCTCATCTGAGATTCTAGCCTCTCCTTCCTCCACCTCCCTCCCAGATGTAATTGGTCTCCGGAGGTGTTAGGGTATACAGAGGGTGGAAGTTTAAATGAAGGGGTGACTCTACATAGGCATGGGAAAGCCAACATCCATGCTGGGGTAAGACTTCCTGGTGACACAGCTGCTCTGGGGTCACAACCCACACTCCTCTAAGCAACCCCCTATCTATACTCTGTAAATAAGCCAATAAACTCATTAGTTCACCAAGATGGACTTTGTTGGAATTTTCCCTTTCGTCTGTCATGGGTGCTCTATCTGGGGCTGTGGGAAGTGATGTCTGTTTGGGTCTCCTGGGAAAAAGTTCACACAACAGAAGAGGAGTAGGTAGGGGAAACTGGAAGGATGAACTCAGCAGATGTTCCTATCCACAGAGGCCAGAAAGTGGAACTGAAGACTCCAAAAAGGGAATCGAGCACAAGTACCTTCTACGGAGCCTAGAACCGGGCCAGGGAAGAAGTGTGGTGTGGCTGTGTGACCTGCCTGGCCTCTCTGAGCTTCAACACCTGTCAGATGAGAGGATGTTAGTTCTCATAGCAATGAAAACAAAAATCTCTGAGTGAAATCAACTTAGAGGAAAGATTTCTTTTGGCTCAAGGCTTTAGAGGGTCCAGTCCCTGACCAGCTGTCTCTGGGGCCTTTACATTTGCAGCAAGGCAGAACACCATGATAGAAGGGTATAATGGAGTAAAGCTGCTTACCAGACAACCAGGAAGCAGAGAGGGAGAAAGAGCCTGAAGACAGGATATACCCATCTAGGGCGTACTCCCAGGGACCTATTTCCTCCAAGTGTTCCCCACCTCCTAACAACCCATTCAGCTACAAATTCATCATAGCTAGTCCACTGATTGTGCCCTCATGATCCAACCCCTTCCTAATAGTGACACTGGCTGGGTACCAAGTCTCAGCACAGGAGGTTTCTAGGGGTACTGGTATCAGTTCTTGCCTGGGTGTGTCATGAAGATTGACCCATTGGTTTGCATTGAGGGCCTAATGCGGTCATATATACAGGCTTGCTAGGATGTGAATGAGCCCCCCAAATGCTCATAGGCTAGAAATACAATTCCCAAATTCATTAATGTCCTGTGGCAGTGGGGCCTTTGAGAGGCCATTAGGGTAGGATGAGATCGTGACAGTGGAGTTGATATGAAAGAGAGACCGAGCTGGCACACTGCTCTGTCTGGCCATGTGATGTCCCCTGACTGCTATGATACAGCATGAAGGTCCTCACCACTGTCACTGCTGTGCTCTTGACCTTCCCAGCCTCCGAGGCTCTGAGCCCAACAGCTTCCATATCTGTCACGTTGTTATAGCCACAGAACATGGTTGAAAGCTCCTCCCATTCCACTTCTCTCCTCCCCTAGAAGTTCTTCCATGACAGGGGAGGATAAGAAGCACAGTCATGGGGACAGGGAGATTGACAGGGTAGGTTTACTAAGCACAGGGTACTTTTGGAAGCCTCTTGGGAAGTCACAGTGACTAGCCCTCCCAGGGAGGAAGGCTTTGCTCTGCAGTCTTTCTTGGGCCACTTGAACTTGTCTCCTCCCTCCAGAGAAATGGAGTGAGTCAAACAATTTAAAAACACATATAAGGACAAAAATGATTCCCCAAGCAACATCAGAAATCACAGACCCAGTTTGGAATAACCCATGGTCAGCGGAGCTTTGTTCATGGGGACAACACTGGCCAGTTTGGCAGGTACAGCTTAGGCCTCTTCCTCTATCTTTCCTTTCTCCCTCCCTTCAGTGAGCAAATACTAAGCCTTTAGAATGTCCCAGACTCCCCACCAGGCTGAGGCCAGCACAATCTTTTCATCTTCTACACAGAGACACCTGTAGGAGCACTTAGGAGGGAGGGGCACACAAAGGTATGAGAGGGAAGGTGGGCAGTGCTCCCTACACCCCAGGGGTCCTCCTCCTGAGCATGCACTGGACTCCATTTCCCAACCACTCTTAAGGGGAGGCGGAGCTTAGGACCTAGTCTTGACAATGGGATGCGGGACGAATGGCTGTGTCTCCCTGCATCCAGGTCTAAAAATCCCTCATCTTTGATCCACCTGTCTCTGTCCATCTTTTCATTGCCCTTTGTTTTGCCAGCCTCTTTCTCTCTCCCCACCTCACTCTCTCCCATCTGTCCCTGTCCACCTCTCCCTCTTCCACCTCTCTCTTCACACCCCCCACCTCTCTCCCTCCCATTTCTCCCACCATGTCATTTCCCGACTCCTTGTGTTATAGAAAAATTCTTCAAACAGCAGAGACCAAGCGCACACCCAGGAGAGAGTCAGAAAGCTCATTTATTCTTTACTGATGCACGAGGACCCCGATAAGTAACAAATGGCTATTAGATTCTGGGTCCTCATCTGTAGATTTTATAGTCATCATTTGTGGTTAGCATCTGGGCCCTCTGTTTCTTTTCATGGTGAGCCATGTTATCTCAGGAATTTCCTTCCTAAGTTCACTAGCCCAGCATAGTTTTTAAAGTAGATATCCCAGACGTGGGTCAGGACATCTGCTGCCTTTTGATCTACAACTAGCCTAGGCTAACTGGGCTGGAACTTGGTCAATTGGTCATTTCAGTTTGCAAAAATCAGATACCATCTGCAGAAGTTTAGAATTCTGACACATTTGATCTATGCTTTTCTTGGACTAATTGGACAGGTGCCTTATTAACCCATTTGGCAAACTTTTTGTTCTTTTAGTTTTATATCTTTATCAATAGTCAGACATAATGAACGGAAAGCATCACAGAGCTTCAAGACTTCCCAGAGTAACAAAACATCTCAGGGTAATAAAGTATCACAGAGCACCCCAGGGTTACATTTCAAGGTATCCACCCAGTAGGTTAGCTCAGGACCTAAGCTTACCAGGACATTATATAAGAACACAGTTAGTTATAAGTATAACTTTTTCTTTATAACCTGAAAGTCAAGTCCTCATAGATGCCTGCAGTCATTCTACCTTTGTCTGTAAGAAAAGTGAGGCACAAGCTTTGCCTTCAACCTGATTAGTGCGGCCTCCTAGAGACACAGGACCCAGTAGGGCCCTGAGGCCTGCGCACTATCCACGTAGAGGGGAATGTTCTGGTTATCTGTAGCCTGCTTTAGGGGAGCTATCTCCTCCCACACCTGGGATCATGGGGTCTTCCTGCTCAGTCTCAGTTTCCTTCTCTGTAACCAAAATGATCTTTCCTCAGTCCAATCAGATCATTTCACCGTCTTCTAGAACATGCGTCACATAAGCCAAGCTTGGAAGCTTTGCCCAAAAGTCCCCCAGAACGCGCCCTCAAGCCTTCAGTTCTCAAGGAACCTCGCACCCAGGCTTCCTCTAGCTCTGGCACTTGGGCTGAATATCAGCTAGCTGGCAGATCATGTTTAGGCCTTGGGTCTTTCAGGTCCGGGACCCAAGTGCACTGAGCCTGTTTCTGTCTTCTGTCTTACAAGCAGGCCTCCAGAGTTCACAGAAGATGGTGGAGTACTCTTAGAGCAGAAGGTGGTAAAGTAGTACCCTTGGAGGCTGGGTCTTCCCAGAGACACCAGCATTTCCCTGGGGCATCCCGAGAAGGAATCTGGAAGCTTTTCCCACCCAGCTCCACCAGGTTTCCTTCAGGAGGCTGCTGGGCTCAGATAAGCATCCTTGCAAGGCTGGCTCTCTACCCAGTATCCAAGCCCTGGTCCCAGCATGGGTTGCTCCGGGGCCCTCCACATCCCCTCTTCCCATCTGCATCCTCACTGGATTGTACCGTGAACAAACTGTTCTGCACCTTCCACTTTCGCAGCTCATCTGCCACCATACCCAGCCCTTCCCAAGGACCCCACTGTGAGGCATTCACATTTGGGTCTGCTGGCCCCAGTGTCCCTTTCCAACTGTGGCTTTTCTCCTTGCTCATCACAGCATTGCCTCTACTAGGCAAGTCGGACTGTGCCCGCCTCAGCTTGACTAGAGCTTCTTCCTCCTCTGTGCCCTGAAATCTGGGCTTGTGGCTCTAGCATCTCTCAGCACTCCAGCTTCTGGGAGCTATCAGGGCCTATGTTGCAGCACCTGGGTTCCTGTACCAGTCCCCCCCCCCGCCAACCAGGCTTTGTTCCCTCTGCATCATTGCCCCATTCCCTCCCACACCTCATCATCACTGACCTGTGCCGATCAGATCCTGCAAACGGCCTCCCACCCTCTTCCACCAGCAACCGTGTCCCACCAAGGATTCAGCTGCGTGCATCAAAAGGAACAGAAGAAAGTAGCGGCTTAAAATAAAAGATGACTTTATTCCTCTCGTGTATAAAAGATGCCAGCATTCCGGGCTGGCAGGGGGCTTTCTGAGGTCAGGATCTGGAGCAAAGTCTGTCTCACTCCTGCAACATCCTCAACAATCACTCTCCTGCCTCCCCAGACCAAGAGAGCTGTGCAGGCATGGTCCATCACACCATCATTCCTGCATCTGGAAGGTGGGGAGAAAAACAAAGGGCATATCTCTAGCTTTTCACCCAAAAGTTGCCCTGGCAACTTCTTCTTCTCCCCCTCCCCTTTTTCGGTCTCTGTGTGTATATATATGTGTACAGGTGTGTGCTGTGAAGGTATTCATGTATATGTAGAGGCCAAAGGTCAAGTCTGGGTGTCTTCCTCAATCACTCCCAACCGTGTGTGTGTGTGTGTGTGTGTGTGTGTGTGTGTGTGTACGCATGTGTGTTGCATGCATGTGGTGGGAAATGCCCTGTGCAAGTGTGCAGAGGCCAGAGGAGGATACCGGGTGTCCCTCTCAATCATTTCCCACTCTATGCCCTTGAGACAAGGTCTTTCACTGAACCTGGAGCCAAGCACGCAGCAAACCTCAGTGATTCCCTGTGCGTCCCCACCCACCCACAGTGCTGGAGTTACAGGCACATGTATAGCTTTTTATGTGGTTTCTGGGAATTTGAACGGTTATTTATGCAAACACAGCTGGTAGTCTGACCCACAGAGCCATCCACCGCCCCAGCCCTTTTTGTTGTTTTTTGTTTGTTTTTTTTGTTTGTTTGTTTGTTTTTTCTTTTTTGAGAGTTTCCCTGTAGCTCCAGCTGGCCTGGAACTCACTATGTAGTCAAATGTAGTCAAGACTGGCCTTAAACTCAGAGAAATCTGCCTGCCTCTGCCTCCTGAGTGCTGGGATTAAAGGCACGCGCCACCTTGCCTGGCTCCCTCTACCCTACTTTTTGAGAAAGAATCCCTCACTGAACCTGGAGCTCATTAATTTTTTACTGTGGACAGTCAGTGAGCTCTTGGGATTCTCCTGTTTTGCCTCCCAGGCTGAGATTGTTACAGGCATGTGTGCCATGTCCAGCTTTTGATATATGTCTGAGCTCGGGTCTGAACAGAGTCTGAACTCGGGTCCTCAGGCTTTACCCAGCCTACCCTGGATACTTCTCACATCCCATTGGCTATTGCTGAGTCACAGGACAACCCAACAGCAACTGGGAGCAGTGTGTATCTATAAACAGAGGGCACATGGCTGGGACTACAGCCTTGGAAAACCATTTACTGCTCCTGCTATGGTCCAGCTTCTACCATCATCTCCTGGGACACCTTCTTTTCTGGCCTCCACCCTCCCCACTGGGCCTGGATGGCATTGTTCATCCTGGAGACACTGTGACCTGCCACAAGGCCACTCCCTCACTGATGCTAAGACCTGCCTTCTCCAGTTCATCCAGGGAGCTGAGGAGAAAGCCCCACCCCCATCACACCAGCCTCACTGGTGGCCCAGATCCTACCAGTCCTGTCCCTGGCCAGGAGCTTGACACCATGCATGGCTTCTGAGTCCCAGCCTATTCATCACAGGACTAAGGGCAGCCACTCACAACTGATGGAAGCTAGGGTACGAGGGGACCTCAGAGGGACCTGAGCGAAACAAGGACAAGGACAGTCTAGTGACTGGCTACTGGAGAGCTCTGCCAGTACCCACTCTTCACTGGGAACACCCCACTTGCCAATCCCAAAGCCAAAAGGTGCCAATCCCTGTGACTCGTTGCCAATTCCAGGTCACCCCATTCATCATGTTCACATTGCTAGAGTCTGTACCTCCTCCCTGGCTCCTGGTCTAGACTTGCATTCTCTCAGGATCCTCTGGGGACCACCTGCTCCCTTAGGCCCCATCCAACACCAGCAATGAGTCTCATGACAGTTTCTCATAGGTCACACCTAGGTCTTTACTGGGACTGTTGGGTCCTCACCCGTGTGATTGTTCAAGGGCTAAGGGGCTTACCAGAAGCCGGAATTTCTCAGGACTAAGACCAAGACAGAGTAGGCCACCTTATCCCTAACCCCACACCAACTCAGCTGCCCAACTGAGGCCAGCCAACTCAGCTGCCCAACTGAGGCCAGCCCTCCCCTGACCTGCTGCCTTGCCAGCTCTGATTTGGGACACATGTCTGGTCAGCATCTCAGATCATAACCTTCTTCTGTGTGGACTACAGGAGCTTGCTATAAACAGAAACTGCGTGATTCATCCGGACTTGCAGAGCCTCGAAGATGACTTGACAGTCACAAGTGAGCTACTAGGGAAGGGGGAAGAAAGGGAAAAAGAAGAAGGAAAGACTGAGACTTTCTAAGACCCTGGAAATTCCAGATGCAGTCCTGTATGGTACAATGTTTTGATCAGCCATGGACCACCTATACCATAGAGGTTGCATAAGATGCTTTCTCCTGGTCACCTTCAAGCCACCATGGTTGTGTAAGTTCCCTCTATGGTGTCAGCATAATGAGATGTGTTTCTCAGAACGAATTCTCTTCCTTAAGCAGCACATGACCACAAGGCAAATTAAAGATGATACTGGGAACTATAACATAACTTAAGTTTCAAGAACTTTGCTACTGAGGTGGTTTTAAAGGTAAATGACGTCATGCTGTGTGTACTCACTGAGATCTTGTTTGTCTGGCAGGCTGGCTGACGTCTGTTAGCATCTCCACGTGTGGTCCAGCAATTCCACACCTAGCTTGGCTTCAACAGAGACCTGTGCAAGAAGCGTGTGCAAAATGACTGTGGTCATGAGACCAGAGGCAGTGAAATGGGCATCCACAAGGGAAGAACATGGGTGGCTGGGAGGTACAGGAAGATGTCCCTGTCCCTGTGACCCAGGACAATTCTAAGATGTATGTGGATATGACAAAATCAAAGTTGAGAACAGTGTATATAGGGTGCCACCAGGGTGCAGAAGGCAAGGGAGTGAATGTGTGTGTGTGTGTGTGTGTCTAGTCTGCATCTGAGTGTGTGTGTGTGTGAGCGTGGCTGTGAGCTAGCAGGCCCCCACCCAACTAGCTCTGGATGGGTCAGCTAGTGGGCACCCACACTGAGCAGCTCTTGGTGGATGTAATAGCCACGGTCTTCAGGGAAGGCAGTTGGGGGATCTGTAGAGTCTTCTGTAGCATTTAAATTGTGTTTCATGGGAACATAACATTGCCTTACAAAAATAAGTTAAACTGGAGCTGGAGAGATGGCTCAGCCATTAGGAGCACTGACTGCTCTTGCAGAGGACCCAGGTTTGGGTCCCAGCACCCACATGGTGGCTAACAACCACTTGTGACTCCAGTTCCAGGGGATCCAACACCCTCTCTGGCCTCTGCGGGCACAGCACCCATAGGAGCACTTATATACATGCATATAAAAACTCATATACATAAAAACAAAAATTAAAAGAAAAAAGTTAAACTAGAAACAAAACCCAAATGTAAAATGGGGGGGTGGGCTCTTGGTGGAGACTCCTATCAACACTGATCTTCCTAACCACTTTATACAACCCTAACATGTCCCCAAGTCACCAGCCCATGGGAGCCCCTGGCCACCCTCCTCACTGTCTGCACAGGCGACGTAAAAGAAATGTGTCGATGGGAAGGACACCAAAAGCAGGTCTCCTCACTCCCCTACCAGAGTGACCCTTTGGGGACAGTCAGGAGCGCCGTGAACATGACTGCACTCACAATGCCCGCCAACCCCACCCCCGCCCCTGCCCCATGGGAAACAGGTAAGGCAAGGATATTCTGTTTGCTCTTTTCGTGAACAGGTTTCGCCAAGATCTCTGATCTTTCTCAGAAGACAGGCTAGGTGTCACCTCAAGGGAAGGACGTGTGATGTTTGCAGAGTGTCTGTGAGGAACTCTTCTTTCTAGAAGCTCTGCTCGGCTGCTTTTTTTCTTTGTGTTTTTATTACAAAACTGAAAAAGAAATTAAATAGCCTTCTGAGGTTTTGCCTAGCTGCCTCCATGGTGTATGTGTCTGCTTAGGGGGAGCAAAAATCAGGGTCAGAAACCCACTGTGCCCCCCCACCCCCATGAGGCATGGCTCCAGCAGCCAGTGACTCCAGAGAACAGGGGACCCCAATGTGACCTGAGTAGGAAAGACAGAGGGCAGTGGGCAGGAGCAAGGCACGGACACCACCTGGCCCGATGACATGCATGGCGAGCAGAGTGAGTCTCCACCGACTGTGACTGTGGCACCCAGTCACATCTGTCTCGGTGCCGCCTCAAGAATCTAAGTAAGATGGGGATGAAAGAACTAAGGCAAAGCATCGTCTCACCTCTGCCCACACACACAATGGGGCACAGAGGTGGTCTCCCCAAAACCTTAGGGCTGAGTTGAACCTACAATAGGAGAATTCTGGGATGCCACAAAGCCCCCCAAGGTGCCAGGGCAGTGATGAAGATTCATGAAAACTGTAGGGAGGGAGGCTCCTGCCCCTCCTGCCCTGGCTGAGCATCCGCCTCCTGGAGCCCCCTACAGTGTGCCCACTCTGGGGCCCACAGAGCAGCCGGACACTTGTCATCATTTTAGGTCTGCAGGGACACCCCAAGGACCTCCCCAACTGCAGTGTAAACACATGATGGGCCCAAGAGTATCTGGGGACAAATCAGCAATTATCTAAAATGTGTGCCCAACCTCTTGGCCTCCAAATATCAGGGACTTTTAGGCATATGGCCAGCTGACTGCAAAGCTGTATGTTCAGCCCTCCTGGTCCCCAGGTGGTGGACACAGTGACAGTGGTTTCCTCCCTAGGGGTGGGGGTGGCAGAAGATGAAAGCTTAGGGGGCTGAGGGACACTGTTCAGGATATGATTCAGCCAGCCTCATTCTCACTCTGGGCAGCTGCAGAGGATACGTGAGAAGGGGTCACTAAGGGATGAGCATCAGTCAGCAGCATCATGACAAGCAAGGCCCCGAGCACCATGGGAGGAAGATGGCCTGGCATCTGTCCTGGTGGCTTCAGGCAGGGTCCTCAACTTAGTTAGAACTGAAGTTACTTCTGAGGGATGGGTAGGGACTATAACGTGCTGGTGGGGAATGCTGGCTCCATACTGCCAGTAAACTTGGAATTTGCAAGAATGGCTGAAAATTATTTTTTTTCTTTTTTCTTTAATTGGGGAGTAGTTGAGAAAGGGATCTCACTCTGTAGCCCAGGCTAACCTTGAACTTGGGGAAATCCTACTGTCTCAGTTTCCTGTGTGATGGGATTACAGATGTGTGTCACCACACTCAGTTTGAAAACTGGGATTTAAAAGACTGTAAAATTCTCCCACCCTTGATTCTAATTCCAATGCATAACCAACGGCTGCCAGTTCACCCACAGGGAAAATGCACTTCTGGCTGCCACCCATTATGTGAGAACTGAGGGGAGAGGAAGTTGACAAAGGACCCTCTACTGAGGGTCTTTCTTTTCAGCCACTGTCCCTGATGACATCATCTGATATCATCATATGTGCTGGTCACATAGCAGCCTTGCAAACCTTCTCAGGTTGGAAGTGTCTCCTTCTTTAGGTGTCTTAGACCCCGTGTTTATTGTCAACTTGACACACCTGGAAAGAAGGACCCTCAATTGAGTAATTTCCCAGATCAAATTGGCCTGTGGCCATGTCTGAGAGGACTGATTTGACTGAGGATGGATGAGGGAGAGTCCAGTCCACTGTGGGCAACACCATCCCTGGGAAGTGGGCCTGGGCCGTATAAGAATGATAGCTGTGTTTGGTGTGGTAGCATACACCTTTAGTCCCACCACTCTGGAGGCAAAGACAGGCAGATCTCTGTGAGATCAAGGCCAGCCTGGTCTACATAGCAAGTTCCAAGCCAACTGGGGCTACAGGGAGACTCTGTCTCAAAATATATACAGGGTGGATCTTTATAAGTTGGGAGTCAGCCTGGTCTACATAGAAAGTCCCAAGCCAGAAAGAGTGACATAGGAAGGAAGGAAGGAAGGAAGGAAAGAGAGAAGGAAGGAAGGAAGGAAGGAAGGAAGGAAGGAAGGAAGGAAGGAAAGAGGGAAGGAAGGAAGGAAGGAAGGAAAGAGGGAAGGAAGGAAAGAGGGAAGGAAGGAAGGATGGAAAGAGGGAAGGAAGGAAGGATGGAAAGAGGGAAGGAAGAAGGAAAGCTGAGCATGAACCAGTGAACCCACAAGCAGCGTTGCTCTGTGCTTTCTGCTTCAGGTCCTGCTGGAGTCCATGCCCTGACCTCCCTCAATGATGGGCTGTAACCTGGAAGTGTAAGTCGAAATAAACCCTTTCCTTCTCAAGTTGCTTTTGGTCAGAATGTCTTTACACAGCAAGAGAAGGGTAATAGAACAGGTCCCAACACACAAGCCACAATTTCATTTCCAGCTTCCCTTGCAGCTAAGTAGAGGCATGTGACCAGGCTCAGAAACTCAGTCTTTCTCTTTATTCGTTTCTTTCTCTTTTTCCTTTTTTCTTTCATTTTCTTTCTTTCCTTCTCTTCCTTTTTCTTCCTTCCTTTGTTTTCTTCCTTCTTCTCCTTCTCTTCCCCTCCTCCACTTGTCTCTGTTCTTTCCCCCTTTTCCATGCCAACCCTTCTAAAGCTAGTCCATGCATCCCAAAGGCTCTGCCTCCAGGACCAAGGAAAGTTGTATGCTTGAGAACAAAAGTGTCAGGGAATTAACATCTCACCTGTCCTGTACTTGGAATTCAGTAATGACATCTAAGAACAGTAACCCCAGCTCCCCATCTGAGTGGGCATGGTTTCCAAATGTGAGTTCTGCAGGAATCCTAGTTTCCCTGTGGCTTGCTATCTCCCCACCGCTGTACAACACTCTCCCTACTGGGGTCATCTGTACTTCTTTTTTTTTTTTAAAGACAGTCTTATGAAGTCCAGGCTGGCCTTGAACTTGTTATACAGTGGAGGATAATCCTGAACTCCTGATGCTCCCATCTCATTTGAGTGATAGAGGTGTGTGTCACCACGCCTGCTTTATGCAGTGCATGCTAGATAAGCTCTCTACCAACTGAGCTACATCCCCCTTTTTTTCACCTTTTTGGGGGGTGCAGGATCTCAGGTATACAAGGCTGATCTCAGACTCACTACATAATCAAGGATGATCCTGAACTCTTGGTCCTCAGCCTGTCCAGTGCTAGGATTACAGGTGTGGACTGCTATGCCCTGAATTGCCTGCACTTCTTAATAAAAGATAACCATCTCATCCCTTGACATCTTCTTCTGGAAGAACCCACCCCACAAGGGTGAGACCTGTGACATCCCCCCATGGCCATTTCATACCTAGCAAGGGACATACTCAAGGAGTGAGATTACAAATTATAGCAGAGAGGCAAGTCATAAAACAGATTCCTCTACCATGCTCAGGCCTACAAGGGACAACCTGAACTGACAGGTTACAGTCAGTTAGACCCTTGTCCCCTCTAGCCCACCTTAAATACTTTCTTCTTCCTTCTCAGCCACCCTTCATCTAAACCCAACCCTGAAGGTACAGCAAAATTCAACTACACTGTTCTCACGGACAGGGGTTCTTCAGGTGCAGCCCTGGGATCAGCTGGGGTAAATTCCTGGGGGCTGGAGAGATGACTCCATGGTTGACAGTAATTGCTGCACAATCCTGAGGACTGGATTTTGGATCTAGCACCCATATAGCAGGCTGGGCATCTGAGTAAACACCTCTAACTCCAGCTCCAATGGATCTATCTGATGCCCTCTTTGGCCTCCATATGTACACAGACAAACACATAACTCAAGCACACACGGGTGCATACACTCATACAGACAGACGAAGAAATAGATAAATGAATAAACAAACAATACTTTTTTTTTTATTTGGTCTTTTTGCAGACCAGGCTGGCCTTGAACTCACAGAGATCCTCCTGCCTCTGCCTCCCAAGTGCTGGGATTAAAGGCGTGCGCCACCACGCCCGGCAACAAACAATACTTTAAAAAAAAAGAAATGCAAACGCATGGAGCCCACCTCAGTTTGGGAGGTCGGTGCTCTTGGCTGGGGGCTCAGCGATGTCTCTTCTAACAAGCTTCTGCTCTAGGAAGTTTCCCCTGTGTGTCCCACTCTGTCTGTGAAAACCTCATTCCCAGCTCTCTCTCTGCTGTTATGGTTTGGATCTGGAATGTTTCCCAAAGGCTGATGGACAAAAGGTTTGGTCCCCAGTTTGGCACTATTGGAAAGCTAGGCACCCTTTAAGAGGTAGGGCTGGTAGGAAGCCTTTAGGTCACTGGATACATGACCTTGAGGGAACTATAGGTTCCCATGCATCATATTCTCTCTCTCCCTCTCTCTCTCTCTCTCTCTCTCTCTCTCTCTCTCTCTCTCTCAGATCTTTAGCCACACACTGCCACCAGGAAGTGCTGTCACAGGCCCCAAAGCAACAGGACCAGCTTTTATGGACTGGAACTTCCAAAACTGTGAGCCAAATGAACCTTTCCTCTTTTTCTTTGTTTATTAATTTTATTTATATTTTTATTTTATGTGTATGTGTGTATTGCCTGCATGTAGGTAAGTGCACCTGTGTTGTGCAATGCCAGTAGAGGACAGAAGAGGATGTCAGATCCCCTGGAACTGGAGTTATGGACAGCTGTTAGCTGCCATGTGGGTACTGGGAGTCAAACCTGGGTCTTCTGCAAGAACAGTCAGTGTTCTTAACCACTGAGCCATCTCTCCAGCCTGAACCTTTCCTCTTTATAACTTAACTATCTTGGGCATTTGTTACAGTAACAGAAGGCTGACTGACACAATTGCTTCCAGAAATGCCTAGGATGTGCCTATTCCAGATCAGTGCTTTAGGGCCTTCAGGGCCCCTGGCTGCTTCTCCTTAAACAAACAAGCATTGTGGGACAAGTGACCCTTTAAGGCAGTACTAGATCCTGAAGGAGAGACTGCAACAATGAGGAGACTGACTGACACAGCCCAAGACACAGCTTTTTTTGTCACCCTCCTGCCTTGGTCAGGCCACCTGGCCTCCAGCTCCTCCGCCTCTCCCAGCCCTGGCTATAGACCTTCTGACTTTCCTGTCACTATGACTCAGTTGAGGCTCACAAGAGAAAACCTTTCCAGTCCTTTCTGAAAGTGCCAGCACAGAGACAAAAGCAAAGTAATGCTGTTAGTAATTACGCTAGCCAACGACTGGTACTATTTTGGTTGTTGTTGTTTTAGCCCAGGCCTAATCTAAGGGCTTAGCTCACATCATTTTATTTAATCCTCTTAACATCTCATGTACTTAATAAGAATTATCCTAATTCCTCCCCTTTGCATGAGAGGAAATTAAGGCACAGAGATGTGGCACACTTGCCCAGGTTTACGACTCTGAAGTAATGAAGCTGAGATTCAGACTTCCTCATGTCACCCAGGAGCCCAGACTCGGTTTTATCTTTTAAACGTTTATTTTTGGAGGGTGGTATATACATGCTACAACACATATATAGAAGTTATAGGACAAATTGTGGGAGTCAGTTCTGTCTTTCTACCATGTAGGTCCTTGAGATCAAACTCAGGTTGTGAGGCTTGATGGCAAGCAAGCGCTTCTACCCACTGAGCTACCTCACGGCCCAAGCATACTGGTGCCACACAAGCTTGTCTGTGACTGCGTGTGAGGAAATAGTTTAGTTTAAAGGTCTGATAGTCACCTTCATCTTTGATTCTAGAACCAGGCAACGCTTTGTTTCATACAAGGGAATGAGTGTTCCCAGGAAGCTCCAGATTCTAAACCTGGCTGCTGGAGTGATCATGTGACCAGGGTCCTCTAATCATAAGCCTTGATTCCAGATAGCAGCTTGGTGAGGCACTGCTTGTGATAAAACCACAAGGTGACCAGCACAGGAACAGCCCAAATTAAAATGATGTGGCTGGAGAGAACTCGGGATTCTACCCCAAAACTTCTATTTCAGATTAAATTAAAGCTACATATGGTAACATTTAGTACTTAGTTGAATTACTGCACTCACAGACTGAAGAAGCAGAAAGAATTTGAGTAAATGTAAGAATCAAATTCGGTATTACACTGCTGTGATAGGAACTATATTTGGAATGGCCTCTGTTTGGAAGTGCTGTGGATGAGGGAAGGGAAACCCAGGTTGGCGAGGGTGGTCGTGGCATGAGGGCCCTCGAATGCTGCCTCTCAGAACCTGAATCCTGAGACTTTCCACAGTCGATAGCTTACGATGTCCTGAATCTCCTTTGCGAATGGCACCAGTCGACGTAGCTTCTGTTTGCACCTGACACTCCCAGCTGGCCCCTGCCTCCTCCTGGTGCCTCTGCCAAGCTGAGGGAGCATGCACAGAGCACAGACTGAGTGTGCCTACCTACCCCTTTCTCTGTCAGGCCTCTAGAGTTGGGTTGGCATCATCACATGACATACATGAGCCTAGGTGCTCAGGGGAAGGGGGTCAGTATTTTAAGGTACCAACCTCATTCTGCCCATTCCCCTAGGGAAGTGGAGGGGGCAAGACTGCCCTGTGCTCAAGGTTAGAGTCTTCCTGACAGACTGTTTGGTTGGCTGCCTACCCCCAAAAGCCTGCTATGACCTGCACACACCAAGGAATTGGCCCTGCAATTGCTTGATGTTTGGGGTGGCTGGCTAATAAAGAGACTGGCCACAGAACTTTCAGAACCAGCAGGGGCCCTGTGTTTGGTGGGTGGCTAGTTTCACTTTCAGAGTGAGTGAGAGGTGTTCTGCTGAGAGGCCCACAGTGCACAGTAAAACAGAGCCCTTCCCTTACATTGCTGTTTACCAGCTCTCCTTCCTGGGAGGGGGGGCACACCCCTCACCCCCACACCATGCCTCTACCCTAGACCAGAGCTCTGCCACAGGCCAGGGAGCTGAAGGAGCTGGGAGCCAAAGCAGATTCTCTGGCTGATCCCACACTTCTATGTACCCTGTTTCCTCCTCACTCTGCCCATCAGTCAAACTACCAACATCTTCCCCCACTGCCCCACCCAACACAGTCCAGATGAATAGGCCCCCTCACAGGCCATGTCATCCCTGCCACTGGCCCAGGCCAGGGCTGAGCCTCAGCAGTGCCCTCGACTCACTAGGCCCAGGTTCCTTCTCAGACAATCACAACGATGGAGCTGCAGACCACAGGAACAGGTTGTGGCTGACTTGAAACAAATTGAACAAACCAGAAAGAGCTGGAGTGGCACATCAGTTCTGGAAGACGGAGATCCAGAGCTCAGAGGGCAGACTCTAAACCAACTGCCAAAACCTCTAGAAGCACATTCAAGTGTACACACACACACACACACACACACACACACACACACACACACACACCACTGAAATCCATTTCCTGGCCTCGTCCACTAGAACTCAGTAGTCACTCTGACTGCATGGATGGTGTGTCACTCCCTGCGTGGTAAGGGGGGGCTTGTGTGAGCATCTCTCCAAAGATTTCACCAATACAAGAAAGACCCCCAAGAGAGATGTACCACTTACAGAAGCTGAAGGCTGGGACCACAGGAGCAAGATCTCCAAGGCCCCCCTCTCCTGCTCAGGTCACACACACTTGCTTTCCCAGTCCTTAGAGGAGGACAGTTTGGGTTGGCTGATCAAGGGAGCTTTTCCAGGAAAGGCACCCTCTGGTTGGAGGAGTCCATTCTGGGCTTTGCCATCCCTCAATGGAGGTGGGGCTCTTAGACCCTGGGAGGGGCTGTGCTTTATACTCCAGCCCTGAACCTCCACTCAGGAAAAAGCCAATTGGGGTCACGGTTGCAAAAGTTCAACTTCTCCCCCACGTGTGGGGTTTGACCCTGTGACTCATGACCTTGATCTCAGGGGCCTCCCAGAACTCATTGTTGAATTGAGCTTAGCGCAGCAGAGGGGCCAGGCCCCAGACTTCATAATCATCCTGCTCACAAAGCCAGGGGCTTTTGGCAGTCAGCTCATTCCTAGTGTTAGGGCTGCTCCCAGAGAAATGACCCCCTCTGCAGAGCTCAGGCACCATGAAGCAGCATAAGCCAGGAGCCCCAGATCCCACAACTCAGGCAGGCCCTTCTCCCAGGTCACTATCTAGAATACCAGTGACAAGCCTGAACAGTAGCCCATGTTTCACTGAAAGGAGAGGTAGCTCATGTGGACAGAGCTGAAATTCACTGAACCCCCCCCAGTCCAATTTGGGGTGCTCCTGTGTTCCCAGTCCTTCCACCCCACAAAAATGCCCAGGCCAGGGATCAGGAACTAAGCTGGACTTGGCTGACATACCCAGAGACCAGAGGAGAAGGCCAAGTGAACCAGCCTGTGGGGAGGATGTGGTCAAGACTTCAGGACTGCGGTTCCAGCCTGGCACCCTAGCTGAAGCCCACCTGTTCCTGTCCTGAAGGAAGCAGGGGGCGGCAGGTGCGAGGGGTAAGAGCTGGGAGGCTGGGTGGTTTGTGATGTGGGTTGTGAAGTGCTCACCAAGCCAGCATGGTCACTTGAGGGTGGGTATCTGTGGGCTGCTCACAACCAGGCCCTCTTCCTGTGCCTCTTTTCAGCCCTCAGGCTCAGCTCCTGGCCTGTGCCTCCTCAGGGCCCAGAACACAGATTATTCTGTGGGGGCCTCAGATGATCAGAGAACCAGGAGAGATGTGAGCGCAGAACACCCACAGGCAGAATGCTCTAGAAGCCACAGCCTCCCTAACAGCAGCTAACACTCACTCCACCTTTGCATTGATTCCTGCGTCCAGCATAGATCCCCAGAGCTTTTCAGAATCTCAGACGACACCCCAGACCTGCTGGGTCAGAATTCATCTTTTAACAAGATCCCAAGTGATCCAGTGTGTACATGGAAATTTGAGACTCATGTATTAACTCTTTGAGTCCTGACAACATTTCAGACAGAGCTTTCTCTGCTGCCCCACAGATGAGGAAACTGAGGTCCAGAGAGGTTAAGTGACCTGACCAAAGCCCCACAGATGTGAAATATTAGAACTGGGGCTGTCTGGCGCCAGAACAAACGATCCTCTCTGCTGGGCCGCTGGGCCTTTTGAATAAGAAAGCCTTTAGGCACTTTAGGTACCACTGGTCATGTTAGGCCTGGCTAGGCTGTGCAGCTCTGGACTTCTAGAACCTTCTGTGGCCTTCCCACAGTGTCTCTGCCCCCTGCTTATCCAGTGACAGTTCTGAGCCTGCTTTTCCTAGACACCGATGGGAAGAACACTTACCAGTGAGCAGGGAACATTCGTGAAGCTACTAGACTGGGAGCGCAGGTGAAACAGAAGAGGCCCAGGCCCACCCTACCCTTGGGGAGTCCTGAGCCACTTATAGGGACAAGAATGGGCACATGAGTGAATGCCACACCTGCAGTTTGTGTGGGGTGCTCAGATGTCCCCTGGAGGAAGGGCCCTTGCTCAGGGGACCTGTCTCAGCAAGGAACAGGGTGGAATAGCACAGGGCAAGCAGGCCTGCATAGCTGAAGTCATCGCCTAGAGCTCCCCACCTCCCGGATCTGGCACCCAGCTCCCATCCAGCAGCTCTCCAGCAGGACCAGACTGCCTGCAGTTCTCCCTGGGGTGAGGAGGCCATGATGCTCTCAATTAAAGAGCTGGGGGGGGGGGCGGTCTGTGTGGGTCTGTGTGTCTATTTCTGCCTGTGTGTCTGTGTCTGTGTTGGTGTCTACGTGTCTGTGTGTGTGTCTATGTGTGTGTCTCTGTGTGCCTCTGTGTGTCTCTGTGTGTATGTGTATATATGTATATGTGTGTGTATGTGTATATATGTGTGTCTGTGTGTCTCTGTGTATGTCTGTATCTGTGTGTTCTTGCAGCATGTCTGTACATAGAGGGCCTTCATGCAGCACACCTAAGCCACATCATCTACCCACCTGCAGGGGACTGCCACAGACAGCAGAGAGTTCCCACACTCTCAGACCCTTGGAGTCCTGATTTTTTTGGAATGTCACTGCTACTGGGGGACCCTTCTCTGCACTGAAGGGACAGAACTGGAAGGGACTTGACCTCTGAACTGGCCCTGCTGGCAGGAAACCCTCAGTCAACACCCCCATGCCCAGCAGTGTGCTGCAGGTACAGCCCATTTGAAGGTACTCAGCAGGCCTCACATGCTATACATGGAGCCTGTGCTTCCTGAGAGGCCGGTGAGGCTAATACACGCCCCATGCATTCTGATGCACCTCTTACCCCAAATGCCCACCTATGTCACAATCTGCCTGGGACCCTGTACACAAAAGGCTCTCAGTAGCTGCTTTAAGAGTAACTAAGACACAGAGTGATGCCAGTAGTTGCCACCAGAGGGTGATACACGCTCCACTTAAGTCTCCACACAGAGCTGCTTCTCAGGATGGAAGGGACCAGAGGGCAAGAAGGAGGTCCACCCACCCTGGGCAGCATCTGCTCCTCCCTGGGGACCCCAGGTGCCTGCATGACAAATGGGCCTGGGTTCAAGGGAGACAGTAAACAGTAGCACACAGAAAAGGCAAAAGCAGCAGGCCTGCGAGAGAATCACCTGGGCTCTGGGATCCAGGCTGGGCCTAGAGGGGGTACCTATCATCTTTCTGTCACACAGCAGGGCAGAGTATGAACTCTGGCTTCCAGCCTCCCAGTGCCCTCTCCATGAAAGCCCTAGGTTCAGAGCAGTGAAAACAACTGAAAACCCACACTTCTCCACTTTGTCTGAGTTGGTACAGACCAGGAGCAGATCCCCATGTCCTGGCCTATGGGCAAGGGGGTGGGGGGGGGGGAGGGTTTGTTTGGTGTCTGTCTTCCTGTGCTGTCGATCATAGGTGAAGTCCATAGATCCCTCGGCTCCTTAGGCAACTGAAATCAGGTATGGCTCAGGGTAGGTGTTCAGATCGTCCCTACTGAAAGAATGGATAAATGGAAGGAAGGAAGGAAGGAAGGAAGGAAGGAAGGAAGGAAGGAAGGAAGGAAGGGAAGAGAGAACAGAAGGACAGATAGGATCCATGAATGGAAGATCAAAAGAAAGGTAGGATTAAGAATGGATGGATGGGTAGATGGGCTGGAAGGAAGGAAGGAAGGAAGGAAGGAAGGAAGGAAGGAAGGAAGGAAGGAAGGGAAGAGAGAACAGAAGGACAGATAGGATCCATGAATGAAGATCAAAAGAAAGGTAGGATTAAGAATGGATGGATGGGTAGATGGGTGGATGGATGGATGGATGGGCAGATGGATGGATGGATGGATGGAATGGATGGGTGGATGGATGGATGGAAGATCGATGGATGGATGGATGGATGTATGGATGGAAGATGGATGGATGGATGGGTGGATGGATGATGGATAGGATGGATGATGGATGATGGATAAATGGGTGGATGGGTAGATGGATGGATGAATGGATGTGTGGGTGGGTGGATGGATGAATGGATGGATGATGGATGATGGATGGATGGGTGAGTGGATGAATGGATGGATGAATGGATGTGTGGGTGGGTAGATGATTGGATGAGTGGATGGATGGGTGGAAAAGTGGGTAGATAGATGAATGACCTTCATGTTGATCTGAAGAAGTATCTGTCATTCCTGCAGTGTTATTAAGCCAGTAATGCCTGAATAGACAACCTGACTCTTAACTATAGTCTTAAGAGTAGACCTGAACTCAGAGGGCATCCACTCCTCTGAATGTGTCTTAGAACTGTGCTCCTGAGCCTGGCCTCACCCATGCTTCTATTCAAATTCATTTCTCAATCCTTTTGGGGAGCTACAGGCTTGCCCTTACATCAGTAGGCCAAAACATCTCATGACACAGTATCAAGGATTCTTCTCAGTTTTCACTGTTTTCAATGATAGTAGTCCACTTTGGAATGATAATTCAAGCACAACTACATTCATTCATTATATATTGTGGAGGTGTGAATCGACAGAGGAATGGATAAAGGCTATGTGATCCATATATACAGCATGGAATTTTTTCGATGTAGAGTGGAGTAATGTCATTTGCAGGGAACTGGATGCAGCTGGAGATAAACATAGTAAGTGAATTAAGTCAGTCTCAGAAAAACAAATAGTGCGTGTTCCCTCTCCTCGGCGTTTTAGATTTTACATAAAGTCATTTACGTACAGATGGCATGGACGCCAGAGCAAGGCTGTCCAGGATAATAACGGGGATCAACAGGAGAAGGGGGTGAAAGGAGCGGGTAGTAGGAACAGGGGATCTAGTCAGAGTAGATTATATATTTGCATGAAAATAACTTTGTGGCTTGGTTTACTAACATAAAAATAAAGGAAGCGAGTACTTCCTATCAAAACTATCTGGAAGATGCCTTGAGAGCACTCCAGGAATTGTCCAAACCCCTACCATCCCAAGATCAAGGATGTAAAGGTTTTAACTCATTTGAAAATCTGCCTTGAGAAACAGGCACTCCTAGACACAGACCCACACAGACACTTCTAGGAAGTTGTTTTCCCAAGATTCATTTCACTGTGTGCAGCCATGCAGGAACTCAGGGACCAATTCAGTCCAAAGGGGTCTGACTATTGCTGAGGGTAATGGCAGACTGTGGTGTCTGCAAAACGCAAGAATTAAGGGGCCAGGGAGGCTTCCATTCAGACTTCAAAGGAAAGTCGGGGAGGTCAGACAACGCAAGGCACAGTGAGAGTCTCTGCAGGAGGGTCCTGAGAGGGCAAGGCATGAAGCTGTGAGGGTGAAGCCAAGATTGCCGTGGAAATCCTGGGATGTCAGAGACACCAAGAATGTGAAACATCTGTCTTAGAAAGCTGCAGGTACCAAGTAGAGCCAACCTACAAGAGGCCTCGTGGGCTGTAAACAGCAAGGCGTGGAAGCATGGCTGCTCAAGACTGTTGGGGCTCACACGCCACCGTGCGTCCCGGTACCAGACACAGAGCTTCAGGATTTAGCGTTTGCCTTGCTGGATTGTGGGCTTCATGTGGTCCTGTCACTCCCCTCATTCTGCCCTTTAGAACGGGAATGTTTCCTCTGTGCTGTTATATTCTGGAAGTATGTAGCTTTCGTTTTTTGATGTTCCAAGAGTTTGCTTTGTGTCTCAGAAAAGACCTTGAATTCGGATCTGTGAACAGTGATTGAACTGAGGAATATTAGGGGGACCCCCGTAGATCATATAAATGTATTTTGCGTTATGAGATGGGCATGAGTGAGCCTTTGGGTGCCAGGCAGAGTGTGACACTTCTAGATTCTAAATGGTACCCACAGGCTCATGTTTTGGATGCTCGGTCCCTGGCTCCTGGCACTGTTTTGGGAGATTCTGGAAACTTCAGGAGGTGGGACCTAGCTGAAGAAAGTCACTAGAGACGTGTCCTTGGGAGCTGTCTCCCATCCCAGGATCCTCTCTGCCTTCTCTTTGCCATGAGGGGAGTAGACTCGCCATGATGTTCTGCCCAAGTTTATGGGACCAAATAACCGTGAGCTAAGCCTTCCGAAACAGTGAGCAAAATATGTTCTTCCTCCTTCTTCAGGTTTCTGTCAAGGGTTTGGTCACAACGATAAGAACTTACAGAGTGCTAATGATGATGGGAGCCTTCCTTCTTCCTGGAAGCTAGACAGGCAGGGACAGGGTAGAGAGAGAGGACAGAGGCCAAGGGAACAGCATGAGCCATGACACTGAGTAGGTGGCCAGAAGTACATGCAGAAACAATGTCACCAGATCCTGCTGTCTCCCAGCTCCCAGCTCCATCTTCTTCTTGAGATCCTAGTGCCTCGACCCCTTCCGCCCATTGAGGGTTCTTTCTTTTGGGACCTACCCCACCCTCACTCTAGTCAAAACAGTCTTTGCCAGGATGCTCAGTGACTCTCCTCTGCCCTCAAGACCACATCCAAACCATTCCCGGCAAAGTTTGCAAGTCCCTCCCTTGCTAGATGCTCCACCCCATCTCAGAGGCCCCCACTTGCATCTAATCCCCACACCTGACAAAATTCAGGAATTCTTGAAACTGCTGAAGGGATCACACCTCTCCCCCAGTCTTGCACAAGCTCCTCCTTTGGATTCCTATTCCCTAGACTAAGATTCATCCTGTAGCCCTATAGTCCCTTTGCTGTGAAGCCTGACTAGTCCCTGCCCTTGCCCTTCCACAGGGTTCCAAACTTGCTGGAGAACTTTGTCCCGGTCATCCGCAGTTCTCTATACTGCCTGGTGTGTGCCTGGAGCTCATACTAAGTGTCCGGCTGGTGCTCAGTACTTGTATCATGCGTGGATGGTGAAGAGGAAAGCTGCACGCAGGAAAAGGAGTGGGTGAGCAACGAGTCGTGGAAGGGTGGGCAGAAGGAGGGAAGAAAGTTAGGGAAATGGATGGATGGCATTACTGATTCTTATTCTTTATTTTTTTTAGACAGGGTCTCACTTGGCTCAGGCTGGCCTCGAACTTCCTATGTAGCAAACTCTAGACTCCAACTGCTGATCCTCTTGCTTTCATCTCCCAAGTGCTAGGATGACAAGTATGTACCACCACACATGGCTGATGTTATGGTTTGAGTGTGAAAATTCCCCCATAGGCTCCCAGGCTCCCATGTTTGAACACTGATTTGAGAGGTTGTAGAAAATTTTTTTAAGATTTAAATTTTTTTTTTTGTTTTACGTGTATGAGTGCTTTGCCTGCATATATGTAAGCACACCATGTGTGTGCCTGGTGCCTGAGGAGGCCAGAAGAGGGTGTGGGATCCTCTAGAACCGAAGTTTTGGATGGGTATTAGCTGCCATGTGGGTGCTGGGAACTGAAGTTGGGTCCCCTACAAGAGCCGCCAGTGCTCTTAACTGCTGAACCCTCTCTCCAGCCCCTAGGAGGTTGTAGAATCTTTAAGAGGTGAGGCAAGACTGCTGGAGAAGGCCAGTGGGCGGGCCTTGAGTTGTAGCCTGAGGTCTCACTTCCACCCAAACCCTCTGCATTCTGGTCTGCCAGGCTGTGAGGAGTCTCAGTCATACAGTCCCACCACCATGAGCTCTACCATGCCTTTTCCGCCATGATGGACAGTGCCCACTCAAAGTGTGAGCCCAAATGATTCTTTCTCCTTTAAGTTGCTCCTCATCAGGTATTTATTTGATCATAATGACAAAAGCAGTAACATACAGAAAACTGGTACCAAGAATGGGATCGTTGCAATGATAAACCTGACCATGTGCTCTGTAGCTCCTAGGAACTGGTGAGAAGTGTTCTGGTTTCATTTCTGTTGCTGTGACAAAATACCCTGGCAAAAAGCAACTTAGGGGGGAAAGGTTTGGGCTTTTATTCATAAATTTTTATTTATTTATTTTAATTTTATATGTACACGTTTTACCTATATATATATGTGAGTATGCTTATGTTGTGCAATGCCCATGGAGGCCAGAGAGGGTGTTGGATTTCCTAGAACTGGAGTTATGGATAGTTGTTAGCTGCCATGTGGATACAGGGAGCCCAGGTCTTCTGCAAGAACAGCCAGTGCTCTTAACCAATTCCAGGTTACAGTTTATCACTGCAGGGAAATCAAGGCAGGAACTTGAAGCAGCTGGTCACATCCAGTTGAGAGCAGAGAGATGTATATTAGAAGTATGTAACTTGGTTTTATTATTATTACATTTATTTCTTGACATTATCATACATGTATTCAATGCATTTTGATCACTGTTACCCATCACTTCCCTTGTTCCCCTACCATCCCATCAACCTCCTCTCCTCCCCACTCCTGGTAGTCTTCCATATTCATGTGTTTTTGTTTTGAGACCCAGTGAGTGTTACCAGGGCCATTTGTGACTGTGGGTTTGGAAGTCTCCATGGGATCCTGGTGGACTCAGCAGTGATTCAGCTCATGGCAGTGACTCCAAATTCCCAGAATCTAATGTGGCCACTCATTGTACAGGAGAGGTCAGGACCTCTTGAGCCCCTCCCCCATCCGTGGTTGACTGCTGAGAGGCCCATTCTGTATGGTGTCAGTGTAGGCACGCTCAGTTGCTTTGAACTCATGACTGGAATGGCTGTGTCATGCCCAGAAGATGACCTCCACAGGCCTTCCTCCCGATCTTTTGGCTCTTACCTCCTTTCCTCCTACTCGTCCATGATGCTCCCTGAATCTTACTTAGAGTAGTCGGTATAAATGCCTTGGTCATGGCTGACACCCTGACTTGTCTTTGTTTTGTTGTTGTTGTTGTTGTTTTGTTTTTGTTTTTGTTTTTTATTTTAAAGTACAATGCAGATAAGAGTTTGCATCAAGTCTCAGAAGAGACTTTGGACTTTTTGGATGATGTTGAGATCATAAGACAATGGGGATTTTTAAATTTGAACTGAGTGAGTTTTGCATTATGAGATCGTCGGGAAATAATGGGCGCCGGATGCAGAATGCTACGGTTGGAACATAGTTGTGTCTGAACATGTGGCCTCTGGCTGGTGGTACTGTTTTGAGAGATTGTGAAACCTATAAGAGGTGAAACCTGGATGGCAAAAGTATGCCACTGGGGTGGCCTCAGTTTGTAGAGCTGGGCCCACTTCTTCTTGTTTCTGCATCCAGTGAGAGGTGAAGAGTCCAGTCCCCAGTCCCGTGCTCCCGCTACCATGAACACACCACAATAAACTTTACCCTCTCAAACTATGAGCCAAAACAAATCCTTCCTCCCTTAAATCGTGTCTGTCACAGTTATGAAAAAAGTACCTAATAAGTATTTATATGGATGTGGTAGACAGGACAGACTCTTCTAGGAAGACCAGAACACAGTAGACAGGCTCAGAATAAAACCAGAGTGTTGGGCTGGCAAGAGGCCTTAGTGAGTAAAATACTTGCTGCACAAGCTTGATGACCCGAGTTTGAAACCCAGAACCCATGTAAAGGTGAAAGAGAAACAATTCCACATAGTTGTCCTCTGACCTCCACATATGTACCGTGGCACATGTGCTGACCCTTCCCCAATCATACACATACATAATAGCAAATATTTTAATAATAATAAAATACAACAATAATAAATGTATATTTTTAAACCCCGGGAATTGGCTTTGCCAAGGTCAAGGCTGAGACAAGTCTGCTGGTCTGGAGAGGAAGTTAGGCACAGGTTTTGCCAGTGGTGTGAGCCCCAGCTACATACCCTAGTGGCCACATTACTGAAGATGTAGACAAGAGGAGCCACAGGGGGCAAGAGACTCAAGGCCAGGGACAGAAGGCAGGCTCTGTATGGGACTGACCAAGATGTAGACAAGAGGAGCCACAGGGGGCAAGAGACTCAAGGCCAGGGACATAATCCTAGTGAGGATTATGTAAATGAAACCAACACTACCCAAGACCTGTACCAGAAGAACTTGGCCTCCTAGGGGTGGAGGGTCTAGACCCAAGCCTTTCTGTCTTTCCACAAAGGCACTTCCAGGGCCTGTTAGCCTCTTCAGGACACCAATCAGTCCCAAGAGGGTCACATCTGAAGTCCTGCTCCTCATCCTCTCTTCCAAGCCAGCATTGCTGCTGTGATCACTTCCATTCCCCCAATGCAAGCTAAACCATGCCTCCTGCCCTGTCCCCACAGCCTGTGGCTTCCCAGACTTCACTGTGGCCTCTGATCTCCCAGAATAGGAAGTAGTCACTGGCATAAGCAAATCCAAAGAAATCCTGCAGTCCTGGGAACTCTTTCCTGTGAAAGCCCAGCATGGCGGTCAGCTCACCTAGGGGCTTTCTGTGACTAGGGGATGGACTGTATACATATTCCCCTCCTCCACACACACACACACACACACACACACACACACACACACCCTCCCCATCCTAGGACTTCATTCATCCCATAAGTATTTACTGATGCTGAGCAAACAGCTCTCACCTCAAACCAAATAAGAGAGAGTTTATTCTGAACCAAATATGAGTGGCCAAGGCCCCAGAAACCTGATTCAGATTTCCCCAAATAACATATTCCACCATGGAAGTGGTGACATAAACTTTTTTAAAATTTTTATTTATTATTTTTGTTTTATGTGTATGAGTGTATTGCCTGCATGTAGGTAAGTGCACCCGTGTCGTGCAATGCCCGAGGAGGTCAGAAGAGGCTGTCGGATCCCCTGGGACTGGAGTTACGGACAGCTGTCAGCTGCCATGTGGGTCCTAGGATTTGAACCCGGGTCTTCTGCAAGAAAAACCAGCATTCTTAACCACTGAGCCATCTCTCTAGCCCCGACATAAACTTTTATAGTCATGGAACAAAAGAAAGTCATAAATCAAGGCACTTAAAAAATATATTGATAGAGCTATCAGGTAGATAACTGACACAAAGGGGTGGGGCACTCTGCTATGATTGATTGATGGAGCCATTCATTCATTCATTCATTCATTTGAGACAGAGTCTCACTATATAGTTCTGGCTGGCCTGGAACTCGCTATGTAGACCAGCCTGAGATCTGCCTGCCTCTGCCTCCCGTGCTGGGTTCAAATTCGTGGACCATCAGGCCTGGCTGCTATAGGTTTTTAATGTCATCAGATGACCGTCTTAGCTTTGGGGTTGGAGCAAACTAGTGGTCTGCTAAGTGGATACATTCAAAAGTTTTATCTGGTGGTCACAAGGATATTAGATTAGACACAGAAGTGGCTGATGAATGGCTATTACAGGGTACTAAAGATAACTCAATAATTTGGTTCTTGGTCTGTAACATTCCAACTCTCTACAACCACAAGGTTCTATCAGTCAGTTACCTAAGTGGGGCTTTTTTCTGAGAACTTCCGTTCATCGTGAGTACTACTTTGTGCTGAGCTCTCTTCTAGGAATTCGAGCTAAAGACAGGTACAGAATGAACAAGGCTAAGGTGAAGCTCATTGGTAGAGCACTTGCCTCGTGTTCTAGTTTCATTTTGTTGCTGTGATAAAACGCCCCAGCAAAAGGCAACTCAGGGTAAAAAGGGCTTATTCAGCTCTCTCAGGTGACAGTCCATCATTGAGGGGAAGTCAAGGCAGCAACACACATGATGTGCAGCTAGTCACGTCATACCCACAGTCAAGAGCAGGGAGAGATGAACGCATATGTTACCCACTTGATGCTCTGCTCAGCCAACCATCTTCACTCGTACACAATTCAGGGCCCAAAGGCCAGGCATGGTGGCATGTATCTTTAATCCCAACACTTGGGAGGTAGAGGTAGGAAGATCACTTTGAGTTCGAGGCCAGCCTGGTCTACATAGTGAGTTCCAGGCCAGCCAGTTCTGCATAGTGAGACACTGTTTCAAACAAACAAGAAAACCAAACAGTTCATGAAATGGTACCACCCACATTCCCACCTTAACTAACAATCAGTTCCCCACAGACACGCCCACAGGCCAACCTGACCTAGACAGTTCCTCAAATTGAAGATCTCTTCCCCGGCAATTCTAGGTTCAAGTTGATAGTTAAAACTAACCAGCACATCTAGCATGCATGAGGCCCTGAGTTTGATCTCCAGCTCTGTGAAGGAAAAAGGAGGAGGGAGGGAAAGAGGGAATGTAAAGGAAGGAAGGGATCGTGAGCAAACAGTCTGGTGGAGATGGGGTGGGAAGGCAGACACCTAACAAGAGAGCCGAAGCACTCTTGACGGGATGCCAGAAGAGGGCAGATGACATGGAGGAGGAGAGAACAGTATGTGGGGAAGAGGAAGCACAAACCAGAAGAAGGCAGTCCGAGTGGACCTCATGGGAAGGAGGAAGGGAGGCTGGCGGAACAGGACGGAGGAGACTGTGGGATGTATGGCTGTAGGAGCCGGTTTCTAGCTTCCTGAACTTTTGGGCCTCTCAACTCCCAACTCGAGCGGTTGCCCACACTAGCCTAGGAATGCATGAAGACGCTGCTTAACTTGCTCTCAAAATCTATCGAATTTTTAGATTAATTCAACAGAATGAATGCTACTGGAACCCTCTTCACTACCCTGCCAGAAAACTTCTACTCATCCTTCAAGAGCTGAACATAAAAGGGCAGGTTGGTTGCTCCCCGCTTTAAGTACCCACTCTCGGACTTTACACAAATGCCTTTTACAGCCTTGTCCCCTTGATATCTCTCATCTTCCTGCAGGTCCAGCCCTTCCCCCAGACCTGGAGCTCTCTACGGGGTCCAACCTGCCCCTGGCATTTCTGGATGCTCAGAGTCTTTTATGGGAGATACTTGACTAATGTCAACAGAATTGAAATGGCATTTTCAACGCTCCCTGCCTAGTAAATGGTTTGCATTTCTAAGGAGAGACTGTAGTGTATTAGTTAAGGTTATTTCTGTTGTGAGCAAGAGAATAAAACTCCTATTAGCTCAAGTGGAAAAAACTTTTTTTTAAAAAAAAGTCTTGTTGGAAATGGGAGCCAAAGGGTAGAGCCCAACCAAATCTCAGAGCAGGAAACCCAGGCAGCCCCAGGGCCTTTGTAAGGACAACAGTATCTGGCCCTCCCTTACCAAACACAGCTGCATCAGTCCCCCTTGTGCTAAGCTTGCTAGGTCCTGGGGCAAGACTCCAACTGTCCCTGCTGGCTTTGGGGTCACCTTTACAGTCACCAGCCTCCCTGGCTAGTAGTAGGCAGGGTAAGGTAGAAAGATGGGCTTGAGGTTTGGGATAGGGTAGAGCACAGTCACAATGCCTCTGTCTCTCAGCCTGTGCGGACCCTTCCTTCTCCTCCCCCTTAAGCATGAGTGAGAGCTGCAGTGCCACTGACTGACCATGTGTGAATTGGGAGCTTGACTGAAATGAGGCATTGGGAACACATCATTGTCACCTGAAAGGTACATCCCAAGTGCAAACCATTTGATGTGTACAGATAAAAGAATACCTGAATAAGTTATTTTTCTTGTTGCTGTGACAAACTTCCTGACAGAAGCAGCTTAAGGAAGGAAAGATTTATTCTGGTTCACAGTTCAAGGGTGCTGCCCACCATGAGGGGAAGTCATGGAGCAGGAGTATGAGGCGGCCAGTCACATTGCATCCACGATCAGGAAGCAGAGAGAAATGAACACTGATGCTTAGCTCATTTTTTACCTCTTCATTCAGTCTAGGATCCCAACCCATGAAATGGTGCCACTCACATTTAGGATGGGTCCTCCCACCTTAGTTTACCAAATGCAGAAACTTCTTCACAGATAAGTCCAGAGGTCTGTCTCCTAGGTGATCCTAGATCCTGTCAAGATCGCACCAAAAGACCTTAACTAGAAACTGGCAAAATATAGCACCTGCCCATTCCTGTGGTATAAATGCTACCACCTTGACCCATGCAAAGTCGACATGCAGAGACTCAGAGTGTGCAGCTGGGAAGGGGTATACACAGACCTTCCTGTGATCTGGTATAGGCCAGCTCCAGTGCACAGGGCTGTAAGCACCCAGGTTCAAAGTCATAATACTGCTCAGACACCTGTAAGGAGTCCTCCCCTATGGGGCTGGAGAGATACCTTAGCAGCTAAGAGCAATGGTTGCTTCTACAGAAGACCTGGGTTCAGTTCCCAGCACCCACATGGCAACTAACAACCATCCCTAACTCCAGTTCCAGGGGATCCAACGTCCTCTTCCGGCCTCTGCAGGCATTGCATGACAAGTGTGCTTGCATACATGCAGGCAAAACATTCATATACATAAAATGAAAATAAATAATTCTTAAAAATTTTAAGAAGAGTCTTGCCCTATCCTGGGTAAGGATTTGATAAGGGGTCACATCATCCAGCCGTCCTCTGAGAAAGGACAGCTCAGGTCCTGTATGATTGGCAGAGAGGCCCAGCCACATGCCTCCTTCCCAGTCACCTGTAATTCCTCCAACACTGGCCAAAGAGACCCAGAACCCAGGGCCTGCTGTAAGCCTTACTTTTGCATCTCTGTGACAGAATGCCTGACAGAAATGACTTAAAGGAGGACAGGTTTCTGTCAGGTTACCCGCTCCATCATGGAGGGGAAGGTACAGTGTACCTCAGATCATCACCACAGGAGCCTGAGGCCAGGGCTGCTCCCATCAGAGGGGACCAGGAAGCACAGAGCAGGGCTGGAGCCACAGGGCTGGCATCACCTTCAAAGGCCCATGGCTAAGGACCCACTTCTGCAAGCTGGGCCCCACCTCCTAGATGCTCCAGCCTCCCAAAATAGCACCACCCACTGGGGAACAAACATTCAAACCATAGGCCTGTGGGCTGGATTCTGATTCAAACCCTAACAGCTATCAAAGTACTCCTTCCTTCCTCAGAGTCCTTCCAGATCCTTCCCTCCCCTCCCTGACCCAGAGGCCTCTGAAGTAATATGCTGTTTTCCTCACCTGTCTCCAGGCTGCCTGAGCCCGTTCCTGCCCTCACTCCACACTGACTTCTCCCCTTCTCCCTTAGCAGCACTTACCCACTTTGAAGGCTGCTGAGGACTTCTGGGTTCTGCATACTGGTCCCTCTGCCTGCCCAGTGGGACTCTCTGACAGGTGTGGACTGTGACTGCAAAATTAGTGGGTAGCCTTTGTCTGGAGGAGGGAACTGAACAGTCTGGTTTCACAGTGGCTTCCTCTATAAAATGGATACAGTAATGCATCCACCTCAGAACAAAATTAACAGAGGGTCTCTACCAGTCTTCTGTTCACCCTTTAATCCCCACAACTGGTGACTGTATAGATCCTGCTATTAACACCCCTATTGTACAGGTGTGGAAACTGAGGCACAGAGAGGTCAGTAGCTCTGCCCTCAGGCATCAGTTAAACTTGAACCCAAACAGAGCCTCAGGGCCTCCATCTGACCCTCAAGCTAAAAGCACAGCTCTGCTGGGAAGGGTCTGGAGCCCTGAGGTAGCCACATCGAGGCTATTAAAGCTAGATGCTACTAAAGCAGGATGCTTCTCTCAGCCCCCTACCCCTTGGTAAGAGTCCGATTTTGTTTGCAGTGCTTAGTCCAGTCCCTTGGGGTTCAGAGGTAAACCGTGCTTCCCATAATCGTCTTCTCTTTTCCTGAGGTTGGTTAGGCCTTGTGACTAGTTCTGGCCAGTAAATGAGGAAAGGCTGCTGGACCGGTAATTTACCCCTTCTTTCACTGGCCCTTGTCAAGCCCGGATACAGCACTTAGAACCTGAGCCTCAACCTGGTGGCTGGCTGTATGTACTGTTGCCCTGTGGCCCTGTGACATGGTGTATACTGGTGTAAGCACAAAGCCATCATGCCCAGAACATCTGGGATGATCCCTGATCTCAGCTAGGCCACAGAGCCAATCTGTCTTCAACTCAAGGTTATTTTCCTTTTTGTGCATTGTGCAGGGGCATACAGCAAGAAGCAGAGGGGGAAAAAGCTCTTGGCTTGGGGAGAGGATGCACTAAGTATCCGCATACTGCTCCCACACTCTAGTGAGCTCAAGGAGAGGGGTTGTGTCAGAGTTAGGGCTCCTGCCCAAAGTCATCCTGTTCTCTCTGCCTAAGCTGAGCATGGCAGGGGTTCACAGAGAACACATACACACAGACACAGACATATAGACATGCAGACACACACATACACACACACACACACACACACACACCAGTCTCCTGGGGTATCCGTGACTCAGAGTCTGGATTATACCAGGCCAATGGGCACACACACACACACACACACACACACACACACACACACACACCAGTCTCCTGGGGTATCCATGACTCAGAGTCTGGATTATACCAGGCCAATGAAGCCAGGCTCTGGCTGCCCTCCAAGGATACAGCATGTATACAGAGAAGACAAAGGGTGAGGGCCAGGAGGCTGTGGGAGGGCTATGCCGTAGATCTGGGAGTGACTGCAGCCAGGAGCAGATGGTACATGGACACCAAGTACGGATCGATGTGTAGGCAAGTCCAGCAGACCAGGACACTAAGTACCAAGCTGCTTTTTTCGTGGCCAGGGAGGGACACTTGGATGCTGTAGGAGAGCAGTGGGTAGGACAGAAGGCCAAACTGGACAAAATCACAGTTTCCCAACTTCAGACATGTCCTAGAGATGAAGGTTAGTCAGGGTGACTAGCAGTCCCTTGGGAAGGGTCGGCTTCCCCACAGGGACATGGCGAAACTACGTCTGTACCTACCTCATCCTGCCTGAGAGCCAACTGCTTCTTCCTCCTGCTTGGACCCCATGCCTTCTGGCTGCCCAGGGTCTGGCTCCCCAGTCTCCTGTTCTCTGGGCTTTAAGACGCCAGCTGCAATTGAGGCCTTGGCTGCTATACCCTGTGAACTCTTGACTCGTATCCTGGAAATCCCTCCTTCCTCTCTGGTTCACTCTACGTGCCCCACCCGTAATGTCCTCTCCATCTGCTTCTGTTCCTGGTGAGTTTCTGCCCGTGGCTCTCCCTGCCCGGCAGCTGCACACGTGGCAGCGTGACTGCCGTGAGGGGCCTGCATGGAATCCAGAGGACTGCTGGATTTCTGCCCCAGCCAAGGCCTTCTTGCTCCTCAGTACAGTCATTCATCCAACAAGCGAGTGGCTCCCACTGACGCACAGACACAGTGTCACAGCCCACCCGTAATTAGAGTGAAGCCGAGGCTCACACAGAAGGAGGGGCCAGCCGGCTTCCCCTGCAGGGAATAGTGAGGTAATGTGTTCTGAGTCGGGAGCAGAGTTAAGGGGAGGTGGCCTGGCTTCAGAGCCCATAGGCACTGGGACATCCTCTTGTCACTTCTCTGAAACTTCTCACACTCACTTTCTATTTTCTGGGACAATTGGCCCTTATTTCATGATTCTGTCCCATTCTGCTCCCCCATAGGTTCTGATATGAGGTTCTCTGGCTGCATCTATGTAGTCTAGCATTCCCTGATGGTTCAAAGTCCTCAATGAGAAAGAAGGGATTTGGGATCAGATGTTAAACAGTCAACGTGGGGTCCAAAAAAGGCTAACCAAATGACCCAGCATCTTCCAGTCCTCCAATCAAACAAGTGACTGTCAGGAACAGAGCCAGGACAGGAAGCCTCCCAGGTCTCTCAAAGAAAAGTCTACAGGAGCAGCAGAGCCCGGAAGCAAGACGCTTTATCCGAGCTGATTCCGAGCTGATTTCACGCCTGACTGTTCTTGGGTCCTTGCTCTCTAATCTTCCACCTCCTTCAAAGTCCAAAGGGGACAGGCTCTCCTCCGAATGACATCTGTCGTTCTCCCAGTTTTTAGTATTTGTGCCCTCCCTAAACCACAATGCAGGCCCTCCTTCCTCTGGTCTACTTTCCATGTGCCACTTGGATCCAATGAACTGTCTCTGAAAGGCTCTAGCACCAAGGTCAAACCCAGGCCAAAGCCTACACTGATATCTCTCCCAACATGACACAACCTCTCCTGTCTCCATACCTGTCCTGTGCGCTCTTGCTCTCTGTCTCTCCCTCCCTCCCTCCCTCCCTTCCTCCATCCCTCCCTTCCTCTCTCCCTCTTTTACAAACACACACCCATTTCTCTCCACAGCCCTGGCTTCGGGGCCTCCAGTTTTATGGAGCATTTGCCCAAGCCTCACCATGCTTAGCCTGTCAGGATACTCTCTGTAACCAAGATCGAGGGGTTCCTACACCCACCAGCACTGTGCCAGCAAGTCAGGAACTGGGGCCTCGTACAAACACTGGCTGAGACAGTCCTGTGGCCACCTCTAAACAGAAGTTGGAGAAAGTGCGTGTGGTAAGCAGGATGGAAAGATGAGGTGGGGGTGTGATATTCGGTCCCCCAAACTAGTACAGCCTAGAAACGTATGTAGCTTTGGCTTCAATTTGCAAAGGACCAACTCCAGTCTTCCTTCAAAGGTTCCTGGTAAGAAGTTTCCAGAGCTTTTCTGACCTAGCAATTGGTTGACAGGCCCTCTGGAGGACAGTGGCTCCCATTGTTCTCCAGCCAAGGACACACCTGAGCCAGGAGCTTGATGGAGTTTGGTGAACCAGCAAGAGCTGGGCCAGAACACCTTGTGAGGTCATCTCTTTGCAGATCCACAGAGCCCTAATGGACGCCAAGGGTACAGAGACCTGTGTCTAATGCTTCTGAGCTGGATCCAGGAGCAGGTGCAGATGGCTGATTCTTTACAGCATGTGTCTTCTGCATGGTAGATGGAGAGCCACCAAACAACGACAACATAGAGGAGGGTAGGAGTCCCCAGCTCACCCCCTGCTCTCTGAAGCTGGCACAGGGGGTTGAAGGTGAGAGTCACTTTAACTATATGGGTGCTGACTGAGAAAGCCATTTCCAGCAGAACATCATCTGAGGCAGTGTGTGTTTTCCAGCCTCTCTCTATAAATATGAGACAGAGTCTCAAATGAGGAACCGTCCCAAATTGTTAATACTGATGGTCAACTTGACAGGATCTAGAGTCACCTAGGAGACAAACCTCCAGGCATGCCTGTGGGGGATTATCCACACTGGTGTGGAAAGACTCTCCTAATTGTGGGCAGCACCATTCCTGGACTGCATAAAAAGGAGAAAGTGAGTTAAGCATGAGCGTTCATCACTCCCTGCTTCTTGACCACAGACACGTGACCAAGCTGTCTCCCTCGGCCATGCCTTCCCCACCATGATGGACTGTGCCCTCAAACTGAGAGCCAAAATAAACCCTCTTCCTTCCTTCCTTAAGTTGCTTTCTTCAGATACTTTGTGACAGCAACAAGAAAAGTGATTAATCGAGTTGGAACAGCACTTTGGCATCCTTGACTAGAATGTGAGTTTCTGGAATGTTCTCTAAGGGAAGTGACACACTGTGCTTCCACTGTAGGGGGCCACATAGCAGATGCTAGACAGATGCTGCTCCAGGGGTACATGGCAAAGTTCCCATAACCACCCATCTGACTCTAAAACCACCCATGCTATAACTTATCATCACCAACACTTTACAGGCAATGGAGCTGAGGCTCAGAGATGTGGGGACCTGCCTGGGTGCTAGCTGACCCTGAGCTGGTTCCATTAACTCCAGGTGACAACTGAGAGGTTGAACACACACAAGAGGGAAACCCTGGGCTGGGCTCTGACTCTGTGGAGCCTCTATGGGATTCTGCCCCTAGCAGGAGAGCTGCCTTCCAAGACAGGTGAAGAGCATAGAAAAGAACCAGTCTGAACTGCCAAGAGAATCCAGCATCTTTATTCACACTGGCCAATTCGGCAGGAGGCAGGCAGGCTGAGGGTAGTTTTGTAGACTCATCCTTCACGACATTTGGCAGGCCCTGCCTATATGACTTGGCCATATGCCGTGGCTCCCTTGACGGTAAGCACCAGAGACACCCTCCCAGGGCCACCCCTGCCCTGGGTCTGCAGAAGCACCAATGGACGGAGGCTACCTCCTTCTGAGAAGTTTTGATAGCCTGTCGTGGATGAGTGAAAGGTTAGGGGGCCACCGGACCACACACCTTGGAAAAAACACCCAGAAGAAGGATGCTCCCAACTTTGGCCTCACCCAGGGCCTGTCTTGGCAGCATGGCTCAGAGAAGGCCTCCAGCTAACCTGAATGTCACCAGTTTCAGTCCCCAGACCTGCTGAGGGCTGAAGCCTGGGGCCTCTGTCCTGCCCACTACCCATGACGTCTGGAAAAGTTGCATGAGCAGGAGAAGCCTTGAGGTGGGAAGTGCCTCCTGAGGGCCTAAAGCACCTTCACAAGCCCAGTGAGGCAAGGCACTGAGGGGCCAGGAGGGTCACAGAGCACCTGGGGCCGGAAATGGTAGTCTGGCCATGGCTAGAAGTCCTAGGAAAACATGCTCCAGTGCCTTGAGCAAGAGGAGCAAGAGGCAGGGAATACGCAGGTATTCTCACAGATCAGGGTTACTGTACCAGCTGTAAAGGGAGCAGGAAGAACAGACTCCACGTCCCAGAGGCCCTTTCACTGCCAGTGCTTCTAAATTCCCAGGTCTTCTCTGGGCCAAGGCCCTCCCTGGGCTTTGCTTTAATGTTAGGCATCGGGCAGGAGGTGAAGGAGGTTGAGCAGGGGACGCTACCTCCAACTCAAAGACTTGTGCCACCATGGGAGCACTGTGGGAGAGATCCACAGTGCCTGAGCACTCAGACCTACAGGAACACCCACTATGCTCTCCAGTCTTCTCTGTACCCACTTAAATGTGTCCCGCCCCAACCCAGGCTGCTGGGCACTCACTGGGGGAGGGGCAGGACCTATGTCTGCCTTGCCTGGGTTTTCCCAGGGCCTGGCACCAAGTGGGTGCTCAGTGTTTGATTAAGTGAATGGTGGTTCTAAGGACGGGCTGGAAAGGAGGGTGGAGAGGGATGGAAAGGGCAAAGAAAACAGGAGGGTGAGCAGAGAATCTGAGGATGCTGATGCTGGGAGGCTCCTAGAAGGTCGGGGGATTCCAGAACGTTTGGAAAATCCCTAGAATGTTGGAAATGCTCTACAGCCTGATTCTTCAAGTGTGGTCCATCAGCATTTCTGTAAAAGTTGCTAGAAATGCAGAATCCCGGGCTCACCCCCAACGCTAAGCCAGGGACCAACACCAAACACATTGGAGGGTGAGAAGTTGTTCTGGAGGCTAGGAAATTTCTGGACTATTTGAGCCTGAAAAGCTCTGAAAATGAGGTCATGAAGTGAGGCGGGTGGGAACAGACCATGAGGGAACAAGGCAAGATGGTAGAAAGGATCAAAATAAATGCCCCCCCACTTCCCTGGGGTGGGGGTAGGGGGTGGGGGGGTGAACTTAGCCTGAGGGATGGGCAGGACCTGGCTTTAGCCACCAGCCTCTGAGCTGCCTGGGGAAGCTCAGTGGTCCTCTGGCTTGATCAGGTGGCCGCTGAAGGTGATGTAAGTGTCCATGCCATCACTGTAGACAGCATTCTCCCGATCACGTTTGAAAAGCCGCACCCAGACGCAGTCACCCTGAGCTAGCTGCAGCATCACACTCTGGCTCTGCATGATGCTGCGCTCACTGGGCTGCGCGTATAGGATGACTGCCGCCTTCTCGTTGTGGACCACATGCACGTAGGTTTCCTTGTAGTTCCAGCTGTGCACGTTAAGGCTGAAGAAGTAGAGGCCTGGCAGGGGAGCCACGAAGCGGCCGGTGGCCATGTCGAAGTGGCCATCTGTGTTCACAAAGACCCTGTCGAAGAGCAGAGGCAGGAATTCCTCGCTGCTGTGCAGGGCCGTCTTGCGTCCCACGGAGAAGGCCGAGTAGTGGATCTGGCATGGGCTGCCAGGACTGCCTGCCTGCCCCTTGTCACCTTTGGTACCCTGAGGGCCACGGTCCCCTCGAGGACCCTCCTTGCCTGATTTCCCTGGTGTGCCCAGAGGACCTCGGTCCCCTTTGTCACCTGTAGGGATGTTAAGGGGAGAAGTCAGGGCAGGCACCTAAACCCTTTGTTTTGTAAGGATCTGCCCTTGCCCCAGGCCCAGAGAACGAGCTAGCGTTTATTGAATACCTACTACAGGCCAGGCACATCCCTCTGCAGAAGCAAGACTGAGACCATTTAAAAGATCTAGACTATGTTCTGTCCCCAGTTTAGCCTGAATTTCTTCCTTGGAAGGGAGGGTGGGGCAGGCCTCTGAGAGGCCCGGTCCAGGATGACAGGCAGGTGAGGCAAGGTAAGACTCACTTTGCACTTCTGGTCAGCAAAGGAACCCAGAAAACAACCTTGGCCATGACTTGGGAATTTCTGTGTTTGGAGCCTTGGGTTTCTTTTATATTTTAAAGGGATAAGGCCTACCTCACAGGTATGTGAGTCCTTATTTGGCAATGAGGTGGCAGGAAGCCCATTCAGCATGACCCAGTCCATCTCTACCCACTGGAAACTGGTGGCCTCCAACCTAGTCACTCTCCCAGCCCTCCCTCCAGGCTGAATTTGAACATGGCAGAGATGTCCACCTCATACACCTAACGAGGGCTGACCCCATGTATTTTCTGACATCTAGTCCAACATCTCAAGTCACTCTGATGAGGGAGTTAAGGAGTTGTGTGCTCTCCCAGGTCCCCTTGACCATGATGGTGGCAGCCAGTGAGGGAGGCACAGATCCTTGAGGGCTGGCCAGAGGGGAGTAAGATGGGTGTGTGCTCAGCTGTGGACTAGCTCCACAGATGCCACCTCCTGACAGAACCACCTCACTGAGTGGAGCACATTTGAGTGCTCTACCCAGCCTGAGGGAGGTAGAGCCAGGTGGTTGTAAGGAGACAGTAAACCCAGGAGGTCAGCCTGACCCACGGGGGGATACCCAGGTGGCCTCCTCCTACAGAGAACTGGCTACCTCTAATAGCCTCACTGGAGGTAGCCAGGTCTTAGTCTGGACAACCACAGGAAGGGCTAGCAGCCCCAGGCCCCTCCACCTCCACAGAGACAAAGCAAGCACAGTTGTGCTGTGGAGACCACAGGGCAAGGAGAACAGGACAGGAAGTGTTTTCACCCAAGCAAAGGACTTAAATGAGTGGGAGTCTCCAGTACCAGCGAGCCACCAGAGGTGAGTGCCCTCCTTTGTCCCTGACAACAGATGAACCCAGGAGAGCTCCTTCCCCATTAGACACCTACATGGTGGGAGGAATGATCTAGTCTCTACCTCAGGGTGCCATCGTGAGCAAAGACATGTCAAGGATGACAGGAGTGTGGCCACAGCAGTCACTGGCTCCATCCCTGTGGCAGGACTAATTCCATTATGTCTGATGATTACGCCTGATGCTGTGTGACAAGAGGCCGTCCCCACCTCCAGCCATAGAAGCCCCAGGACCCTCCACTTCTATCTCTGACCCTTGCTGTCCACTCTGCTCAAACCATCCTGATCCCACTGGAAGAAGCCTGGGTCTTGGTAGTGGCTGGTGGTTCCAGAGCCCCATTCTCTTTCTCCCTGTGTTGGCTCCTTTCACGCCCCCTGTTGGGAAGCCCCTCACCCTGTGAGCCTAAGCTTGCAGGTCACCTTCCCCAGGAGCCCTCTGCACCTGCCATGCATGCTCTGCAGCCTGGACTCCACACTATACCCTGATATTCTGCCCACCTTGCAACTAATGGAGTCTTTCAACCTTTAATCCCATTCTCTTGAGTAATCTTTATTGCTTATGACCTTGCCCAATCCTTGAGCTCAGAATGGTCCTCAAACATCCTGGGTGCCTTGAATATACAGATGGAAGGAAGGCAGGACTCATATGGGGCCTGTCCTGCTTTCTCCTGTTCCTCCTTCTCTTCTTATCCCCTGCCAGCCCTGCCACAGCCTGCCCCATGTGAGAACTCACCCTTCAGTATGGTGATATTGATGTAAGGCCTGACTTCAGGCACGATATAGGGGGAGATGGGTGACAGTGGGTCCTCGGGGTCACAACACCGTCGGCAGCCCTCAGGGAGGCGGGAGGCCACAGATTCCCCAGAAGTGACTTCCTCCATGGGGACTCCAAACACAAGAGGAAACAGGAGCGCTGCCCAAAGGGGATTCAGGCTGGCTGTCCCCATAATGATCTGGAAGGATGGACAGAAGCCACATTTGACTTAGTATATCTGATGTACTAATACTTGTGGATGACACTGTCTCCTGAAGCCAGGGTGATCCCAGGACAACTTGGAGAGCAAGGTGGGATCCCCTGCAACAGGTAAATCTGAAGCCACCTGAAAAGCAAGTTTGAGGACGCCAGACTGGCTGCTGAGCCTTCTGGTACTCACCACCGTAGCCACTGCCACTGGTCTAGGAAGAAGGAAGCCCCTGTGGAGACAGTCAGGGCAGACAATGGTCCCAGGCCTTTTTGGGGGAGCTGAGGAAAATGCCCAGCTGTCCACACAGATAAGTAAAGAGATGAGGCTGTTTGCTGGCCATGGCTCCCACCACCTCCAACAGACCCCTGCCACAGGTAGCAGCAGGTACTAGGGGCTCCAAGGACCAAGACATTGGCTTTGTAGCACCTTTAGGCAGAACGAGAAGGCATCCCTCTCGGGGGAACAAGTCAGAAACAAAGAAGTCCCCTTTGGAGGGACACTAGGCTGAGGAGTGGGCAGCTTAGCAGGGCCTCATCTCTCAGCACCTTTGGGCAGTCAGCAACCCACATGCCCCACCCTTGCCCAGAAGCCCTGCTAAGGCTCAGAGTTAAGTCATTGGAAAGTGGTTATGTCAATCATGATAGACCTACCAACCAGCCACTAAGGTGGTAAATTAGAATTAAGGGGCAGAACCAGGAGGGCTGAAAATTCAAAAGGATCAGAATTAGTGAAGTTCTGTCTTAGGCCTTGAACATGAAGGGGTCCTGAGTTTCCAGTGGGACAGGAAGTAGGCCGGACACCCGCAGAAGAGCCTGGACTGGTGGGCAGGAAGCCCGCAGCGGGCCTTTGAGGTGGTAACAGCCTCTGGGGCTGGCGCCACCTGGTTATCACAGATCAGAAACGGCTTCTGAAACCAGACTGGTTTTTACACTTCTGGCATCTCTTTGTTTATTTCCTTTTTGTTCCCCTTTAACATTTAGTACAATTCAAAAATATTTTTCTGTGGTTAATACGGGCTGAGAAGGTAAACGATGACTTCTGGAACCGCTATGAATAAAGGTTAGGTGTTAAAGGGACAGGAGCTCTGGGTTTTCTCCCCTGGGACTAGGCGGCAGCAGAGAGTGGGGAGGGATAGGCAGCTCCAGACACACCCCCTTTCTAGAAAAGTGAGCTGGAGTTTGCTCCACAGGACCGGTGAACGCCTCAAGAGATCAACCCTGCCCCATTATATTTTCACCTATAAGTCCAGGCAGAATCCTCTCCCTGTTCCTGGCCATAGCTAAGGCCCATCCTGTAGGGAAACTGGACATCTTAATGTCAAGATTGAATTCCCAGAATAGTTTACAAACTGTGTGACCTAGGTTTTATGGCTTTACCACTCAGGTCTTCCCACACCTTCATCCACATACAATATCAACATCTCTTCCCTGTCTGGGCTTATCAGATAAGAGTCCAGTCCTTCCTCTGTCCGGCACAGACCTCATCCCAGTGTCTGCATGGGCTAAAAGGCACAGAACTTCTCCCAGAGGGCTGCCAGGGTTTGAAGACATTTCTGTTTCCTACTGGGTCTGGCCCCAAGGGAGTCAAGCTCAGAGACACAGAACAGGGGCTCCAGGGGCAGGAAGCAGGAAGCAGGAAGCAGGGCCGCCTTCCCAGGAGCAGTGCTAACCACAACTGGGATTCCTCGCTGGCTCCTGGGGTGGGAGTGTGGATAGGGGTGGGGGTGGGGGTGGCACAACAAAGTGTGGAGGATCATGCCAACCATGGAGTGACCTTGGGGGCCCCCACTGCCTCCACTGGGAAGCTGGAGCCTCTTTGGGGCAGCAGAGTAATCCTCATCACCCAGGTGGGCAGGACTGAGCTGGGTGGTTGGAGGGGCGGTCCCTGCAGGAGCAGACAGAAGCCAGGAGCAGTGCAGAAGCACCAGGGAAGAACATATCTTCTGGAGGAACTAACTGGGCAAGAGGAAAAGAGCTGTGTGTCTCAGGAACAGCAGAACAGGGAAACCCCAGGCTCTGATCCCAGCCCCCAGCCCAGGCCGACGTAGACGGGCCTCCCACCACTCACCCTGGTCCTGCAGCCTCGAGCTCAGCTCACAGACCCGGGGCGGCCTCTGGCTCCTTGGCCCATGTCTGTGTTAATAACTTGTTGCTGGCCCGACCCCCAGGCCGACGGAGCAGGGAGGGTGGAGGATGGAGGGAGGGCGGAGGGAACGCTGAGCTGGCTTCCCATTCCCCTCCTCCTGCTCCCGCCCCTCCAGCCTAGGGCTCTGCCTCTGAGATACTGGGAGCCAGGCCGGAGCTTCTGTTTAACTTTTGTGGGTATCTGTTGCTCAGGCCTCACTGTGAGGTCCTGTCTGAGTCAAAGGCCTTGAGAATTAGACAAGATGGGGGTGTGTGGGGGGTTGAGGTCCTAGAAACGCATGGAGTGGAAATCAGAGGCGACAAGGAGTCAGGATTCTGCATCGCTTTGGAAAGGCAGGCAGCACCAGGAACTCCCCCAGCCTAGGTCTAGTTGGAACCCAAGAGCCATCTGCCAAAAGCTATACTGACAGGGAGGGTGGCATAGAGGGTACCGGTACCCATCCTCCATCACAGGCACAAATCCTGGCACTAGTACACAGTAGCCAGCAACTTGGCTAGGCACTGCTTCTCCCACCAGGGTAGCCAAGGATTTTGCTTGCCCACAGCACATAAGTGCTGGATCAGCAACTTGGCTAGGCACTGCTTCTCCCACCAGGGTAGCCAAGGATTTTGCCCACAGCACATAAGTGCTGGACGAAAAATGGCTTGGTACAGGATGGCAGAGTGGGCATCATGACCTCTTCAGGCCCAGGTGAGGAGCAGCTCACCAAAGTCATCCTCTTCTGCCCAGAATCCTGTCTTAACTGATTCAACCTCTTGGTCTCCTAGAGTCAGTCCTCTTATAGAAGCGACCCCTGAGAAGTTCACAGGGGTGCAGCCTATGTGCCCTGGGTCTGAGCAGGACCCTGTCTGTTTCCTCCTGGACAGGGTGGGGGATGTTTGGCAAAGGCTTCCTGGGGCCAGAGACCCAGTTGCAGACTGCTGCAAATGCCCCTCACCCTCTGCTACCCTTCCACTTCAGGCTTACTGCCAAATAGCTAGGCTTCATCTTTCTCTGGGGACCTTGGTCCACAAAAGGTGTGGCTGCAAATGCCCCTCACCCTCTGCTACCCTTCCACTTCAGGCTTACTGCCATAGCTAGGCTTCATCTTTCTCTGGGGACCTTGGTCCACAAAAGGTGTCTAAATTCAGTATCTCACCCAGCCCAGGGTGAGGGGGCAAGTCGGCTAGTTGGAGGGACTTGACAGGCCCATCGCTCTCCAGTCTGCCACTGTTCCCATAAGGCACCTTCAGAGAATAGAGAAACAGAGAAGAGGGGGACAGACTTAGGTCTGGGACTTCCTGGCCCCACTCATCTACTTAGCAACCTGCATGACCAGAGCTGTCTCTGGGCCTTGGGATTCCTGTATGTTTGGAGGACAGTTCAACATCAGTTATCAGGCCTGGAAGGGCCTCAGAGATGATCTAATCCCATTCCTTAATCTTACCAGAAGGAACACTCTGGTTGAGGGAGGTCAAGACATCAGTACAGATCACATACAGAGTCCAAGTTGGGAGGACAGCTAAACTCTCCTGACTTCTGGCCAGGTGCTGCCCCCCAAAACAACTTAGAACCCCCAAGTCCATTCAGCCGTGCAAAGGGGCTCAGAAGAAGGCAAAGGGACGGTGGCCATGGGGACCACTGTCAGCCCCACACTGGCATGGCCTCTGCATGGCCCTGCCTGAACAGCATTCCTAGGGCACAGAGCCAGGCCTGCAGGAGGGCTACCCTCCCAAGCTGCAGCCACTAGAGCAAAGGGCTGAGTTAGCAGCCTGGGGGAGGGGATAGCTCCAGGCAGTCTCAGCCCTCTGGCATTGGAAGCCTGAAAGGCTAGGGAAAAATGGATGAAAGGAAAGATAGATGGACAGAAGCAGGCTGGGGGTGGAGTTGTAACCAGAGCTGGCTGTGTGCCTAGCACCCTGCACCCCACCACACTCAGCACCCCCCACCCCCGCAAGGCCAGGCTGTTCAACATTCTTAACAGACCAGGCTTCCAGCCACTGACCTCAGCCATGAGGATGTCCCCGGCAGGTCAGGTGGCTTTGAGACAGAGCTCCAGCCTTTGGGTAGACACACTAGGATTAAGGCTCAGTTCCACATCTCTGAGCTGTGTGACCTTGGAACAGTTTCCTTACCACTCTGAGCCTTAATGGCCTTGGACCAGATGGACCTGCAGAAGCCCGCAGAATTTCATGAGGGCCTGGAATCTGCTGTCTACGGGTGCTCCTTCCTAACTATTCCTCAGTGACTCGCCTTGGTTACGTCCCATAGGCATGAGGTGTGTGCCCACCTTTCTTAGCACATCCACAGCAGGAACTCTGGAGCCCAGAATGCCCTCCACACCCTGTCATAACCCCCTATCAGCGATGGTGCACTCCGACCCACCAAGGCCAGAACCTTATGTTGTGAGTCTGTTTCTCCCCATCCTTTCCCGCCAGGGCAATGACACAATGACGCCCGCAGTCATGTAAATCATGGATAATTCACAGTTCCAGTTGTTCAAGTTCAGTGCCAAGTTAAGATCTGAACAACGGAAAAGGCGAGCGCCACCTGCTGGAAAGAGCCAGAATGCGACACCCAACACCCGACCAGCCCATCCCTGGCTTGGGGAACCAAGGGAGCGATGGAGGCATTCCTCCAAACCCCAGACGCCGGAGAGTGGGCAGGGTCCCTCTGCCATGCAGCCGAGCGAGGCCGAGCAGATCCGAATAAAGCGGAGCAGAGCCCAGTCCGGCCGAGCAGAGCTGAACACAGCCGAGTACAGCCGAATCGAGTCGGGTTCAGCCGGGTGGAGCCGAGTGTGGCGGAAAAAAGCCGAACGAAGCTGCGCAGGCTGCCACGGGGTGAGGGGGCGGGGCCTAAGGTCCTGCGGCGCCCCCTGCTGGACCTAGCATCAAGTGACCTGTGAGAGATCGATCAGGTCACCTTGGGGTCCTGCCACAGTCCTGTAAGATAGACGTGTGCGGCGCATTTCAGGGATGAGGAAACTGAGGCTCCACCGAGTCTAAGGCTGGCTTATACGCACTCAGAGCTAGGGAAGTGAAGGAGCTGGGGTCCCCCTGATTGTGCATGGTCGAGATCTCCCCTGCCACTACCAGAGTGCACACTGGGTTGTTTGCTTCTGTCTCCCGGTGATAGAGCCCATTATTTACAGCCAGAGCAGGCAGAGCTGAGACACCACAGCCTGACAGATGGAGAAAGCCGGCTCCGGACGTGTTGACCAAGGGCTGCAGGGCAGCAGTTCCCATGAACAAATATTGACACATTTCCTGGCCATTAATGCAGAAGGCTGTGAGAGGATATTCTGTTCCTTCCCTGCAGAGCTTTGAAACACCCTGCCTCCCACCCCAGGCCTCAGTTTCCCCTCCTGTAACAGGGTGGTGGCAGAGGATGTGGCCAGAAGCCTAGGTATCTGCAAAAGTGAAATGTTTGCATCCCCACTGTTCACCCCATGGTACACCCGCCTGGTTTGCCTGTCCTCAGCTGAGGAGTGCTGGGCCTCTGGGAAGCAACCCAGGGCCTGTGTGACATCAGCAGTCCCTGTGCTATATGCTCTACCCAGGGGTATTGCCTGCAACTAGGGAGCTGACTCCAGTAATCTCAGAACCACCACCACCACCACCCCGGCAGCCTGAACCCCCAACGTTCTGGACCTCACCCAGAAGGTCTTAGACGCCCCCACCCCACCCCATGAACACATTGGACTGGCTCAAATCTGGGACTTTGCTTCCATAAAGTGCATGTGATGTCTAACACTTGTGTATTATGTATGGGTGCCTGTCACTGGCCTAAGCTCTTTACAAATGTTAACTCATCTGAACCACAAAGCACTTCCTCATCTCAGAGTGGAGGAAACTGAGGCAAAGAGAAGTTAATTAACTGGCTCAAAGTCAGACAACTGGGGAATGGAGCTGGGACTTAACCATAGGGCAGTTTCAGAGTCCACATTGTCTACACACTGACACTTATCTCTGCTGTCCCCTCCTTGGCTCCTAGGTGACCAGCCTGACCTCTACTCCAAGCCTCTGCCAGTTGACAGAGCTCACTAACCACTTGTTGAATGAAAGATGAGCAGGTTGGTTTGACATATCTTCCAGGGAGGGACCCAGGAGAGGGAAGGTCGCTGACTGTAGGACAGTTGGGCAGTGGCCTCTACAAAGTGCGACAGCCAGGAATTTTAACAAAAGCTTATTGTGTCACCCAGAATGAGGGTACATACCTGTAATCCCAGCATCTGGTAAACTGAGGTAGGAGGATTGTCCTGGATTATAGAACGAGACTTTGCCTTGAAGAAAGAAAAATAAAAACAAGGGCTCAGTTGGTTAATTGCCTGCTACATAAGCATGAGGCCCTGAGTTTGGATCCCTAGCACCCACATAAAAAAGTTAAACATGATCACGTGCATCTTTAACCTTAGCACTGGGTTCAGTGAGAGACCATATCTCAAAAGATAGATAAGAACAATCAGGAAAGTCCCAACATTGGCCTCTAGACTCCACATATGTGCACACATACACATGCATGCACACACACACACATGCATGCACACCCACACCTACCCCCCCCACACACACACACAAGTTTCTTGTAACCCAGTTCTGGAGTCCAAAAGTTCAAGGGCAAGACATCAAGGTAGTTGCTTCTTTCTGAGGGCTCCGAGTCTGTTCCAAGCCTCTGCTCTGGCTTTCTGGGGTTTGATAGCACTCTGAGCAGCCCTGGGCTTAGAGAGCGTCACCCTGGTCTGTATGGGGGGTTGGATTTTTGAGGCAGGGTGTCATGCAATCCACACTGGTTTTGAGCTCCAAGTGCTCCTTAGCTTCCTCCCAAGTGCTGGGATCACAGGTATGCACCACCCCATCACCCCAATATTTACCTCCGTTCTATCCCTGTAATGACACAAACATGTTAGAGGTCCACATTACTTTATTTACTTAAAATATTTTTAAATTATTTATTTTTATGTCTATGAGTGTTTTTCCTGCATGTATGTAAGTACACCCAGGTCATGCAATGCCCCAAAGAGGCCAGAAAAGGGCATCAGATCCCCTGGAACTAGAGTTATGTGTGGGTGTTAGCCACGATGTGGATACTGGGAACTGAACCTGGGTCCTCTGCAAGAGCAGTTGAGTGCTCTTATCTACTGAGCCCTCTCTCCAGCCCCAAGGGTCCACCCTTCTTGTCTGTAACCCCCCTCCCTATTTACATCTGCAAATGACCCTTTTTCTAATAGGAAGGGCATGGGGTGGGGGTTAAGACTCTTCTGGGTCCTGTGGAGCCCAGGCTGTCACCTCCTTTTGGGACAGTGGCCTACATCACCTTCTGGGTAGAGAAGACCTCGGTGATCTGCCACCTTAGTTTCCACAGCCCCTGGCTCTGCAGACCCCCAGCTCTTCCCCTGCCATACTGTTTCTGACGCACAAACTTCTGGTCCAGAGGCTGGTGGCCATGGCCTGTTGCCAGGCAACTGCTTCTGAGAGACAAGTTCAAGGCAAGATCTTGAGTCAGCAACTTTGATGGCTAGAGAAGAGGACTGAGGCAGGCTGAACTGTCACTGCTCTTCTCTCTCTGCTCAGAGTTCTCAATTATAGATTCCAGCCCTGAACCCCAAAACAAGCTTCTTGCCACCTACATACTCTTACTTGTTCCAGATTGCACAGTCCCTAAGCAGGCTCGTCATGGTGTGACTGTAGCCCCCTGGAACTATGAAATACAATGGCCCCCTTCAGGCATTCATTCTGGAGGCTCATGTGAAGGGACAGAGCTGTGGTGACAAGTCTTGAGGGCACAGATGAATCAGGCATCACCCCTGCACTGCAAGGACAAGGTTATCAGATGCATGTGCGTACTCATGCACTTTAGTGTACCCCAGCAATGACACCCCGTGTTGGTCAGTTCAGGGCCATGGGAGAAGAGGATCCCCAGCCCAGGTATTACTGCCAAGTAATACTCGGGCCCCAGCAGGCTGTACCCACACAACTGCCTCATGGAAAGCCTTGACACGTTTGTGGCCAAGATAACTTGAGCACCTAGTACACGCCATGCATTGAACTCAGTCAGGGCTTCATACATACACACACACACACACACACACACACACACACACACACACACACCTGCATGATCACCAGCCACCGCAGCCACAGTAAGCCTGTGTATACTCAGCCTGCTGCTTCCTGACCTTCCATCCCATATCTCTGTCCCTCCCACTATTGGCCAGGCCAGACTGTCCATCACACTGCCTCACCTTCTCTCTGACTGGAAAGGTAGGCACATGATCAGTCATCATACCCTACAGCCATGCCTTTAATGATTGACCCAGGGGACCATCATGTGACCTAGTTGTAGCCAATCAGTTTTCTACTTTGAGATTCCCTCTTCGGATAATAGAAAAAAGAGTTATCTGTTGTTTTAGGGTAGAGATCTTCAAAGGTATAGGCTCAGGCTTTCAAGGACCTCTGTGTGATCCTTGAAGGACTTGGATGTCATAGAAGAAACCACACAACCACCCATACTTAAGGACACACAGAAGAACTGGCCCAAGCCACACTAGTATCATGTGTCACCATCTTTATTGACAGGGGCTAGGGGCAGAAGCAGCAAAGGATTTCTCAGTTGACCTCCTAGCTCCCTTTGTAAACCATAGCTCCCCTGCCCCGGCCAGGAAGTCCAAACCATTCCTTTACCACCACCCTCAGTTCCTTCTTAGAGGAGCCCCAGACCAAGTCCCAGGGCTGGGCACCACACAGGCCTGAGTTTGTGAACTTCCTCCTCCTGGGATGACCGGCTTTCTCCTCAATCCCTGCCTCCCTAACCCTTGGCCTCTGACCCCAACACCCTATTTCTCATGGCTTGCAATGTCCTCACCTCCAGGAGGTGACACAGAGGCCACTTGCGAAAGGAGCAGGGGTACAGGTTGAGCCTAAGGCAGGGGCATACCCACTTTGTATCCAACATGTACCACCCATTGTGGTGAGATGAATGTGGCAGCTCACCCAGCAGGATTCAATTCTTTCCCCAATTCCAGAAGACAGGTAAGGTGGAGAGCTGCCTCCATACCATAATGGGGACACTGAGGCCCAGAGAGGGAGGGGCCAGTCAAGAGGCTTGAGGTGAATAGAAGATCCAGGTTCTCAACTTCTGGATCCTTGAGTTCCCTGAGGACCCCAACTCTGTGGAGTGGGACAGGGGTGGGGTTAGGCAGAAGTTCCAACCTCTTCAGGGCCAGCCTGGCTTTAACTGGAAGGGCCATCTCTGGGGTTAACCTGGACCATGACTGCTCCCTATGACTCCCTTCCAACCTAGTCACATCATATGAAGCCTCAGAAATACAGATGGGGAGGCCAGGGATTGTTCACCCCTCCCAGCATTCTGGGGAGCCAGCTCCACTCCCAGGGCCCCCATCAAGGCCTGTGCCCCTCTCACTAGCTCCATGGACCCTCCAGGGACCCTTCTGGACCGTCCATGATTCCCCTCCCCCTGAATCTTTTCCTGGAGACTGTTTCCTCTCACCATCAATACTGCAACTGAGCTTAGCCCAAGCAGCCAAGGACGACTCAAGGTCACAGCACAGTCTGTTCTCACTCTTCCTTCCTCTCCCTTTTCCCTCTTTCTCTTCCTAATACCTCTCTCTCCTCTCCTCCCTGCTTCCTCTTGGATCCATGCCTCCTTGTCATCCTCTCCTCATGCTGATGGTAGACTCTGCCCTTCCATCAGGTCCATGTGGGTTGGGTCCCTGGCTTGCTCTCTGGGCAAGAGACAAGCTGAGGACTTCGGGGGCCTGAAGAGTAGCACAGGGAACTTAAAGGAAGCTGCCCTGGGGAACAGACAGCTGATTTCAACAGGGTGAGCTAGGCTGTGGGTGGCCTAAGCCTCTGCAATGTGAGGGTAGGTCTCTAAGAAAAGGGCTACAAAACTGTAAGTAAAAATCAGATGCAGGCCATGAAGGAGCCTAAGCAGCTGGAGACCCGGAAGCTCAGATTTATTAGCCTCTTAGAAAACTCGCCTCTTTCCTTGTATCCAGGAGCACAGGAGGCCCAAATGACCCCCTGGGATGAGGACCTGGAGGGGCAGTGGGGGAGGCACAGTTGTCTAGCTGGGGGAGGCCTGGGCAGGAGCAGAGCTGGTCAAGGCCACACAGCAGCATGAAAAGAGGCTGACCTGGGGCCCGAGTGGTCCTATCCCACCCCACCAAGTTACACTTTCTTCAGTCTCCAGGCCAGCTCACCGGTATCCCTGACTCCCCAAGCTCTGGTGTATCCCTCTGAAAGCCAAGATACAGGCTGACTCCTCAGACACATCATCTCTCGGAAATCAGTTTGCTCCTATTCCCTTAACCTGGGCCCCACTCAGGAAAGACTGGACCTGGTTCAGAAAAGTCAACCCAGTAACGACACCCCCTATCCTCTTCCAACAGACCTCATCTAGGCTGATTATGCCCATCCCTGAGTCAAGAGAAGGCAACGAGGCCCAGAGAGGGCCAGTGACCTGCACAAAGTCACACAAGTCCTGATAAAGTGGGACAGAGCCCAGGTCTCTGAATATCCCATCACTGGCCCCTGGTACCTCAGTGGCTCCAAGAGGGCCAGCACAGCTGTATAGATGAAGCCAGCTTTCCAGCCACTGCTGGCTTGGACCCCTGGGCACAGGCACAGCCTCCACCCTTCTCCAGGCAAAGCTGGCCCCCTGAAGATCCCTACAGATAGCTCCTGCGCAGGGTGCTGGTCTTCTCCCCAACAGCGGCCTCCTGGGGTAGAAACAGTTGCTCCTTGGTCGCCACCGCGATGGGCTGCCCTTCCTGCCTGCTGCTGCCAGGCTGTGTGATCTGACCGACCCCTCCATTCATCTCCTTCCCTCTCCGTGCTTTCCCTTTCTGATCCTCCTCCCTTCCCCCGTCTTCATCTTCATCCTCCTCCTCCTCCTCGGTCTTTTCTGGAGGGCCAGCTCCAGGCTCGTGGCTGCGAACCCGGCGGGATGGTCGAAGCAGGATCCTGCGGAAACCCTGTTTGAAACGGTAGGAGAGGAAGCCGTAGAGGATGGGGTTGGCACAGCTGTTGGCATAGGGCAGCGCCACCACTAGGAAGTAGAGGCCGAAGAAGGCAGGCTCCTCGGGCAGCGGGCACACCACGTTGACGATGTTGAGCACATAGAATGGCATCCAGCAGAGGACGAAGAGAGCCACCACGGCCACCACCATGCGCGTGACCCTACGCTCAGAGCGCCGCCGCCGCTGGCACGTGGGCGCCTGTACCCACTGACAAGAAGGTGCCCGTACCCTCCGTGCGGCCGAGCGCACCTTCACCACAATGAGCAAGTAGCACAAGCAGATGACCAGCAGTGGCCCGAAAAAGCCCAGTGCAGCCGTGTAGATGATAAAAGCCGCTCGCCAGGCCGCTGCCGGCTCCGGCCACTGCATGTGGCATGTGCTCATGCCCTGGGGCACACCTGAGAAGACCACCACAGGCAGCACCACCACGGCGGAGGCCACCCAGACAGCCGCACTGACTGTGCGAGCCACAGGTGCTGTGCGCCAGCGAGACGAGCGCGTGGGGTGCACCACCGCCAGGTAGCGGTCCACACTCATGACGGTGAGGCAGAAGATGCTGGTGAACTGGTTGATGCCATCCACGGCCATGACCAGACGGCACATGAGAGAGCCAAAGGGCCAGTAAGACAGGGCATTCTGGGCAGCCAAGAAGGGCAGTCCTAGCATGAAGAGTTCATCGGCCAGTGCCAGGTTGAGGATGTAGACGCTGGTCACTGATGGACTGGCTGTGTGCCGCAGGACCACGTAGATCACCAGCGAGTTGCCCAATAGGCCCACCACGCATACCACCAGGTAGACCAGAGGGATCAGGATGCCACTGACAGCCAGACCTCCCAGGTTCAGGCCAGCAGACACATTTCCCGGTGTGGCATCCAGGGGCCAGGTGGAGGAGGCATTTCCAGGGTCCAAGGTTGTGGGCACCAGTGAAGGATAGGCAGGGGTGGCCATGGCCAAGGAGACGCCAGTCAGCAGTCAGCTACCGGCCTGCAGGAGGGAGGACACAACTCAGTTGTGGCACAGAATGGATTCCTCTGTTCTGCCCCACCCCTACCACCTTGAACTTGGAGACCTCCTGTGTGCAGACTCAGAGCTTGATGACCATCTTGTGCACTCTGCACAGCCCAGCAGAAAGAGAGGGGTGCTGTTCCCGTTTCCCACATGAAAAGCTGAAAGACCTCCTGTGTGCAGACTCAGAGCTTGATGACCATCTTGTGCACTCTGCATAGCCCAGCAGAAGGAGAGGGGTGCTGTTCCCGTTTCCCACATGAAAAGCTGAGTCTCAAAGAGGTGAAAGGGCTGACCTCTAGCAGGAAGCTAGGACATAATCATTTTGGTTCATAAAGTAACATGCTCTTTCCATGCTGCCCAGGCATCTGGGGATCGTGTTGTTCACCAACAGGTCTGAACCTTCAGGGGCTGGTGAGATGGTACAGTGGGTAATTCCTAGGACCCACAGAGTCTAGAAGGAGAGAACTGACTACCACAAGCTGTCCTCTGACCGCCAGACACATGCCATGGTGTGCACGGTATGCACATGTACAACACACACCAAACACACACACACACACATACACACACACACGTGCGCACAATGTAATTAAGCATTTTTTATAAATCAGATCTGTCAGTTTGAAAACCACACATCTCAGATGCTCAACCTAGAACTTAGGTCTCCAGGTGAACCCCAGAGGATCCACGAGCTCCCCCAAACTCCGAGTGAAAGTTGATATGTTCTAGTCTTTTCTAGCTAAGTCTTGCAAACTTTACTCAGATTCTTGATTCCAAATAGAATGAAGGGCAGCGGGCTCATGGGTGTTCCCTCTCCTGGGAGTCTGAGTTCTCAGCATCTCCCTCAATTTAACCATCATACTTGGTACCCCACCAAATGCCCTGCCCAGAGGGGTGATTGTGAATATGAGGGTGGGTGTGCCTAAATCCCTCCTCCTATGAGACCAACTCATAACAAACCTGCAAGGCACACAGCAGCCACCTCCCTTAGCTCTGTGTAGCAGGGACTCTGTTGGGCTCCCCTCTGGACTCCAATCTCCTACACCACAGAGACTCATCCAACTCTGGACCCTTTCCACTGTCTACTACCTGTCACTTCACACAGCACATATCCTATACTAGTGCATGAAGCATCGAATGAGTGAGTCAGAGGAACCCAGAGTGGGCTGCAAGTGGGCACCATGGGGAAAGGAAGTCTCTCTGGCCCCCTCAGGCAGAATGTTGCACCCAGGAAGCCCAGGAAGACCATGAGAGAGCTGCCCTACCCCTTTCCTTATGACTACCCTACCTGCCCTGCCAGGTCCCTGGGCTCCTGGCTACTTCCAACTCCTGCAGAGTGGGGTGAGGAGGAGTTTCCAAGATGAGACACTCTCCTTCCTGAGTCTATACTGACCCATCTGGGCTTGGACCCCTTTCCTGGGACCTAAGGTGCTTTGGGCATCCTGATGAGACTCAGAATATAGGCGGCTCCTGGGAAGGGGGGCGTCTAGCTCCCAACATGCTCCAGGGCAGAGAGCGTGCACAGCAGCTCCAAGTGCCAGGATTCCCAGCTATACCCAAGAATACCTGGGCTCCTGGACAGGGGAACCCTCCAAGCTGTCCTCAACCTACTGCGCTCTCCCCTCTCTTGAATGGGGTATGGGGAATCTGGACATTGGGCTGTGGGCTTCTATAAGGTTCTGTCAGAGCTAGCTGCTCCTCACTGAGCCCCCACTCCAGGAGGCTCTAGGAGAGACTAGTGTCAAGGCACTGATACAGTACCTGCATCCAGAGCCCAAGGCATTCCCACTGTCCTCATGGGCCAGTCAGGGAGCCAAGGCAGGCAAGAAGGGGCACATCTAGGAGGACCTGTGACCTGTCCCGTATTTCACAGACTGGCAGATAAAAGCCAGGTAAGGGCAGGCCCCTGCCTCAGTTATGGGCAGGCCCTGCTCTCCTGCTGGCCTAGGCAGACCTTGTCTGGCTATTCTTTGGGCTCTTGTATTCAGGATCGTGGGCCCAGACTTTGACTCTTAGGAGCTTAGAGATAGAATTTTAAATTCTTGGGACAGAATCTTGAGTCTCAGAGTCAGGTGTTTAGGCCCAACGACCTTGAATCAGAGAATGTCACAATTCCAAAAAAGTGGAGGCAAACCTTAGGCCTGGAGCTGTGGAATCTAGGACCTTAAAGTTCTGCTTTCCGGGTCTGGGTGGTATATCCTGCGTCACCAACCACCTTGTTTACTGCTATATGCAGAGTTTTATAGCTTTCCAGAAGGGTGGCCAATCAAAGGCAACCAGGCCATAGGAGGGAGGGGAGCACTGGGCAGAGCGAGGAGCAGGGAGCCAGGCCAACCTCATTTCCAGGCTTCAGGCACAAATGCCCTCAGGGAAGCTTGGGGTGTGCCCTGAGAATGGCCCCTCCAGCCCCATCCATTCACAGGCACCGCCCCCCCCAACACACACAACACAGAGGAACACAACTGCTCAGCAAGACATTCCTCAGGCCCAGGGTAGAGCACCCCTCCGGGCCCCTGGTCCCCTCCAAGACACCCTCCTTGCTGTGAGAAGTTGACAGGCCAAGCAGGCGCCAAGAGAAATCACAGCCTTCCACCAAGGAAGCCAGACCTGCAATTTCAATGCTGCCTTTTCTTTAAGGAGCTGGGATCCTGTGCATGATCTAGTTCCTCCTGGGGAGGGAGGGAAGGACTCTGCCTCCCCGTCTGGTTTATCTTTGGCACAAGCTTGCCTGAAAGCCGGGGGCGGACGCCACTCTGGGGACTGTTCAGGGGAGGAGAGACACACAGAGAGGGTGAGTTGCTGCCCTCCCAACCCCCCACAGCAATTAAGGATGGCCCCTCAGGCATGTCAGACACCCTAGTCACTCTGACTTGCTTCTCAGCCAACTCCTACCCCCTCCAAATTGCCAGCACTCAGCACTTAGCCTGTCACCCAGAACTCAGTCATATTAACAGAACCAAGCAGATCAACAAGGAGACCCTAAGGTGCAAGGATGCTCCTTGGCAGAGGCCTCAACTTACACCCTGAGACCCTTGGGGAACTCAAGAGGGAGAGAGGGAGGGGGAGGAAGTCGAAGTTCAGAGAAGTTAAGTGACCCCCACAAGGTCACTCAACTGGTGAATAAGAAACACAGATTCAAACCCCATCTGTCTACTAAACCATGCTGATTTCCAAAGACTTCAGGCTTAGAGCAGTCAAAAGTCAGGACAGCTAGAGACCATGCAAATGGAGGGCCCCTGATTCATGCTGCTTCTGTCTGCCCTCAACACCCCTGGGCCTTGTTCCAAAGGGGCTGGGACTATGCTAGTCAACACTGAATGGCTCCAACTCCAGGCCTGGACTTTGACCCCTCCAGGAATACCTCCTTAAGCCCTAGGCTGGGGACTTGGGCTCTGCTGCTAAATGTCTGGTGCCAAACTGCTGTGTGACCTTAAACAAGTCATTTCTCCTCTCTTGTTCTACCTCCTCCTACTAAAACCGAGACATGTGTACCCCCACCCTCCCAAGGTTGCTGCAAAGGTGAAGTGGGCGGGTGGGCTGCACCATGCCAGGACAGAGGGGAGCTCAAGGGTGCTGCATGCCAGCCCAGGAGGCCAGGCAGCACAGTCTATCTGCTTTGGTCTGGCTCTCACATTCTGCTGTAGGGAGAGGTTCCAGATTCTAGAATCACAGCACAAGATTCTGAGGTTAATATTCCTACCTACAGCCCACCCAGGGATCACCAAAAGCCCTGTTCTTTGCTTTCTGTGACTCTCCACTCTCCACCAGCCTCAGCCCCAAGTTCATCCTGGGTGGAGAAAGGGCTCAGACATCCCACCCTCCAAGATCCCCATGGGCCCAGCTTCCTTACCTGCCCAGGGGGCAAGGGCTCACCTCCTAACGGTCAGGCTGGGTAACATTCTGCAGCCAAATACCACTACAGCACGGCTAGCTGGGGTCCCACACAGTACCCACTCCTCCAGCACTTGCGGACTTGGGCCCCTCCTAGGCCCTCGGCGGCCACGTCAGCCCACATTGCCTCTCCCATCTGGTCCCTGGTCCTGACTTCCCACAGTCGCCTGGTGCATCACGCCCCCATCTCCAGGACACAGTGGGGGGCACAGAGGGGGATCTGCAGGCAGGACCCAGTGGGGGTGGAGGGAGGTACTTCCCAAGGTGAGGGGAATGGGAAAGAGCAGGGGATGGAAGAAGCCAATAGAAAATAAGGAAAGGAGGGTCGGTCGGAGGTGGAGAGAAAAAGGAGAGGGAGAGGAGACCGTGAGTGGGTGGAAAGGCAGAATGAGGGGGAGTGAAGAGAGATGCGCGATGAGAAGGAACAGAGGAGGAAAGGGAGGACGGAGGAAAGGAGAGACTGGATGGACAACGGAGGAGCAGGAGATGCAGAAAGAGGCAGAGACAGAGGGAGGCAGGAGGAAGGAGAACGAGGGGGTGGTAGAGACAGTGACAGAGAAGGATTGTGCCACAGATGGTGACATGGAGAGCCAGCAGGGGGGGAGCAGGAGGGATGCGGGAGGGGCCAGGAGGAGGGACTGAGGGCTGGACAGCAGGTGCCAGGCTAGGGGGCAGCAGGTTAGGGGTGGAGGCCGGGAGAGGGAGAAGCAAATCCTGTTACCGGGGAGATTTCAGCCACCCACGCTGGCCTTGGCTCCCTCGGGGGCTTGGAAAGAGAGGGGAGCTCAGGAGAGTGGAGAATGGGGCTGCCAGCCATTAGCAGTAGGACAGACCCAGGTCCCTGATACATAGTTCCGTTTGGGGTGATGATGTGGGGCTAGAGGCGGGAGAGAGGGCAGGATGGGCATCAGGTCAGAGCCCATATCTCTGACCAGAGACAGAGATCCCAAGCACAGCTGGACAGGCCTGAGAGAGGGTAGATGTGATCCAGGGGTTGGCTGGATCTGGATAGCCCTGGGCAGAGAAAAGAGCAGAAAGACGGAGTAGAAAGTAGGTCTACTTTAAGAACCAAGAGACAAACGTCAAAGAAACCAACAAAATTTGAATTATAACAACTACAATGGAGACAATTGCTCATAATATACATTGGCTAATGAGAAGGCCAGAGTTCCCCCAGGGAGGAAGTATTTTGCTTCATTAGAGTACAAAAGTAGTGGTCCTCAAGGTCAGACTAGTCACACATGTCCACCTTGAGACCTTTGCACAGGCTGTGTGGGCTGAGACACTGATCCCACCCCATCCCCATGTGCAATGCAAGTGGTCCTTAGGACAAGAAGGGCCCCCTAAACTTCCTAGGTCAGCCCTCACAGCCCTGATGCATCTTGTAGACACTTGACTGGGGATGAAGCACTGATGTCCTCTGTACCAGGTCATTAGTTCCCCAAGAGCCAGCTCTGTGCAGGTTCCCATGGTGCCGTGGACTGGCGGCAGCCTTCATCTCTCCGAACTTTAACTTCCTCCCCCTCCCTCTCTCCCTCTTGAGTTCCCCAAGGGTCTCAGGGTGTGAGTTGAGGCCTCTGCCCAGGAGCATCCTTGCACCTTAGGGTCTCCTTGTTGATCTGCTTGGTTCTGTTAATACGACTGAGTTCTGGGTGACAGGCTAAGTGCTGAGTGCAGGCAATTTGGAGGGGTTCATTCCATGACCAATGAGAGGAGGGAGGATGGATGGATGGATGGATGGATGGATGGATGGATGGATGGACGGACGGATGGGTGAGCGATAGAGGGGTGGGAAGGGGACTCTGGTCTAACCAAGCGTATGCTGGAAGCTAGAGAGTTAGGGGAAAAGGTCCTAGGCACCAGACTGGGAACCATCCCCTTCCAGGAGCCTTCCTCAAGCAAAAGTGACCCTAGAAGTCCTCCTGGGCCCTTTCTCTGGTGTGTCAGGGCAGAGAGGATGTTCTGGTTTGCTTTCTGTTGCTGTGATAAAACACTGACCAAAACCAAGTTGGTGGGGAAAGTGCTTATTTCATCTTACAAGTTACAGTCCATCAGTGACAGCCTCAAGCAGGAACCTGGAACTGAAGTAGAGACCACGGAAGAGTGTTGTTTGCTCAACTATATTTTGTATATAGCCCACGTGTACCTGCCTACCGATGGCACTGTCCAAAGTGGGTTGCACCCTCCTACATCAATTAGCAATTAGGACCATGCCCACAGACATGCCCCAAAAGCCAATCTGATGGAGGAAATTCCTCAGTTGAGGTTTCCTTTTCCCAGGTAACTTTTGTCTGTTTCAAGTTGACAAAAACCAACCAGCACAGTGGGAGCAGGGGATTCTGGGAATCTAGAGGAATCCCAAAGGGATGGCCCTGCCCTGTCTGGATTTGAGGTTCTAAAGGCCTCTCTGCTCAAAACCCCAGGATCCTTGACCCCAGACTGGACCTGGCCCAGCAGGCCTGTCAAATCTGCTGGGGCCCTGGCTGGCCTCCCACCAGCAAGGTCAACATTGGGTGCCCCTGTGTGATCTTGGTCTTGGCAAAAGTGGAGCCATATCTCCATCCTCTTCCTGAAGGGCTCCCATGGTGCTTATCACCATCAGACAAGTGGTTTTTCAGGAGCCTGGATCCAGGGTCCTCTCAGCCCTGAGAGATGCCAGAACCTTCCATCTCTCCTGCCCTTCCTTATGGTACCTAGGCAGACGCTGACCATGGGCCCAGGAAGAGAGTTACAACACAACCCATGGAGGGTGTGGCCATGTTGGAGGAAGCACATCACTGGGGGCAGGCTTAGAGAGTTCTTATGCCTTGTTGGCTCTCCAGTTGTGCTCTGCTTCCTGTACTTGCTTGAAGATGTGAGCACTTAGCTTCTGCTCCCACTCCAGCCACCTCCAATGCCATGCCTCCCCACCATGATGGACTCTTGCCCCTTTGGAACTGTAAGCTAAAATTAACTCTTCCTTTTATAAGTTCCTGTGGTCATGGTGTTTCTAGCACAGCAACAGAGAAGTGACTAATACAGAGCTTAAATTTCCTCCTGCAGCTGAGGCTTCCTCAACCCCCGGCCACAGGGCGTCTGGCCATGGTCCACAGGGAGAGAAAAGAGGCTTGTGGAATGGCCCCTGCACCAACCTCATTGCTTCTGCCTTAAACGTGCCTCTCTCGTGCATCTGGCTCTCCAGCCCAGAGCTTTCTCCTCACCAGCCTCTGAAGGGGTTCTGAATATGCCACCCCCAAATGCTGCTTTGCCACATTGATATTTTTTTAAAAACTGAAGGCACTTGAAATGAAGAAGGACACTGTGACCTTCTCTCTCCTTTTGAAAGCAGCTGAAGGCCCCTGGAGAGGCGCCCTCCCTGCACAGGGAGGGTGGTGGCCTGCTGGTTACCAGCATGGGTTCGGGGGAGGGAGGTCATCTACAGAGTACAGCTTTTATGCTAACCCCCATCTTCCCTGGTGTCAGCTGCCACTCATTCTAGCCAACACATGAGCACTTGAGTTTTGTCATCGTCCTGGGGGTCTTTGTTGGAGGAAACACGGGGGTGGGGGGAGCACTCACTTGTACTGTGCATATTAATAAAAATCACATGCCTTCCTCCTGTCAATCTGCCCTCTGTCTGTTCATTCCTGGCCCATCCAAAGACCCTAAGGCAGGAGAGGAAAAACATTCTGCCTCTGATACCACAATCCCTTCTGTGGCTACTCAGAAGATAAAGTAGATCTGTTAAAACACTTGGTCATGACTCAGCAGTTAAGAGCACTGGCTGCTCTTGCAGAGGACCAAGGTTCGATTCCCAGCACCCACACAGCAGCTAACAATCATCCATAACTCCTATTCCAGGGAATCCAACACCCTTTTCTGGCCTCTACAGGCATTGCATCCATGTGGTGCAGTTACATACATATAGGCAAAACATTCATACACATAAAAATAAACAGATTTTTAAAAAAAAATGTTAGTCACACTACTTAACTCCTTGAAACTCCTATGACCACCTGTTGCCATCCTCGCCATAGCCTAAGTGTCCCGTGCAATCTGCCTCTACTTCCCTCTGCTCTCATGTCACTTCTCCACTTCTAAGGTGCCATCACCTCAATCTGAAGTTCATGTGCTCCCCAGGCCCTTTTCACAGGCTGCTCTCTGTGTCTCCCTTCCCTCCACCTCTAGCAGATGTATACATGGCCTGCTCTGAGAGGCCTTCTGTAAACCGTACTTTTCCCTCATAGTGCCTGCTCTGGGCCCCCTTTACATCTGCAATGCAATTATTTTCAATTTCTAATTTGCTTTTGTGTTATTAAAGTATTGTGGTTTTGAAACCAATTGTACTATATATATTTGTCTTTTTGAGACAGGGTCTCCCTGTAGCCCCAGCTGTCCTGGAACTCACTATGTAGACCAGGCTGGCCTTGAACTGACAGATATCTGCCTGCCTCTGCCTCCCAAGTGCTGGACTACAGGCGTGCACCACCACGCCCAGCCTAATAGAATATATTTTTAAAAAGAAAAGAAAAGAAAAAGGGGCTGGGGAAAGATGACTCAGTGGTTAAGAGCACTGACTGCTTTTGCAGAGGACCTGGGTTCAATTCCCAACACCCACATGGCAGCTAACAACTATCCATAACTCCAGTCCCTCTTCTGTCCTCTGTGGGCATTGCACAACACAGGAGCACTTACACACATGCAGGCAATACACATAAAACAAAAATAATAAATAAAATATTTAAAATAAGTTGTACTAAAAAGGGTTATAATGACAAAATATAGACATCCCCCAGTGGCCCTCGTATCCCTCCCTGGTTTGTCCCAGAGGCAGCCCTGTCATTTAACTAGTTCTGTTTACCCCCACATTGCTAAGCATCACGTCACTCTCCCCACACCTTGCTCCCTCTCCCTTGCCCTGTTCTTCCCTCTTTGTATTTTAAAATTTTTATTGCATTTATTTCATGTATTTTGTGTGCATGAAAATGGGTATGGGTGTGAGCACATGTGTGCCATGTGAAAGTCAGAAGAGAACTTGGGCATCAGTTCCAACATGAGAGTCCTGGGTTTGAACTGGGGTCCTCAGGCTTGGCAGCAAGCACCTCTACCTGCTGAGCTATCTCACCATCTCATGTCTTGATATATTTTTAGATAAGAGTCTTGCTATGTCGCCCAGACTAGCCTTGAGCTCTCTCAGTCCTCCTGCCTCAGCCCCCCTAGTGTTAGTATCCTAAGCATGGCCAGTACACACAGCAGGAGAGCAGTTTTGATTTCTTACTCTCCTCTCTCCTCCCCATCCACTCAGCTAGATTGCTGTTAAAGGTGTAAACAGTCCTACGTGAATATCATTTCCTGTTCAGCCAGTTCATCATTGCTTTATTCATTTACCTGCTTTCTTAAAAAAAAAATCTTCAGGGGCTGGACAGTTAGATTAGTGGTTAAGAGCACTGGCTGCTCTTGCAGAGAACCCAGGTTCAATTCCCAGCACCCACATGGCAGTTAACAACTGCCTGTAATTCCAGTTCCAGTGGCTCTGATGCCCTCTTCTGATTTGGCATTGTACAATATGGGTGCACTTAGGCACATGCAGGCAATACACTCACTCATACTCATACACATAAAATTAAAATAATAAATGTAATATTTCTAAAAATCTTTGTTTTCTGGGCTAAGCATCTCTACCTGATCCCACAGCTTCATAAAAGTGTCACACTGCAGAGAGAATTGTCTTCTTAGAGACTAACAAGCTCCTCTCCTCAGTGCTCCTTGGTGCCCCGGAATCCTGTCTTTGTCAGAGAATCTGTGTTGCTTCAGCTTTTCCCTTGGCGCACCCCACTTTCTGGAGTCCTCATCTTCCTCTCTGGTGGTTTACTTTCTTGTTTAGGTGGAACAAGCCCTCTGGAACTTCCTGAGAAGGGCTGTGTGTCTGGAAACAGGTAACTTCTCTCTTGCATTGACAGCCTAGCTGGGTGTAAAATTTGAGGCTGAGAATCATTTTGGTTCGACTGATGGAGGTCACCTCTCTCGGACCTCGGACTTCCAGCCTTGCATGCCTTCCCAGTCACAGGTACCTATGAGACCCGGTCCCTTCCTAATAGTTCCTTCCTGGCTGCGGTGAGGTAAGCAGCTCTCTTATGATGTGCCCTCCCACTCTGATGTTCTTCCTTTGCTGTGGGCCTAAATGCCACAGAGCCAGCTTATCATGGGCTGAGACCTCTCCAACCACAAGTCAGAATACATCCTTCCTACCTTAGCTTGTTTATCCTAGGTATTTGTTAATGCCTCAATAAGTCCAACACAGAAATTTGGTGCTGAGAAGCGAGGTCATTTCTATGACAATTCTTGACCATGTAGTTAAGGAAGCTTTAGAACTGGTTTATGAGAAGAATTTGAAAAGGTCTGGAGAAGTAGGCTAGAGAGGCCCTAGAATATCAAAAGCAGCTCTTAGTGGGAGGTTCTGGTGGAAACCCAGAAGAGCAGAGTGCAATAGGAACCCAGATGGATCCTTTGCTCATGAAGTTTCAGATGGGAATGTACCTCTTCTAGAAACTGGACTAACACAGCTTTTTTGTTTCCTTATGTCAAAGACCCTGTCTACATTTTTTCCAGACCCTGAGACTTTGTATGAGGCTGAGCTTAAAGGTAATGGACTAACTAATCTGGCAGAGGAAATTTTAAGGCATCCCAGCATTCAGAGTACAACATGATCATTGCTAGCTGCTTTTAATCAGATTTACAGTGAGAATTGGGAGCAGAGTTTGAAAATCTTGTTGTTCGTTCAGAAAAAGGCAGTGATTAAAGTTGGTTCTAAGTAAGGCATGGTTGCTAAAGAGATTAGCATTGTTGGGGATGGGGAGATGGCTCAGCAATTAAGAGCACTTGTTCCTCTTCCTGAGTTCAGTTACCAGGGCCTATATTGGACAGCTCACAACTGCTTATAACTCCAAATCCAGAGGATCTAATGCCCTCTTCTGGCCCCTGCAGGCACTCACACACATAGCACATACTCACACAGACCTACACACATAAACATACATTAAAAAAAATCTTAAAGGGCCAGAGAAATGGCTCAGCAGTTAAGAGCACTGGCTGCTCTTGCAGAACATCCAGGTTTGAATCCCAATATCCACATAGTGGCTAACAACTATGCATAACTCCAGTTCCAGGGGATCCAACACCCTCTTCTGTCCTCTGAGGGCACTGCATGACATGGGTGCACTTACATATATGCAAACGTAGCACTCATACACATAAAAATAAATAAAACAAAAAAATTTAAATTAATTTTTCTTTAATCTTTAGAGAGGGAGAGCGAGAATGAGAGTGAGAGAGAGCAAGAGAGAGAGAGAGAGCAAAGAGAGAGAGCGAGAGAGAGCGAGAGAGAGAGAGAGAGAGAGAGAGAGAGAGAGAGAGAGAGAGAGAGATTTACACCATTAAGAGGAATCCAATATCTTATATCTGGACAATAGGAAAAGGCCCTCTCAGGAATTGGCTAGATTTCACTCATTGCAGGGTCCAGAGTATAAACGTGTGAACTCATTTAAAAGACTTTCCCAGCCAGGCGTGGTGGCACATGCCTTTAATCCCAACACTTGGGAGGCAGAGGTAGGCAGCTCTCTGTGAGTTCAAGGTCAGCCTGGTATACATAGGAAGTACCAGGCCAACAGGGGCTATAGGGAAACTCTGTCTCAAAAAAGACAGAAAAAAAAAAAAGACTTTCCTGACACAAGAGCACTGCCAGGCACTCTGCTGCCATTGCACTCCCTAAGAAGCTATTTTCCCAGGATTCATTTCACTATCCTCATCTGCCCAGGCACCAGAGGCTGCTGCAGCTGTGGTCCACAAAGACCCAGCTCAAGACAGTGGCAGCATCACACACATGGTGCTGATTTCTCAGGCACGTAGACTACAAGAGTTGAAAGGTCACAGAGGCTTCCATCCAGATTTCAAAGGAAACCCGGGGGAGGCCAGGCAGTGTTTGGCAGGGTCAGCCCCTGAGAGGGCGATGTGTAAAGCTGCGTGGGAAAGCCGAAGGCAATGGAGACCACAGGATGCCAGGAATGTGGAATACCTACCCATGAGAGACTAGAGCCGGACCAGAAAGAGGCCATGTGCACTAGAGCCAGCAAGTCCATATGGTGGGGTTACCCACATGAAGCTTCTGTCATGTCACCTTGTGCTCTGGATGCAAACCAAAGATCTATAGGATTTGATGTCTGTCCTAATGGGTCTTTCTTTTGTCTTTTCCCTTCTTACATTCTCTTGTTCATCCCTTTTAGAATGGGAATGTTTACTGTGTGATGTTTGTCTCAAATGTATAGAACTTAGGCTAGAGAGATGGCTCAGCGGTTAAGAACAGCGGCTGTTCTTGCAGAAGACCCGGGTTCAAATCCCAGCACCCACATGGCAACTAACAACTGTCCATAACTCCAGTTCTAGGGGATCCAACAGTCTCTTCTGTCCTCTGCGGGCATTGCACGACACAGGTGCACTTACCTACATGCAGGCAATACACACATACACATAAAAATAATAAATAAAAATAAAAATCTTTTTTTTTCAAAAGAAGATGGGCTGGAGAGATGACTCAGCAGTTAAGAGCACTTGCTGCTCTTCCAGAGGACTTGGGTTTGATTCCCAGCACCCACATGGCGGCTAAAAAACATCTGTAACTCCAGTTCCACGGATCTAACACCCTCTTCTGGCCTCTGCTGGCATTGCACGACATGGGTGCACTTACCTTCATGCAAGCAATACACGCATACACATAAAATAAAAATAATAAAATATATTTTTTAAAAGTATAGAACTTTCGTTTTGATTTTTGTGAGATGGCCTTGAGTCTGAGATTCAGTTTGAACTTTTGCTCAGTACTAGAATTGTTGAGACTTTGGGGAAAGTCTTAGTGCATTACTGGGCACGCACAGGACAGCCATGTTGGATGAAATTATGATCTTGCAGTTGTCTTTATTTGGAGATTAAGTGAGGTTTAAGGAAAGGTGTTTGGATGTCAAGTTGACATGGGGTGGACTTGTGATGGTTAATCTTAAATGTCAACTTAATTGGCTTAAAGACAATTAGGAGATGAAGAAATCACAGCCTAGATGCATCTATGAGGACATTCTAAAGATGATTAGATAATGGAGATTCAACCTAAACAATGGTTTAATCCAGTGATAAAGTCTACTTTTATTTATTTATATTTTTTTAGATATATGAGTGTTTTGCCTGCATATATATAAGTGCACGATGTGCATGCCTGGTGCCCACGAGGGACAGAAGCGGCCATTGGATCTCATAGAATTGGAGTTATAGATGGCTGTAAGGTGCAATGTGGATGTTCAGAACTGAACCCAGGTTCTTAACCCTCTGCAAAGGCAGCAAGTGTTCTTAACTGTTGAGCCATCACTCCAGTTCCATAGTCTAATTTTAATTAACTAATTAAATTTTATGTGTATAAGTGCTTTGCCTGCATGTATGAAAGTGCACCTATGTTGTGCAATACCAAAGGAGGCTAGAAGGGGCATCAGATCCCCTAGAACTGGAGTTATGGGTCAGGCCAAACCCAGGTCCTCTGAAAGAACAGCCAGTGTTCTTAACTGCTGAGTCATCTCTCCAGGTCCTTAGTATTTTTTAATTTGTTCTAGAATTTCGTACAATATGTTTTGATCATATTCAGGTCCCTGTTGCTCTCTCCACCCTCTCCCCACTATACCCCTACCCCCATTTCATGATTTCATGCCCTCTATTATTACCTGTCCCTTTCTTTTATTTATTCATGTATTTTAGCTTTTTGTTTTTTAAAAGCCCTGGAGTCTGGTTAACATTTTTATTTTTATTTTTTAATTTGAGTCTAATTTTAAATGGACTATTGGGACATGGAACTATGGAAGGGGGGGTGCCTAATGGAGGAAGTAGTCACTGGGGCCAAGACTTTGAAGGTTGTATCTTGGCCCTGGATCCTTACTGTTCCCCTCTTTGCTTGCTGACTCGCATGAGGTGAGCAGCTCTCCTCCACCAGGCAGGCGTTCCTCTGCTGTTCCTGCCTTACCATGAGCAGAAAAGGGATGGACTCAACAAACCATGGACCAAAACCTCTGAAACCACGAACCGAAATAAACCTTTCCTCCCTCAAACTGTGTACCTCAGTATTTTGTTCCTCCGGTGATTTGCTAAGTAGAATCAAATCCAGCCAGCCACATCTCTAAAACTCAGTTTGGCAGCTAACTCCGGCCTGCCTGTAGCAAGCACTTTTGGGGTCCAGAGGACCCTGGTTGAATTTTCCCTAGCAGAGTCAATGGGTGGGTGGCTATCTGGCTGCACAGTGCAGGGCAAGGACCCAGGGGCCTAACTGCTCCTTAAAAAGGCTCCCTGGACACTGCTGTGATTCAGCCTCGCACATCACCATCACTGTCTCTGTCTGTGGTATCTGGGTTCCATAGGCCCAGCATCCCTGAGTTGCTGGAGGCAGTTGGTTTGCATCATTTCCATCAGCTACCCCTGAGCCCTCCCTCCTCTCAGAAGGCCCTGAGGTCTGCCCCCACAGTCCCTTTGCTTTGTGGCTTGCCCGCTGGGGTTTAGGGTTACCTGACTTCTCTGAAAACAGATGTTTTTGTTTCTGTTTCTTCTTCCCTGGTTGTCACTGCTAGATTTCCACAGGGGCCGAGGATTTCCACAGGGGCCGAGGTATACTAGGTGTACTGGCCCTGAGCTCTTCCTTTCTCTGTGGAAGACTCTCTGATGTGTGGAGCAACCCACAAAGCCAAGGTATTCATGTTTCTGCCTTGGCCTCTGAGCCCCCTGGTGAGCAAGGGTTGGGCTGCACCCCTCTCTGTGCCTCTGGCCCTGCCTCAAGTCAGGTGGCGGGGAGCATGTCAGGTGAAGGGAAGTCAGGCTTCTATGTCTAGCAGACCCTTTTGGCTTCCTCAGAGTCCTCTCAAAACATCTCCCAGATCTACCTCCCCCTCTCCAGGGCCCATGTACCCACACCCCATGGAACCTGCTGGAGCTGGGAAGGCAGAGATCAAAGGAGCATTAGGCAAGGGCTCCCGAGACCCAAGGGCTCTTCAGACCCAAGGGCTCTCCAGACGCAAGGGCACACAGCAGCAGCCACATGATTCTGGGGGTGGCTGGTCTCACCCAGGCAGTTCTTCCACAGGATCACAGATGAGACTGTCGTGGGGGACTTAGCTAAGATCAGCTGGCACCTTGACAGGCAGTGGGAAGTTTGCTTCAGCAGGGTATGGGCATCCTGGTGGCTCTCTCTCACTCTCTCTCTATTAAAGTCTATTCTGTCATCCATTCCCTTATTTGTATAAATCACATTCATTCAACATGTCTAGGTAATCAGCACTGGCTAAGGTCTTAATGTTAAACTATGGAATGAGGCAACCAGGTCCCTTCCAGTGTGGGAGACGCCCTGGGGCAAAGCCCTACTCACAAATGCGAATTATAACCAGTTCTAAAAACTGCTCTCAACAGAGGGAGAGAGTGCTAGAGACAGGACAGACAGAAGCAGGAAACTGGGGCTTTGAGATGCTTTGAGGAGTTTTGGGGGGTGCTTGGGAACAATTCCTAAGAGATGGGGGAGCAGCTCCTGAGAGGAAAAGAGCTGGGGTACAATGGCATACCTGGCAGCTGCCCTGGTATGGGGCTTTGTGAGGAAGGGGAGATTGGCTCAGGGGGCTCTGGAGGCAGCTGGCAGCAGGTGCTGCCGGCTCATCTGCAGGTGAAGCTGGGGTGAGTGTTCATCTCCATTGTCAACTTGACTGGATTTAGACTCACCTAGGGAGTTGAGGAGCACCTCTGGGTATGCAACTTTAAGGGCTTTTCCAGAGGATGAACTGAGGGAGAAGACCCCACCTAAAAGTGGGTGACACCATCCCATGGGCTGGGATCCAAATGGAACAAATCGGGAGACAGGAAAAAGACAACCAAGGGCCAGTGTTCATGTATCTGTTGTCTGATCCATCATGATGTGAACAGCTTTGGCACACAATCCTGCGGCCATGAACTGAGCCTCTCTACTATACTTTCCCACCATGATGGACTGAAACACTCTGAAACTGTGAACTCAAGGAAACCTTCCCATCTGTAGATTGTCTCTGTGGGGCTTTGTTGCAGCAAGAAAAGCTAAGTAACAATGCTGACGGCTTGAGGCGATGAGGGTTTAAAACTGGAGTGAGCTCGACTGGTTTGCATTTTGATGTGATTACCCCGATTGATCTGAGGTTATTAACCATGGCCAAAGCTCCGAAGCAAGGAGACCAGGCAGGAGGGGTGAATATATCCATTAGCACACGGTCAACATCTGCTTGGTCACTTGCACTCCCATGATCCTCCATGAGCAGAGCATGTCCTGGCTAACACTGATCTAAGGAGAAACACATGGAACAGAACAGACTCAGCAGAGCCCCTCCCCCCACAACTGGATCAGCTCAGCTGACCTCAGGTGTGAGGAGGAAGGCTTGTGGCTGTTTGCCCCTTGGCTGAGGCTGGGGAGTGATTTGTGGAGAGCAGAGCTGGTGAGGCCATTGGTAGTGGAAGAAGTGAGGAGAAGGCGGATGCTGGGAAATGTCTGGTGTGTGCTGGAAGAAAAAAATGAATAACTTCAAAGTTCTAGAAAAGAACCCAAGTCTGAATACTGAGTGCTTATCACTGACAGGGCATATGGGGTTGAGAATTCAGGGGCCATCCACCCAGAGGGGCCACTTCTGGCTCTCTGCTGGCACGGCAGCCTCCTCACTGGCCTGTAAGGACAGGGCCCACCTGCGCTCCTGGGTGTAGCCCACAGCCTCCATGACAACCTTCTGGGTGATTACAGGATAGAATGAAAGACAAGTGTGACACATTTCTTAAGGCAGCCAGCAGAGATGACAGGCTCAGGGTGGCACAGTTGTGTGTGCAAAGCAGGAAGATCCCACCCAGGATGCCCAGTGGCCAGTGGAGTGGAAGGTGAGAGGGGAGGAGCAGGGAGGCCTGTGGGGAAGCCATGGCTGCTGACCAACAGAGAGGCTTCACAAGGCCTAGTGCAGGAGTGGACTACAGTCACTAGACACCGGGAGGACAACTGTCCAGGCTTGACCAGTGGTACTGGTGAGAGATGATGGGGTTCCAAGGTTCCTACTTCAGAAAAAAGATCACTATGCAGCCAGGCTCCAAGGCAGCACAGCAGAAGAGGTGCTTGCCTAGGGTCCCAGTTCACGATTTCATACAGCGTATGGAGCCCAGGCCCAACCCCAGTCCATCCAGGTCCCGTCCTGACCCCACAGCATGTGATATAGTATCGTATAGGCACTTGGAGAGGCTGTTGGTGAGTGAGCCTCTCTCCTGTGCTTGCCCAGCACTTCCTGTTTCAAAACAGGCTCTGTGTGGCTGCCTACAGGTTTCCTTTTCTGCCTCAGATCCTCAGCTACTGGGCTCAGGTCTAAGGGCTACAAATGCAGCAGCAGAAGGTCTGACCAACAGTGGCCAAAACAAATAAATGGTTCCCTTGTCACTTGTCCCCATCATAAGGCAGCCGCTGGCAAAGGTTCAGCGGCAGAGTGAGACCGAGGGACCCAGGCTCTGTTTGTCTTTCTGCTCCTCCATTATGAGCACCTGGCTTCTGCTGTTTATGCATCAAGCTCACAAGAAGGTGGTAGCAACTCCAGACATCTCATCAGTGTTCCAAGCATGTGAAGGGACAGCACAGAGGGCAGTGCCCAACAGGTAACAGGTCGGCCATTTCTCCTCCCAGAAGTCATCTCTCTGGCTGACTGTCACTTATGAGTAGTTGATCAGAATGGTGCAACCTCAGAACCCCAAAGACTGGGAAAACAAGTACTGTTTTTTTTAAAGATTTAATGTGTTTGTGTGTGTGTGTGTGTATGTGTGAGTGTGTGTGTGTGTGTGTGTGTGCGTGCGTGCAGGTGACTGAGGAGACCAAAAGAGGACATCGGATCACCCTGGAGCTGGAGTTTCAAGCAGTTGTTAGTCACCATATCTGGGTGCTGAGAACTGAACTCAGGTCCTCTGCAAGCACTTTTAACCACTGAGCCTTCTCTCCAGTACCCAAAAACAAGTATTTCTTTCCTGTCCTAAATACATTGTTGCTGCCCACCACCCCAAGCTAGAATTCTGTAGAGTGGAGGAAAGGGGTGGGAGGAGCTGAAAGGAGTTGGGAGGGGAAGGGAGGGGGTGGAAGAGGAGAACAAGTTGCTTTATCCATCTGAACTCTGACTGTTAGACGTGGGTGGCAGAAGGAGTCTCCCAGGAATGTTCCCAGTGTCAGAGGTCTGGGCCAGGCGATTCCAAGTTCTTAAACTCTTATTCAAGGAACTGAAATAAGGGTTCACAGACTGCAAAAGTAGCGAGGGAAATTTATTCAAGGCAAAGTGATGACATAGGTCAGATGCTCCATGCCAAGTGACAAGAGCTATGGCCTGGGAATTCTTTTATAGGGGCTAAAGGAAAAAGGAGTGTGGTTACTTAGGGCATAGTTTGAATGGGTGTCTATTTTGATTGACAGACTTGGATTCCATTAACCTTTGTTCACTGTATGTGTCCCTTCCCATAATGCATCTGATTTTAATCACATGCAATTTTAATCATATGCCAGTTACGCATAGGCATAAGATGGTAAACAGGATTCTCCCTAAAAGTCCACTTACGGGACACAGTCTTTTTGAGCATGTGCCCAAAACTAGTTCGGGCTGGATCATCCTCCTACCCTTGTGTTGGGCCTAAGTGGAAAATGTCTGCATAGAATCTAAGTTTGATGATCATTAAGGGGAGGATAAACTGTTCAGAGTCGGGTGTAAATGCTGCTCGATGCAGGAGGGGGGTTCTGGATTGCCAACAAGTTGCTAGGTGCATTGTTTAGAGTGAGGTGTGTGCATCATACATGCAAGTAAGGGTCTCGGGCTGCCAAGTGCCTTGTCAGAAGACCGGTGTGTGCATAGCCCAAACCAGATGGCTCTTCCCTCTGCTTGCATGCCTCAGGAAGGACCTAGAATTTATTCCCAGGCCCTGCAAAGAGCAGAGAGCAGCCAGGTGTAGTGGCACACACCTGTAATCTCAGATTTGGGAGATGGTAGCCAGCCTGGGCTGTGTAAGACTGTTTCAAAGAAGGGGGAGGGGCTGAAGTGATAGTTTAGTTAGTAGAATACTTTATCTGTAAACACAACTGAGTTTGATCCTGTGTTAGGAAAAAAAGAAAGTCACGTGTGGTGGTTGTAATCCCAGTACTAGAGAGGCAGAGACAAGCAGATCCCTGGGGGTCTTGGCCAGCCAGCCTAGCCTACTTGATGAGTCCCAGGCCATGAGAGACCCTGTCTTAAAAACACAAAGCAGAGCCTGGCGTGGTGGCACACACTTTTGATCCCAGCACTGGGGAGGCAGAGGCAGGCAGATCTCTGTGAGTTCAAGGCCAGCCTGGTCTACTTAGTGAATTCCAGTTCATCTGGGGCTACAGGGAGACCCTGTCTCATGACACCTGAAGTTGACCTCTGGCCTGCACACACATGTACCTCAGGGAGGAACAACGTACACACACACACACACACACACACACACACACACACACACATGAGCAAGGAGCCCAGAGGGGCATACTTGGACTGTGATTGACTAGAAGGGGCACCCCAGGGCTTTAACACCCCAACCTCCAAGCCATGCCAAAGTACCCCATGTATGTAGGATTTTATGTTTGTGTGTGTGTGTGTGTGTGTGTGTGTGTGTGTGTGTGTTTAAAAACAGGGTCTCACTATGTAGTCTGGAACTCATGATGTAGACCAGGCTGACCTCAAACTTATAGATTTCTGCCTCCCAAGTGCTGAGATCAAAAGTGTACGCCACTACACCCAGCCCATTAAAGAAGGTTTTAATGCTTTTTTTGTGTTGGGAAGTAACTCGTAACAAACCAGCCTGTGTGTGCCAAGCTGGGGGGGGGGGGGGGCACTTTTCTCACTGTGTTCAGCCTCTTCCAAAGCTGAGGCCCCTGGAAGCTTGGAGACTTATGAGGGCATTAAGGGGTGGCCCCGAGCTCCTGGAAGCAGAAAAGAAATGCTGAGCACTTCTTGGCTAGAGTTGGGCTGTCAGTATGGGCTGTCTCCTCTTAGTCTTCTGAAGCCTCAGGCTCAGGGGGTGGAAACTTATGTGTCACCCCACTATGGCAGCACCTGACACAGATCAACCAGTGTGTGTTGGGTGAAGGATTGAAAAGCTCGGGTAGAGTCATGTCCATGTGAGTGGAAGATCTGGCATCTGTGTGGTGGGATTGGCTCAGTGCCAGACCCTGAGGTGCCTCACAGAGACTTCTTCAGCCTTCATGGCAGCCTGAATTCTCTAGAAAGAATCTCAACATTACCTGTGCATGGTGGCACATTCCTGAAATCCCAGCACTTAGAAGGCTGAAGCAAGGCCAACCTGGGCTACATAGTGAGACCCTGTCTCAAAAACAAACAAATAAAAGACCCAGAAAAAAATCGCAGTTTTGCTAGTGCAAACCCGGGTGGGAACCATTCCTGGAGATGGTATGATGGACATTTTCTGTGATTTCCGGTAGCTGAGGTTAGATTCCTAACACCCAGTTCCAGAAAGGCTGTTTGTTTCTCCTGAGAGTCCAGCCCTCTGCCCTGCACCCTAAGTTGCTTCCACTCCAGGCTTTAACAACATGTGGACAACCACAACATAGATTCCTATAACACACATGCCTGATTGAAGTTGGGGCCTAAGACTTGAGCTGGTTCAATCAGAGCAACCCTTCTTTAAAGCTTTGCCTGGGACAGGCAAACGAACCTGAAAGGATCAAGCCCAGAAGAGTCATCTGCCTGAGAATGAGTCCACCAGCAGAAGGCAGAGTCAAGAGAGACAAGAAGATGAGCCACAATGGCATCATTCAACACCCCTACCCTCCCACCCTGCTGCCTTGATCAAGCTGAACCTGAAGTCGTGATAGTTTCAAACTTGAATCAATACCTTTATTTCTGCTTGAGCAGGAGAGCTGAGTTTTCTGTTTGCAGTAGCACAGGTCCTGATTAGCAGATGGGACAGACAGACAGGGCCAGGGCCCTTTGAGTAGAGTAGGAAGTCTTGAGAGTTGGCAGGAGTGAGCTGAGTCCAGGCTCCCTCACTTGGCTGGGCAGATACAAAGATTTATACAGATTTACGTTGTTCTGAGAAAGGAGAGCTAACACCAGAGGAACAAATTTCTGTGTATCTCCTGTTTGCTCAGGGAAGGAGATAATTCCTATAAGTGGGACCAAGGGGACTGAAGCAAGAGTTGGTTCCTGTAGACATGAGTGGTAGTTGACCATGGAGCCCAGAAGCTGCCAGAGAGAAATGGGGCAGGCCTGGAGCAGGTGGGTGTACACTGCCATGTGACACGGGGCTCGCTGGGACTCGCCTCTGGTCCCTGGGAACACAGGAGCATGCTGTTTAGGATGTGGTCCATCCAGGGGAACTCCACTGGGGACACAGGGAGTTCTTCAGCTGTCTGGGAAGATACACCACAAAGAGGGGATAACAAGGCCTGCTGTGACGTCATCAGGGTTTGGTGGGGACCCTGGAAGGTCAGGACCATCCAAGTGAGAGGGCTTAGGTGAGACCTGGAAGGGAGACAGCAGGGTGAGTTTGGGAGACAGAGTGAAGCCAGGCTCAGGGCTGTCCTGGCCTAGGGCTACCCAGTACCTGGCTCAAGTTTGCCTTCCCTAGGATTGCCCTCTGTTTTCCCTACATACCCTGCTCGGGGATGGTGTTGAGGTTCCACTGGGCTTTCATGGGAAGAAGGGTTACAAGGATGAGTGGGACCCCGTGATTCCTTGGGTTAATGGGCAGATTCTGGGTTCCCCGGGCCTTCCTTCTGGGAAGGCTCCACAGGCACAAGCCAATGACAAAGAAGTGGAAACTGAGGCCACCTCCATACCCACCGCCTCTTGTCCCTGTCTAATGCTGTTCTTAGAGACCTGAGGGCGATGCTTGGGGGCAGGATGCATACCCCTACAGCAGGCTGCAAGGGTGTTTCTGCTGCCGTGTAGGCTGTGGACACAGGACAGCCCGGATGGCCTCATCGAAGACAGTCTTCAGGCCTCGCTGAGTGAGCGCGGAGCACTCTAGGTACTTCACGGAGTCTGTGGAGAGACAGCAGGAGAGTGGGGGCCTGAGTCACAGAGAAGCTGTGTCACCCTGAGTGGGGAGTATCACCCTGAATAGAACACGACTCCCTGTGCTTTCTCCCGTGGGACTCAGTGGGAAGGTGGGGGCCCCAGGGCCAGGCTATCTGACATGAAACCCTTTGCGTGAGACTGGCAAGACTGAAGGACAGGATTGTTTCTGTGACCAAATCCCAGCCCTCAGGAGACAGAGGCGGGCAGATCTCTGTGAGTTTCAGGCCATCCTGGTCTACATAGTAAATTCCAGGCCAGCCAGACTAACATAGTGAGACCTTGACATACCTCACCCAAGCCTTCCTCGGGAGCAGGCACTTCTGGGAGGTCTGAGGACCCCTCCCAAACACCACTGTTCATCATGTAACCACATACAAGGAAACTGAAGTTCACAGGGGTTGTGACCTCACCTGCCTCAGGGTGGCTCAGTGAGGAGGGAATGGGAATGGGGAGCCGTTTTATCTCCTCTGGGAAGAGCCCTTGTGACTTCCCATCCCCTCCAACCTGAACACAGAGACATGATGCTGCTAGACTGGGAGATTTCAGAACCCGAGGAAGGAAAGGGGAAGGAAGGGGACCCTGGTCCTGAGCTGGATGGAGGTGGACAGGAGGGGGACAGGAGCCTCTGACAGCTGTAAACAAACAATGGCTGTTGCCCCCTGAACTCACAGTAGCTGTGGTGACCTGTACAAGATCTGTACAAGAGCAAGCCAGAAAGATCAGTAAGTATTCCAGCAGGCCACACTAATTGGACTCAGTGGGTTTTACACACACACACACACACACACACACACACACACACACACACACACACGGAGAGGGAGACGTGATAGGGATGCAAGTAGGAGGGGTGTTGGGGGCATTTGTGATCAACACACATTGCTTATATGTATGGAATTGTCAAAGAATAAATCAAAGATATTCTATTTTTAAAAGAAATATAAAGGAGAAAGAGAGCCGCTCCCCAACTATGAAGGCATTCATTGTGGCCAGCTGCCTCATCCTCCTACCCCTAATGTCTGTCCCACCCTAACAGGACTGTGCCTTCAGACTGTGAGCCAAAATAAACCCTTTTATCCTTAAAAAAAATAGAGACTGGAGAGATGCCCCAGTGGTTAAGAGCACTGGCTTTTCCTGCAGAGGACTTGGGTTTTATTCTCAGCACCCACATGGTAGCTAAAAACTGCCTGTAACTCCAGTTCCAGGGAATACAATGCCCTCGTCTGACCTCCACCGGCATTGCATGACCAGGGTGCACTTACATGCATGCAGACAATACATTCATACACATAAAATAAAAGAGAAAGAGAAAAAAGTTCTAAAAGGTCTGGGGCTGTGACTTGGTAGTAGAGCATTTGTCTATCGTGCATAAGATCCTGTTTAATCCCAAAATGTAAAAATGATATGAAACAAGTGAGGGGCACAGCAGGACAGTTGCTGTCTCAGATTGAAGCCCAGTTTGGGAGCAGGGTTGTCAAGAAGAGATAGCAGGGGTATGTCCCTGATGTAAGGCTGGGGCAGGGGACCCAGGGCTAAGCAGGAGGCCCCTGGGGAAGGCGATCATGACACCCAGCCAGTCACAGGAAGACTGTGGGCGGTTTCTCTTCCTGTGAAGACATGTGAGTCCCCTCCCTCCTGTTTCCTGCAGAGGAAGAGGTGCAGGGTTGAGTGGAGGCTGAGGGCAGCTCCGTGGCTAGACCCAGCTGGTGGTCCTACTCCAGGAGGACACCATGAAGGAGACCAGACCCAGAGTCAGGCCCTGCCTGGGGCTGACAGCCTGGCCACAGTGAGGAATCCCCACACACCCAGAAAACTGCTTCTGTCTTTTCAATCCCAGCCACCACCTCCTAGCTCCAAGGACAACCTTGAAAGTTCAAGCCTTCTCTTTCTAGTGACTTGGAGGCAAAGAGTAGAGGCCAGAGAGTCAGGATGGATGGAGAAAGGAAAGTGAGAACCAGGGAGAAAGGAGCAAGTCACCTTCCAAATACCTAGTGGGGCACCTCCTCCAGGAAGTCTTCCAGAAAGTCCAGGCTGGATTTGGCTCCAGGCAGCCACAGGCTGTACCGCCCATCCCTGCTTCCATCTATTCCCATCAATCCCTTGCTTCAGGGTCTACACATAGCAGATGCCACAACTGGCTAACACAGAGCTTTCCCTGGGCAGTGCTGCTCCGGGGACCTGTGAATTAATTCTTGTGTCCTAGCCACCCAATGAGGCAGGAGCCATCACTACCACTGTGCCTTCCTGACAAAGAAACACAGGCACAGAGAGGCTGAAGGACTGGCCCAAGGACACGCAGCTGGTGTGATGGTTTAGAGCACAGAGTTTGACCATGCAGCATAGCCTTAGAACAAGGCTGTGTTTAGGCGCCCCCTGCATCCAACTCCCTTCTCTGAGCCCATGTCCCCATACCAATCTCCTTGGCCAGTGCTAGGCCCTGTGGGTAGGTGATAGGCGCCAGCTTCTTCTCCTTCAGCCTCTCAATGGTTTCCTTGTCATCCCTCAGGTCCAGCTTGGTGCCCACCAGGATGATGGGGGTACTGGGGCAGTGGTGTCGCACCTCCGGGAACCACTGGTGGGGAGAGGGGTGGTGAGAGGGAACAGCAGGGGCATGAGGGCCGGGAGACTAAGGCACCCAGGAGAGAGGGGACGGGATCCCAGGGTGGGGTCATGGGGTGCCACAGTCATGGGAAGGCATGCAGGAAAATGGCAAGACAGTGCGGGAGATAAGAGGCAAGTGGGGCGGTATGGCGATAAGAGGAGGCCTGAGGCTGTGCAGGAAGGAAAGAGGACAGGGCACAGAGGCAGGGAGGAAAGGTATCCATCATGGCTCCCCAGGAGACCCCTCTCCTATTGGCCCTGAGTGGCACTGAGAACCCTCTCTGCCCCGGCCTCTGCTGACCCAAGACAACCTTAAACTGCCAGTGCCTTCTTCCCTCAGAGCCACCTGTATGCATCCACAACCCACTTGGCTCAGCTCACCTTGGCACGGACGTTCTCATAGGAGGCTGGGCTGACAAGGGAGAAGCAGATGAGGAAGACGTCCTGGGGGCAGAGCAGGGTAGAGTTGGCAAGAGAAAGGACAGAAGGTCCCATCTGGGCCCCCACCCTGGGCAGTCCTTAGGGTCCCTAATATCCACAGAGGCCAGCATCCCTTCTGAGAGGTGATCCCGCCCAGCACTCTGCAGGGTGGTCAGAGGAAGGCATAACTATAAGAGGGGACGTGGGTCTTCAGAGCCCCAGGTCCTGCTACCCACTGTGTGATCCTCTGATTGTCAATCTGATTCTCTTTTTACCACTGTGGGTGGAGAATCCAGGCCTGGAGCCCCAGCAGCCATAGCGCTACCTGCAGCAGGACCCCTGTCCATCCTAGCACCAGGACACACTGGGCTAGCTGCCTGCCTGGGTCCTGGCAGGGTCTGCCTACTGCACACTAAGAGCTGTGTGCTAATACATGGGGTGGAGCTGGGGTTGCACAGCATGGTGACGTGGCAGGGAGGGGGGATAGGTGCACGGCATGGTGACATGGAGGGACAGGGACAGGGAATAGTGACATGGGGTTCAGGTAAAGGGCATGGGACGTGGGGGTACAGGTGAGGGGCATGGTGACTATGGGGGCAGGTGCAAGGCTAGGGGAGCACTATCTACCCTGCAGGCTCCTCACACTGGCCTCAGAGAGTTGACAGACACAGCTGGCCCAAAGGGCATCAGCATCAAGGCCACAGGAGGCAAAGGAACTGCTCACCGTCTGTGGGTAGGAGAGGGGCCGGAGGCGGTCATAGTCCTCCTGGCCGGCTGTGTCCCACAGCCCCAGGTTCACAGGTTTGCTGTCCACCATCACATTTGCTGAATAGTTGTCAAATCTGTGGGGAGCAGGAAGGACAAAGGGCGAGGTCAGCCAGGAACCCAGAGCCTGTGACTCCAAGCCCAGCCTTGTGTTATTCCACTTAGAAGCCAAGACTCAGAGAGGGACTGACTGTGACTAGCTCAAAGTCACACAGCACTGTGCAGGTGGCTGTTCTTGTTCTTTTTTATGACTAACCAATACTATTAAAACATCTTAAATAAGAGAGGAAAACATGTCTTAGTCGTTTTCCTGCCTCCACTTATCCTTCGGAAAGGCGACTGTTGCAGTTGTGTAATATTCCTTTGAGGATTGAGCAGAATAAACTTTCCTCTCCTCTTATGCAGAATAAACTTTCCTCTTCTCTTATGCTGAGCACCTAGGTTGAATGACTAGGTGCTCATCCCTGATTTAGGCTGGGTTCCCCCCCACACCCGGAAGCACATCCCAAGTGAAGGAGGTGGTAAGGGGTATGTATGTTTGGGAAGTGACCCTAGGAAGCTGTCAGAGGGCAACAGAGAGGGGACAGGAAAAGACAGCAGCCAATCCAGGTTTGTGTTAGAAAGCTGCAGCTGCTTGCCAGAGATGCCTGGCAGGTGCATGGACCAGGTCCAGAGCCTTCCGGAGGGGCAGGAATCTGGGGACCATCTGCTGTCTCACTCCCATGACACACAGCTGTTCTGGGGCCACTCAGCCGGCCCTGGAGTAGACAGATATACATCAGTCACAAACCCATGGAAATACCTGCTCTGGCCCTGAAGTGGTGGGGGACCAGACACTGGACCAGGAGCCCAGGAAGCAAGGGTCTGGGCAGGACGAGTTCTGAGGCTCTGGGAGGGTCCAGCCCAGCACTAAAGGCTCTGAATACAGGAGGCTTTAGAAAGTAAGTTCCCCGGGCAGCATGGCTGGAGAGATGGCTCAGTGGTTAAGAGCACTGGCTGCTCTTACAGAGGACCTGGGTTTGTTTCCCAGAATCCACATGGCAGCTAACAACCATCCTTAACTCCAGTTCCAGTGAATCCATCGCCCTCCTCAGGCCTCTGTGGGCATTGCACACACGTGATGGACTTACATACATGCAGGCAAAACACACAGACATATAAAATAAAAGTAAATCAAAAATTTTAAGAAAAAAAGAAAGTTCCCACCACTTACACCCAGGAGCAGACTCCTCACGGTGACTCACCCAAGGCCACCAAGCCAGTGAGCAACCAACCTAGGGGAGAAGCTGTGTCTGACTGACTCACTGTACCCTGCCACAGCTATGGCTCCAGGGATGACACCCTGATTGCTTGCCCCTGGGAGCTAGGGATTACCAAGCCCCTCACTGAACTCACATATTCAGCTCACTTCTGATGACCAGGTCCACTGAGGCCTCAGGCACCTGGCTTCTCCAGCCATTTCTCCCTCACCCAGCAACCATAGTTTCCCTAGCAACACTCATACCACCTGCCACCCTGAGCTTGCCCATGCTGTGTCCCCCCTCCCCAGATGTCCCTCACTACTTTAGCTTATCCAAGTCATCCCACAAATCCTGACTGCTTCCACCCTCAACAGGGTTTTGACCAGTCTCTGGAATGCTCTCCTGTCCCCCTTTCCCTCTGGTCTTCTGTTCATGTCTCTAAACTCTGCCTGTGGGGAATTCTCTGGCCTACCCTGAAAAAGCTTACAGTTCCTCTCACTGCCATGACTTTGCCTTGACCTTGGACTTCAGCAGATACCTTCTCCTGTGGTTCCTGTGGGCTGGGCTCTTAGCTGCTTGTTCCCACACTCTCAGCCTGGCAACCAGTGAATGTAGGTAGAATGGAATTAGCCAGACTGAACTGAAGCTCCTGTGTCCTGCCTCCTCCTGGAAGCCCTCAGAGAGCACTGCTCAGTCAGGCTGCAAAAGCCTGATGCTTCTGTGGAACTCTAAAGACACCACTCAACAAAGAACTCCCACCCAACAACAACAGCCCCGTCTGTGTCAGCCCTGGAGAGGGTCCTGGGCACCCCTCCCTGCAGTGGAGAACATGCTCCCTCTTCCCACATGCATTCCCTTCCTCCCTGTCTAGCTTTCTCCCTCCCCACTGCCAGGCTGACTCTAACCCCTTCAGGTCCTTGGGACTTGGCTTACTTGCTCTATGCGGCCTCCTGAGACCAGTCCAGGATGGAGGCTGGCACATGGTAGGTCTACTGTATCCCTACTCTGGGAAAACACACACACACACACACACACACACACACACACACACACACACACACTGTGGATCTCAGAAAGTGCCTTCTGGGAGGCAGGGTTGGCCACAGTAGGAAGGCAGGTATCCGGGCTCTTTGGGGCTCTGACAAGCTGGGAAAGCCAGGACATTCTGTTCTCCCAAGATGCCTTGAGGCAAAGGTGCCTGCCTCCTTGGGACCCCCCAGGCACTCAGAGCACCTAGAGGAGACTAGGACAGGACGGGACAGGACCTTTCAGAGTACCCATCCAGAGCCTCCTCTGGGTCAGGCAGAAGAGGCTGGCCCGTGTGCTTTAGGTCTTAAAGTCCCATGTGACCCAGTAGACAGACGAGAAAACTGAGGCCACAGGAAGTCAAGAGTCTTTTCCAAGGCAGGTCACTCCGGGGCACAGGAGGTAGCTTCATACTCTGCTCCTTCAGGGTGTGAACAAATGAACAGCGGGAGGGTGGGCTGTGCCCAGGACACTGCCCAGGGCTGGGAAAGGGCAGGGTTGGCAGTAACACTGCTGTTCTGGCTATGTAGCTCAGGGAGAGCATCACTCCTTTCCTGATGCCTGTGACTATTAGAGACACTAAAGAGACAGGAAACATTCAAGCCTTCCCACTAGGAGACACTGAGAGGCTGGTAACCTTACTGTCAACGTCCCCAAATTTTCCCCACCTGGCCCTTCTTTAGAAGACCAGCTAAGTGAGCCTGAGGGACAGCCAGGGATACATGTGTCCATGATATCAAATTCCTGGGCCTCTCATCGCTGTGGCCAGCTGTCACCTTTTTTTCTAGATGTGAGAAGCAGGTTCATGGGCAGGAATGGACTTGTCCAAGATGTCCCAGATGGTCAATGGCAGGGCCAGGCCTAGGTCCTGTTACCTACTTCCGAAAAGTCCATGTGGTGAACATGGTTGCTGAGTTACACAAGATGGTAAGGATGGGGAGGTGGGCACTTTCCACTTGACCTGGTGGCTCTGAGGCCTGGCCTTCAGGGGCAACCCTGCCCCTAAAACAGTGGGAAGGTACAGGGGCTCCACATGCAGGGGTCACCTGGCCACCACCCACGAAGGAGGATGGCACATTTAAGGAATCAAGAGTCCATGGGGGCACATGCGGCTGGTTTCTGGGTAGCAGAGGAGAATTGACCAAACATGCAGGAGTGGGGACCAGGGAGGCCAGTTGTCAAATGCTTGGGGCTCACTGGCCCGGCTAAGTCACCAAAGTCTGGGTCCCCAAGGAAGGCACAAATTAAATTCCAGAGACTGAGTCTCAGCCAGCTCTTCCCTTCAGAGCCAAGCCTGTGGTGCTCTCCCAGGGCAGGCTGGAGGAGGCTCTGCCCAATAGCCAGAGTGCACCCACCACTAGCAACAGCGAGGTGACATTCCAGCAATGTGACATTCTGGAAACAGGTACTCTGTTCTAGAATTAGAGCCAGTAAAGGGACTCAGGCTAGGGTGTGGCTCTACCTAAATTCTTCCTTTTTTTTTTTTTTTTTTTTAACAGGGGCTCCCTAGTCCTAGACCACCTAGAAATTAGTATGTGATCCAGGCTGGCCTTGACCTCACAGAGATCTACCTGCCTCTGCCTCCCTTGGCCTGGGATTAAAGACAAGCGCCACCAGACCTTTCA